>NC_069504.1:125245775-125573275 GCF_027579735.1 Bombina bombina | reverse complement strand
AAGAGATACAAGTTTGTGTTGGGGAGATAGTGAATGTAAATCCCATCTTCAGAGGCTTCTTATTTACAATGCAGAGCTTTTGGGAGTATGGAACAGAAACGGGAATCTTACATGAACATCACATTTAGACAATGCCACTTACACCTTGCCCTTTACTTCATTAACCACTGATTACCTGTTCAAAATATGTATAAAGACAGTGATGGTGAACCTTGGCACTCCAGATGTTTCAGAACTACATTTTACATGATGCCCAACTGGACTTCAGAGGGCCTAAGCATCATGGGGAATGTAGTTCTGAAGCATCTGGGGTGCCAAGGTTCACCATCACAGTATCCTAAGACATTGAGCTACTAGAATCTAAGCCCTCCAGTTTTGTATTGAAAAATTAAATGATAAAGAATACTAAGACATCTAATATAAAATAAGAAACCATTTTATTTATAGTATATAGTAATGACAGAGAGGTTGACACGTAAATGCAAATCTAGATAAACATGAATAAAACATTCTAAAGCCCCTATTCTGTAAATGAGATGTAGCACTTACAAGGGATAACTTAAATGTTCGTGTAAATATCCCCTGATGTGATATTTTATCTTTCAATAAGATGGTAGAAAAAAAGAGTGGGAGCCTTCTCAAAATTAGAAAATGGCTTTGTTCCATATTTGGTTTAAGTTTATCCCATGACAATATTGCAGCCCCAGTAGCCACATAATCACCATAGGCATAATGTCACAGCAAACCTATCACTGCTGTATCCTTAGGTGTGCCAATTTAATTTAACCCCTTGGATAAATAAAAGAACTTAAGCTCTCTATGAAATCTAATGGATTGATTCTAAACTGGAGTTTAGCACAAACCATAACCCTAGCCCTAAACTGAATTGTGTCCATAACTGTAAGCTTAAAGTGAATGTCAATTTTCAGCAATGAGTGCCCGGTTTTTAAAAATACTTTTAAAATCAGGGGCACTTTCATTGATGAAAGTTTACATTGCACCCGATTTGTAGAAATACTTACCTTTTACTTCTGCAAATCCGGATCGATAATCCCCCGCCTTCTTCTTCCTGCTGTACAACCACAGCAATGACGAAACTGGCTTCCTCCAATCACAGCCTCCAATCAAAGCTTTCATTCTACTGGCTGACTTGAATTTGACATTTTTTTAAGTAATATTAGGGGGGGGGGTTTAAAGGTAAGGTTAGTCTGCTTTGGAGTAATTTAAGGGGTGTTAGGTTAGGGAGTTTAGTGGGTTTGCGATGGGGTGTGTGATGGTTTAGGGGTTAATAGTGTAGAGGTTTACTTTGTGATGGGGTGTGACGGTTTAGGGATTAATAGTGTAGAGGTTTACTTTGTTATGGGGTGTGACGGTTTAGGGATTAATAGTGTAGAGGTTTACTTTGTGATGGGGTGTGACGGTTTAGGGATTAATAGTGTAGAGGTTTACTTTGTGATGGGGTGTGACGGTTTAGGGGTTAATAGTGTAGAGGTTTACTTTGTGATGGGGTGTGACGGTTTAGGGATTAATAGTGTAGAGGTTTACTTTGTGATGGGGTGTGACGGTTTAGGGGTTAATAGTGTAGAGGTTTACTTTGTTATGGGGTGTGACGGTTTAGGGATTAATAGTGTAGAGGTTTACTTTGTGATAGGGTGTGACGGTTTAGGGATTAATAGTGTAGAGGTTTACTTTGTGATGGGGTGTGACGGTTTAGGGATTAATAGTGTAGAGGTTTACTTTGTGATGGGGTGTGACGGTTTAGGGATTAATAGTGTAGAGGTTTACTTTGTGATGGGGTGTGACGGTTTAGGGATTAATAGTGTAGAGGTTTACTTTGTGATGGGGTGTGACGGTTTAGGGGTTAATAGTGTAGAGGTTTACTTTGTGATGGGGTGTGTGATGGTTTAGGGGTTAATAGTGTAGAGGTTTACTTTGTGATGGGGTGTGACGGTTTAGGGATTAATAGTGTAGAGGTTTACTATACAGCTAAGTTTACCAAAGAGTTTTGCCAAATGGTGGCACAAGCTGCTGCCCTCTACCTTTTTAGAAAACTACTACAGACACTGCTGCCATATAGTGTTCCATGCATGCGAGTATACACCACTGATCCTATTGCGGGTAAATAAGGTTTGTAACCTCTTTACTGTCTCTAGGACCAAGATGTAGTATGCCTGGATAATGCACAGCCCAGTGTGTGAAAACAGCAGCCTTAGTAGCATAATGGGCTAAAGTAGTGTATGATAGGCTCTGCTCTCAAACTTTGTGTAAGTATCTGAGATCCCGCTGTGCAGCCCAGCAGGCAGCCCACATATATCACTAAGGCCCAAATGTGTCACTCCCTAACTCTTCAGACTTGTTAGTTCATAATTATTGATGTGCAGCGGTCGGCAATAGGGTAAAGTGAGAGTAACCCCACAGACTCATCCTGTGTTCCTAATCACACAGCTATGTGACTCTGGAGGCCCGGATAGGCTTGATAGCTAGTGTATCGCCTGATGGTCCGCACAAGCTGTTGCGCACTTTGTAAAGATGGGGCCAACCACAGGACTCCTCCACCGTGTCTGTGTTTTAACCTCTTTCGTGGCTGTGTGCATATGGACCTTGACAAGCCCTTGGGTGAGTCTAGGGCACTATCCTCTGATGTCAGTGTCTCTCTGGTCGTGCTTGGGTTCTGTGCTAAGCCGCGCCTGTTTCTGCGACAATGGAGGTCAGGCACGTCAACTGCTGTCACAGTTGAAGCTCTGAGAAAGCTCTGTGAGGTTATATGTTTATAACGCCGATGATCAACTTCATGCTTTGCTAACTGTCCACAGTTAATTACTTTAGGCATACACTTATGCGTGAGCTCTCTGCAGACGCGTCTGTTTTCTCCCTCAGTTAGCTCCGCCCCGCTTTCCTATTTTTTTATTTGACCTGTCAATTTGAATTTATATGTATATTCTTTTACACTTTTATCTATTACATTTTGTCAGTATTTGATAGTTCTCCTATATCTAGGATTAGGGGTAAAATTAGGTATTAAGGTTTGGGGTTAGGTTTTCACTGCCAAAATGTCACTAACCACATTGGGCTAGTTTACAAGTGGTGCACTAAAGTTAGTGCGGGTCCCAATATTGTGACCATGTTAACTTGCGCATGTATTACAAATTGAAAGTGCACTTGAGTGCAAACAAAATTTGCACTCGTCTGGTTAGCTCGACTGAAGACTTTAAGGCCCATTTATCAAGCTCCGAATGGAGCTTGAGGGCCTGTGTTTCTGGCAGATTCTGCCTGCTCTG
This sequence comes from Bombina bombina, assembly GCF_027579735.1. Lineage (NCBI taxonomy): Eukaryota > Metazoa > Chordata > Amphibia > Anura > Bombinatoridae > Bombina > Bombina bombina. The sequence goes on along the minus strand of NC_069504.1, from coordinate 125,569,997 downwards.
ATGAGGCGGACAGGAATCGCTACAATTCAACTGGATCGAGTACGATCGGGTTGATTGACACCTCCCTGCTAGCGGCCTATTGGCCATGAGTCTGCAGGGGGCGGCGCTGCACCAGCAGCTCTTGTGAGCTGCTGGTGCAATGCTGAATACAGAGAACGTATTGCTCTCCGCATTCAGCAATGTCTGTCGGACCTGATCCGCACTGTCAGATCAGGTCCGACAGACATTTTATAATTCGGCCTCCTTGCATAAAGTGTAAGAGTTAAAAAAAAAAAAAGTGCACCAAATACAACATAAATACATTTACAAAAAGTGTTACACACATGTATACATGTTCTGATGAAAAGTATTCATAAAATAATAATTTTAATTTTTTATAAGGGTTAAAAGGTAGATGATAAGGTGTTTGACTGGAAAGGGCTATAATGTAAATATATGTCTAAATATGTGTATGTGTGTGTGTATATATATATATATATATATATATATATATATATATAAATATATATATATATATAAATGTGAACCAGTTAGAAAAGAGGAACCCCAAAAGCCTGTGCTCAAAGAATGGAGTGTTCCTGAAAAAACGGCTAGAACGGCCAGTAATATCCTATACTTGGCCTCTATTACCACTATACGTGAGGAGGGAGAATCATCCGTAAAAGGGTAAGCAGCTGTCGGGTATTATTCCCCCAGTCAAGGTTAAGAACTTACTTACTGGGTATCCTGGTGTAAAGCCCTCCGAAGTTCCGTGGTTGACAGTACCCCACAGGGCTCAACACGCTCAGCGTCCCAGACGTTCACCTCTTTGACTTCTCGGGTATCACTCCGCCGTCACTGCACAACAGCTTGTTCTTCCGCAGCTTGCTCCATCCTGTCTTGATAGCGCCAAACCAGCGCCCAATCCTCACTCGTTCAGGAAACTTTTAACCACCAATCAGGGAAAACTCTCCAGAAACAATTCTTTGTAGTGCTGATTGACTTCCGGACTTGAAGGTGCACGGCTGTATAGGGAAAATCTTCATGCAACAAATGATAAATTCAGCCAGCACAAAACTTCCATTAAAAAGTCCAAATTTATTTGACAAATTAAAACGACATGGCTGCTATGTTTTGTGAGCTTTAGTTTTAGCAGTCGTTTTAATTTGTCAAATAAATTTGGACTTTTTAATGGAAGTTTTGTGCTGGCTAAATTTATCATTTGTTGCATATATATATATATAAATATATATTCTTGTGATTATATACCTATATATGTATACACACAAACACACATATAAAACTATATATATATAAGATATATATATATATATATATAAACGTAGAAAGATATAGGATGGAGCTAAATAATCTACAAACAAATAAAATGTTTGTCACTAGGAAACTAATACTAGTTGGTAATAGTAAGTAATGATTATTACTAAATACTACTATTACTTAGAAGTAACAATATGGGTTATATATATATATATACATACATATATAGACACACACACATATATATATATATATATATATAAACAAGTTGGGAGAGTAAAGTAATTACTATGGTAAAGACTAAACTGGAGGCGCTAATTGCTGACACTGTGTGAGTTAAGGTAAAGCTGCTGGAGTATGCCTATGTGTCTGTAAAACCCTCTAGTACAATCACACACAAAAATGTAGATAAAAGAAGATTTGGTAAACTACACAGCGCTATACCTATAAATGAGAACCAAAAATTCAGGATTCTCTTATAAGTTACAGACAAACGGTGCATACAAGATCTCACAATTAGAAAAAGAGATGAAAAAACATGAAAAATTAAAACATATAATAAACATACAAAGTATCCTGAAAAATTCTATCTATTGTGCTACACGATAACAGGATAAGCTCAAAATGTATCTATTTAAATACATGTAAGTATAAAAAAGCCAAAAGGTCACAGACTGAAATATAAATTCCTATTCAATACCGGAAAATTAGCAATGTATTAGGAAGTAATATCGTCAAGAGCTCATGAAAGTCAGATGCACATTATTGTCCATAAACATAAATGAAAAAGTTAAAAACAATAGAAGATATTTTGTTAACGGCACAGTCACTTGAACCCAGGTATCCTAATGCTGGCTTGCTAACTACTTACATCCAGTGCCCTCAATCTAATGAGGTAAGGAATAGATGGTGGTGAGCGGATACAGATGTAACGCCTTCCCAGGGGGAGTAAAAATCCTCAGCTTGTTAGTAGAAGGATCCCGGAAGGCACTTCTCACCAATCACAACGTCAGTTTCCTCTCAGAAGTGTTATATAGAGGGAAGAAACAGAACGCACATAGTGTGATATTGTTTAAATAAAACCCGTTTATTTATGAGGAACAAGGGTACTCACAGACAAGACCTCAATCTCTATGAGGTATCGTCACTGCTTAATACAATATCAACACAATTTCAAAGTCCAAATAGAATAACTGGAGCAGCCGTGTTCAACACCAAGGTACAGCCTGATACATTTCAAAGTTTTATGCAACTTCTTCATCAGAGGTGGTGTTGAATCTCAGTTCCCCGGCGTTGTCCGTTGTGACCTCAGAAACCTGGCACAATGGAGAGTGAGCGAAGAAAGCGTAGGTAGGTAATGGAACAGTAGTTGCTATTCAAAAAGGTGTCTGACATATGGCAAACTCACTGCAAAACATTTGTGAGAGATTGTGTCTGAGAGAATGTGTGTGTGAGAGAGAATGTGTGATATAGGGATCGATTTATCAAGCTGCGGTGGACACGGGTGCACATACACGCCCATGTCCGCCGCAGCTCGCCTTTGGCGGGCAGAATTCCGCTGCCAGAATTCAGCATTGCACATGAGTGATATTTTGCGCTCGCGTGCAATCCCGCCTCCTGCTTGTGCGTGAGGAGCTGTCAATCTCCCTAGTCGGACAAGATTGAAATTCTCCAACTAAGAGTACCGCTGCTTGTTAAATATGGACTGCAGGTTCTTTTGTGATAACCTGCAGTCGTAAGGGGTGCAAAGTCTGCCGAAGGCTTTCATAAATTGACCCCATAGTGTGTGAGTCCATTTGTGAGTGTGTATGTGAGAGAGAATATGTGTATGTGTGTGTGAGAGAGTTAATTTGTGTGTGAAAGACAGTGTTTGTATGTGTGAGAGTATTTGTATATGTGAGAGTGTGTTTTGTGTGTGTGTGTGAGAGAGAGAGTTTTTGTGCGTGAGATTGTTTGTGTGTATATGTTAGAATGTGTGCATGTATGTGAGTGTGTCTATACAGTTGCAATCAAAATTATTCAACCCCCATTGCAAATCAGATTTATTGTCAAAATTTACAAACTTTCAGTTGTTTGCAATGACCAAATAAAACAAAAGCAATTGAAATAGCTCAACACAACGAATGCTTCAAGTGGTTTCCCCAAATTCAACTGAAGATACAACTTTTAATGAAAATGCAACTCCCTGAATAGAATCCCTCACAACATCACAAATATGCAAAACAGGTGTTGTCTCAAGCACACCTGCTGCAACTGATCAATGGCTTCATTAGTTGCACCAGGTGTGCTTGAGCTCGAGCTAACACATGAAATACCTGAACTGGCTAGGGGTTTGTTGAGTTTCACATTTAACTGCATGTTAGAAATATGGCTAAGTCAAAAGAATGGTCCAAAAAGTTAAGAGAAGAGATCATCGCTCTTCGCAAACATGGAACTGGATACAAAAAGATAGCGAAGGCACTGAATGTTCCTAGAGACACCGTTGGAAGCATAGTTTGCAAGTTCAAAGTTAAAGGAACAGTGGTTACATTACCTGGACGGGGCGGAAAAAGACAGCTATCAATGGCTGCAACCAGATTTCTGAGAAGGCAGGTTGAGAAAAACCCTCAAGTAACTGCAAAAGACCTGCAGCAAGACTTGGTGGCAAGAGGCACTGATGTTTTAGTTTGCACAGTAAGGCGTGTACTACGCGTAGAAGGTTTCCATACCAGAACTCCAAGACGTACACCACTACTTACCCAAAAGCAAAGAAAAGTCTCCCAAAAATTCACAAAAACCATGAGAATCCTCCTGGGAGACCTATCATTTTGAGAATAGACAGCCTAACGACTAGATTATCTGAATAAATTGATTATTTTCTACAACCCCAGGTTCCCTCACTGAGGTCATATATTAGAGATACACCACACGTACTGTCATTTCTCAATGAGGTAATGTAGTAGGAGGGTTATTCTATTGGTGTGAATGCATTATATACCTCAAAACCCCATGAAAAGGGAATCAATACTATTAAAGAAATATTATTCGACACAAAGACTATGAATATGAATCAAATAAACTTTATAGGTAAAGCGATTTAATTTATTTTAACGAATAACAATTTCTCTTTTGATTGTACACTATACCTCCAAAAATGCGGAACAGCTATGGGGAAAAAAAATTTGCCCCTAGCTTTGCTAATTTACATATGTGAGGATTCGAAATACAAAGAATATGGAATAACAATCCCTACAGTGCCAATATAATCGCGTGAAAAAGATTCATAGATGATATTATCATCACATGGAATGGATAAGAAAGTGCTTTTGATTTATTTGCAAACATTATTTTTATTATTTGAACCAAAACAACTGAAATTTAAAATTCACAAAACATTAGAACAAAGACAGAATTAACTTTTTGGACATCACTCTGTTTATTGAAAACAATACTATAAACACTAAACTATATGCAAAAGAAATAGATACAAATGGTTATTTGCATGCACAAGGTGGACATCACCTCATGTGGATTCAGAATATCCCCTATGGTCAATTCCAGAAAGGAACTGTACAATAAAGAATTTGAGGAAGCAGCGAAAATACTTAAAAAATAACCTACATCAGATGTAATCTCCATTGAAAAAATAAGAAGCTTATAAAAAACTCAAATCTACAGATAGACAAGCATTATTACAAAGAAAAAGAAGCAATTTAACAGTCATAAAGAACAAACACCAAGATTCATAACCACATATAACAACCCAGCACTGAAATAGAAAAAATAATTAAGAAACACTGGAATATCCTTAAAAGAGATCCCATTATAAAGAAAAGCTTGTCACATAGACCACGCATTATCTATAAAAAGAATATAAATTTTAAGACTATTCTTGCCCTAACAAAACTAAGAAAATCCAATAAGATAACTCATCTCACAAAGGGCTTCTATAAATGTTGGAGGAAAAACTGTGTATGTTGCAGTCACACCACAAAAAATATAGAACCAAACAAATGTATTTTTGATAAAAAGAACAATATAGAAATTCCAATTAAGACATTCCTTAATAGTAAATCAGACTATGTGGTTTCCCCACCAGAGTGCAGCTGTGGGAATTATTATATAGGGCTAATGAAAAAAACAGTTTTATTATAACATATAAAAAAACATGGGAGGGAGACGACTTTGAATATGGGATTTGAAACCACACAATAAAAATCTCAAAGAGTTCACCATTAAAGTTATTGAACAGATATAATTTAATAAAAACACAAGCAGGTTAATGGAACTGAGTAAGAAAGAAAATTTCTGGATTCACAAACTGGGAACTAGAGAGCCATACAGGCAGGCTTAATAGTGAAATTGATATAGCAGCATTTCTGTGATATTTCTAAGTTTAAATATGGATAATTATATAGAAATAAGCTATACATAGTAAGAACCTAACTGAAGATCTTAAAGCGAAAGTCAATCCTAGAGTTTGTGTAACGCTAGGATTGACTATTGAAACACATAAAGGGGACTTTCATTCATTAAGTATAAAATACTTCATGCTGAAAGCTCCTTTATTTGTTTTGAGCGCTTTTTAGGATTTAGTTGATATAGGACTTTTTTAATGCAATATTATTTACCTGTTCTAAATTACATCAAACTTCATTTGTTTTCAATTCCTGAAGTAGATACCTTATACTTTTCAATACTAGTTAGAGGTCATCCAGTTAACAAAGGTCAAGAGTAACTTATATGAATTTTTCTGTAATAAATATTTGCCTTTTAACTGCGCTGAGAATCTAATAACTGAATCTAGGCATGCCAGGTTGCAGTTTGATGCTACAGCCCTACAAACATGTTGTTTAATGAATAAAAAGCTTCCAGAGAGGCAAAGGAAGGAACAATACCGCCCCCCCTCCTCGGGCTATTACTATATCTCATAATGTTAAGGTAAGGCAAACTGAGCGTGACAATTTTCTTCTCTCTGTGCCATTTATTATAGTGACAGAAATACTACACTATATTGATATTATATGTTTTTCTTTTGTCTCCCACCTGCAACTATGTGTTATTTCAACCATGTTCTACTACATATCTAATTTTCCCACCAATGGTAGTGGGATTCAGATTTTAGTAGCTGGTATATCAGGATCTAAAGGGGAGAAAGATTGAATGAAGGAATCACCTTGTAATACAAGGACTTCTTAAGTAATCATAAAACAGTGGGGAGTCTCGCACGGCCAATAGGGGGCGCACAATACAAATTATAGCTAGTCGCTATAGTGAGATCTATTGAATCACAGATGGACTCTCATTAATGAACAAACAAGTCCCCAAGGTCAAAAGAAACTGTAACTCAGATATCTTGAGGGTTATTAGTTGATAGTATGATGCTCCCAGTTATTGAAGCTTGCACAGCCTGCACTCTCCCTTTTCCTTCTCTAAGTGATAATTTTAGACAAAATCAGACAAAAAGAGGTGCCATATGTGCGTATTAAATGGGTCTAAATGTCAGAGTGATATTATAAGCACAGGCTACTCACATCTGTGAAGAGCACCCCAACTTCATAACTGGAGTTCAGCTAGCTGGTTAGCTGTGATAACCAGCCTGCGCCTACTAGCACACTGTAAGTAGCCTGTGCTTATAATATTACTCTGACATCTAGACCCATTTGATACGCGCATATGGCGTAGATGAAGTAGAGCACAATAATTCTGCATTCTAGACTTCAAAATTGTCTCTAATTTTGTAACTTATAAATTTAGTGTTTCAGGTACCATGAGGCCTGGAGAGTAGAGACTATATTCTCCTCACCGGAATTCAACTGATAAACAGTTTGATAAATATGTATATATATAAATAGTATTTGTATTTTCCATCCTCTCAAAGTAGAATTTATAGAATTCGCCTCTAGGTACATATTATATCCTCCCTACATACAGAGCTTGCTTTTCCAACCCATTGTTGGAACTTTTTACAATATTTGTATTGTTATTTTTATTTATTTTTATTAATTTATTTACTTATTTGTTTAAGAGCCTGTTTGAGTCTCTTTTACCCCTTTGAAGTTGACTGATATATACTTTCTTTAAAAAGAGTTCCACAAAAAAATGTATCAAGGTATTAATTAACCATTAATATAAATATATTTAAACTACATGTACTGTATGTTCTAAAATAACCAATATTTTTTAGGTATCAAACATAATATTTTATGAGCACATATTAAAAGGAGAATGTTTCAGGCAACAAATCAACTCTTGTCAATAATTCACAGAAGTTATACTCCTTGAAAACCCAGATGGTTTCTTTATTTTTCTCAGAATAGAAATGTCCCTCCTGGCAAGAAATGTTCAAATATGCTGATACTAACCTTGGTACAATAGCTAACATCTCCCCTCTAGGTTTGAATATCTTTTCCTTAGGCCTTTGCAAGAAACAAGGTAATCTATAAAAGGTGATCTCTCTAAAGGGATCATTGTGGATATTATTTTTCAGGTAAACCAACTTAGAAACATACAATTCTTTCAGTTAAACATGTATATTACAGGACTTCTATAGGTAGTATTTGCTCTTAAGCACATCAGTAAACAACAGGAAAAAGATATCTCAATTTATGTTTTTTTTTTTGTGGTAAAAATAGCTTGCATCAGGTTAAATGTATTTTACAGTGGAAGATGTTTTATAAACAACCTTTCCTCCCAAGAGACTAAAAAAAGTTATTTTTCTGCCATTGACAATAACTTGTATTTTTTCGTAAAAATAACTGTTTGCTAATACAGTGCTCATGTAAAATTTTTTATTTATTTTTAGAAGTAATATTAAAAAAAATGTAGCATATAAACTTTATCCTACAATCCAATTACATTGAGACTCCTGATAGCCTTCTTGTGATATTCTACACAGTTGCTAGACCCAGTTTGCTTTGAAATGAGGGGTATTATGCCTCGCTAAATAGCAAGTAAAGAGGGCTTTATAAATAACCAAGAGCAAGTATCTGAGCACTCGCAGGGGCAAAAATAAAAGTAAAAATTATTTATTGAAAAATGTTTAAAAGATGCATGAATATGCAAGAGAACAAGGATAGCTGTCCTGACGTGGTTTGCGCCCCCTAGTAGAGCTTAGTCATAGGAATACATAACCCCCATATTAGAACTAAAATGGGACATCTGGCCACTGCTTTGAAAGAAAAGAGTCCCTTTTTTCCCATGAGATAGAAGGTGACTATCAGACATTTGTCATAGCAACAGTAACCAATGGGGCGTAGAAGCCCCTCTTCCCCCTACCCATGGCTTGATGGGTTTTAGGCTCCTTATTTATAAGAGGCAGTCCTCCCCTTTCAAATGAGTAAACAAAAAATTTTTAATCGAGTAAATCCTATTTATTCAATAGAAGGATAGAGCAATGATAAAAAAGAACAGGGAGGTCGTCACTACAGCTATGAGAAACCATTCAATACAACAGGCAATCCTAGATTAAAAACTATTGTAAATTTCTAATGTCAAGACATTATCAAATATGCCCAAGATGAAGGGGCTCATCAAATGTACTACAAAGGCCCTGCAAAAATGGCCTGTTTTGTGCTTTAAGTCTTTAATGCTACATTACATAATCTTCCATGCTAATGTTGATCTTGTTAGTGTTTAATAGATTTATGAGTAGGAGCTAAGTACGAGAACATCAGACAAAAAGACAAATGGAGTAGCTCTCTGCAGTTCTACTAAAAAAAATAGTATAATTTAAAAGGAAAAATCTTTTGCGCTTAAACAGCTAGACACCCTCACACTGAAAATAGACACTGACAAACTTAGATTTGTAATGCGCAATGGTATAAATAAAATTCTCTCATACAATGTATTTGATAGTTAAAAAAGGTTTTACTTAATACACATAAATCATTTTAGAATTCAATAAAAACCACCGGTAGATTTGAAGACAGATTATTAAACCATGTTATTCCTAGAGCAAAGTTTCATAATACAAAATTAAACTAAAAAAATATGAAGTCGATTCTGTAGCATAAACATAAACCATCTCCACTATTTAGCTCTTATAAAATTAAAAAAAATGCTACAAAAGAGCAGGGACATCTCATTTGATGTGCAAGACACTACCCCCTATGCGGGTAAGTTTCCTGATTGTGCTTGACAATATATGTCATGCTTATGTATCCTTTATGTATATGTATATAAATACACAACTTCCTTAATAAAAGACTTTAGTTCTTAAATAAAAATGTCTTTGCAAATAATAGATGTAGGATTTTTTTTGCTGCCTGGTAGAATTACAGTGAAAGTTCCGGAGTTATATCCGATCAGAAGATATCTTCAAGTATACACCTTCCCACCGTTCTTCACAGATCACCTACCTCCTGCTTTGTCACTTTGGGTATCCATTGTGCAGTAGTGCAGAACTGCATTCGACAGTTCACTCACCCACTTCCCTGTGCGGTTGAGGTTTTTGTGAGAGCTGACTTGTCCGGAGTGGTACAGTGATTCAGACTGGCATGTTCCACGTGTCTCTCATCAACCGCTTCCGGGTTTGAGACATCTCCTCATCCTCTCTTTGCCAATGATAATGCTCTGATACGTTAAACAAACAACAGAGCGCTCTGTGTTTAAGATTTTCGGACCTTGAGTACCATCCACGCGTTACAGCCTTAGCCTTTGTCAAGATACGTCTGGTGTGGTGCTTTGCATCTTTTATAGGTGATCATTCTTGAGTGTTTTTTTATTATTGTAGCCTTGGTTTTTCAATCAAAACTTTGAATAGCAGGAGCAATCCAGTCTTGCATGATATGTCAATTTTAAACATATTTGTATATAGCACTTTTTTCTTTATATCTAATATAACATACAATCTAGTATTAACTCTTGGCACAAATTACGATCTCTGTTATCATGGATTTATACAACATAACATGAGCTTGTGGAGGTGTTTCATTACCAGGTACAAAATGTATATTACTGAGGTTTATTTATTCAACTAATTTTAGTATCAGATAGTTTATGTGTATCCATTGTGTTGTCAGTATATTTTCTCAGTGGAGAATGACTTATTTTGATGCAGATTTAATTAAAAAAAGGGTTTAAGTCTAGCTCTGCATTAAGACAATTAGGGTCTAAACTTTTGAATTCAAATATTAATCCTGCCTCCTTATATAGTAACTCCTTTTCAAAATTACCTCCTCTATAGCTCTTACTAATTTTCTTCACTCCCCAAAACAGCATACCTTTAGGATTCTCGTTATGTTTTTCCTTAAAATGTTTAGACAATAAATGACCCATAAATCTGTTTTTTATATTACAGATGTGTTCCCCAATGCGATCTTTGAGCATCCTTTGTGTTTGGCCAAAATACTGCTTCTGGCACGGACACTGTATCATATATGTAGATTATTACTATGTCCTTACATCTTATAGTTTCTTTAATGATCATCTCTTTATCATTTACTGTTGATTTGATCTTTTTAGTTTTGACACTATACTCACAGGCTTTGCAATTGTAACATGGAAAGAAACCATGTAACTTATCTCCATACATGTTAACCTCATTCATCTCTTTTTTCTTCTTAAACTCTCTTGGGGCCAAATGTTCTTTAGATTTTTTGCTTTTTTAAAAACAATATCAGGGTGGTTCTTAAAATATTATCTCTTATAATTAGGTTCCAATGTCTGTTTATAAGTGATCTTATAAACTTATTTTGTGAGTTATATTTTGTTATAAAGGGGATAAATAGTTTTTCTTCGGATTTGTCATTTATTGTGTTCTTTCTTTCTTTTGTAGTTAGTAGGCTCTCCCTGTTGATTTCTCTCCCAAATTCTATTGCTTTGTTTATATTTTTGCTATTATAGCCTTTTTCTTCAAATTTCTTTTTTAAATGTTCTGCTTGTACATCATAATCATTTAGTTCAGAACAATTTTTCCTAATTCTTAGGAACTGACTTTTGGGGATGTTATTGATACATCTATCTAGATGGCAGCTCTCTATGTGGATGAAGTTGTTTGAATCCACTTTTTTGAAGAATGTCTTTGTTGTAATCCTGGATTCTACAATATTAACTTCTACATCCAAAAAACTAATTGATCTAGTGCTGATTTCATGTGTAAAGCTAAGACCCCTATCGTTATTATTTATGTCCTCTAGAAATAGGTGAAGCAATTCCAAATCTCCCTCCCAAATTATGAAAATATCATCGATAAACCGTTGATAGAATACCAAGTTTGCACTCCAAGCTGAGCCATGAATAAGTCTTTCTTCAAAGATTCCCATAAATATATTAGCATAGCTGGGTGTGCACTTGGTACTCATTGCTGTGCCTTTAACTTGCATGTAGTACTGTTGGTTAAAGTAAAAGTAGTTATTTTTCAGAATAAACTTAATGCACTCACTCAAAAAATCTATTTGCTCTATGTGGAGGTTAGGGTCCTTCTCTAGGTATTGCCTGACTGCCTTTATCCATAGATCATGGTCTATATTGGTGTAGAGTGAGTTTACATCCATAGTCATCATTATATAATTATTCTTCAATTTTATTTTGTTCAATTTTTTAAATAAATGTGTTGTGTCTCTTAAATAATAGGGGACATTGATCACGTACTTTTGCAAGAAATTGTCTATGTATTTTGATAAGTTGGATGTTAGGGAATAAATCCCAGAAATGATAGGACGCCCTGGGAGTTTTATTAGTGCTTTATGGATTTTTGTGAGGAAGTAAAAGATTGGGGTTCTTGGATATCTAATAGTTAGGAATTCATATTCTTTATCTGTTAATAAGTCCTTCTCTTTTCCTTACTTTAACATGGCATCTAAAGTTGACTTTTGGGATTTCAAGGGATCTGATCTAATCTTTCTATAGGTGGTAGTATCATCTAGTAATCTATTTGCCTCTTTGACATAATTGTCTGTGTCCATGATTACTACCCCTCCCCCCTTGTCCACTTGCTTGATCATTATGTCTTTATTATTTCTCAAATCTTGTAGGTTGTTATTATCCTCTCTACTTATATTGTACGTTATCATTCTTCCTTTATAGTCTTCAAGATCTTTCTTAACCTTTTTCTCAAACAATTTAAGGTTGTCTCCCTTATCTTCTGTAGGGTAAAATTCTGATTTAATCTTTAGATCTGTGTGAACAAACTTTCTTCCTTTTGTGTTCTCTGTTACTATTTCTCTTTCTTCTGCTATTTTTAGGAAATATCTTTTAAGGGTAAGCCTTCTGGTGACTTGATTGATGTTAATTAAGGTTTCAAATTTATTTAATTTTGCCGTAGGGGCAAATGAAAGCCCTAGACCTAATACTAGTATGAGAGAATTTTATTTATACCATTGCACATTACACATCTAAGTTTGTCAGTGTCTATTTTCAGTGTGAGGGTGTCTAGCTGTTTAAGCGCAAGAGATTTTTTCCTTTTAAATGATACTGTTTTTTTGAGTAGAACTGCAGAGAGCTACTCCATTTGTCCTTTTTGCCTGACGCTCTCGTCCTTAGCTCCTATTCATAAATCTATTAAACACTAGTTTATTTGATCTCTGTTTAAATAGGAGTTTAAGGCACTGGGAAATGATATTTTTAATATAAGAGATGAGATGTTTGCGGATTTAGATCATCCTAATAGTGATGTCCCAAATAGTTCCCGGCGAATAGTTCCCGGCGAACATAGCTTGTTCGCGTTTGCCACGGCGGGCGAACATATGTGATGTTCGATCCGCCCCCTATTTGTCATCATTGAGCAAACTTTGACCCTGTACCTCACAGTCAGCAGACACATTCCAGCCAATCAGCAGCAGACCCTCCTTCCTAGACCCTCCCACCTCCTGGACAGCATCCATTTTAGATTCATTCGGAAGCTGCATTCTTAGTGAGATGAGGGACAGTGTAGCTGCTGCTGATTTAATAGGGAAATTGATAGCTAGGCTAGTGTATTCAGTGTCCACTACAGTCCTGAAGGACTCATCTGATCTCTGCTGTAAGGACAGAACCCCAAAAAGCCCTTTTTAGGGCTAGAACATCAGTCTGCTTTTTTTTTTCCCTGTGTAATCTAATTGCAGTTGCCTGCCTGCCAGCATGTGTGTCAGGCTCACAGCGTATAGTGTGCCCACTTGCCCAGTGCCACCACTAATATCTGTTGTAACAGTAGTGTACATTTAAAAAAAACACTTTTTTGACTGTGAAATAATAGCAGTCAGTATCTATTAATACAGGGATACTTCACATTGATCACTACCAATATAAACAGTAGTCCTGGTCATTTAGTTGGTACATTAATCCTAATAGAGATATATTTGTTCTGAATAATTACCACCCTGGGTTTATACCGCAATAATTGCAAGTTGTAAAAATTATTACTGTCACAAAATAATCAAATAGGAACGTCAGAGGAAATATTCATTCATGATGTATGATATTTAGACTATCCAAAAATACCAAATGTCAAACCAAGTACATGGTATATCACAAATATGCCATAATCATATACATTAACATAAGTGTTGTATCATACTAACTACCCATGCATGGTCTCTCATGTTAAACCACCCTGTAATCAACAATAGTGCCTGAACTAATTATTGTACTTGACCCTTGTGATACATAAACAAGGATCAACCATCTGATTGAGGAACCATAGATGTACTCTCAGTTTTCATTATTACAACTTCCTGATAAATTGCAAATTGCAAGGATTAATCGCTGCTAAGTTGGTGATCCAAACCCCTATTACCACTCTCTCCTCTTTTGAGCTAACACTATTCCTGTGTTTTTAATGTGTATTGTTCTACATTTTTTTAAAGTTCCAATAAAAGTTATATTTTAAATTTTCCTGTACACCTGCCAATTGTAACTCAGTCGTATTCTGCATTCAGGGAATTTGAGTGCTATAAATGTGTACATTTTCTGAAGACTTTGATCTTCTTTTTTTCTCTCATTAACCGGTGCACAGCACCAACGTTTGCATCACGTAACATTAGGAGGAACACGTGTACGTTAATTTCCTCCAAGTTATTATTTAAATAACTATTACTACTAATTATATTCCCTATAACATCTCGGTAGTGCCATTAGGCCCCTTTTTCTCTTATCATATCTAGTTTAACAGTAGTGTACATTTAAAAAAACAAAAAACACTTTTTTGACTGTGATATAATAGCAGTCAGTTTCCTTCACACGTGTGCATTTCAGTGCCTGCCAGGGTACAGTGTCACACCAGTGCAACTCATATCTGGTGTAACAGTAGTGTACATTTAAAAAAAAAAAACACTTTTTTGACTGTGAAATAATAGCAGTCAGTTTCCTTCACACGTGTGCGTTTCAGTGCCTGCCAGGGCACAGTGTCACACCAGTGCAACTCATATCTGGTGTAACAGTAGTGTACATTTTAAAAAAAAAACACTTTTTTTACTGTAAAATAATAGCAGTCAGTTTCCTTTACACGTGTGTGTTTCAGTGCCTGCCAGGGCACAGTGTCACCCCAGTGCAACTCATATCTAGTGTAACAGTAGTGTACATTTAAAAAAAACAACACTTTTTTGACTGTGAAATAATAGCAGTCAGTTTCCTTCACACGTGTACGTTTCAGTGCCTGCCTGCCAGGGCACAGTGTCACACCAGTGCAACTCATATCTGGTGTAACAGTAGTGTACATTTAAAAAAACAAAACACTTTTTTGACTGTGAAATAATAGCAGTCAGTTTCCTTCACACGTGTGCATTTCAGTGCCTGCCAGGGCACAGTGTCACCCCAGTGCAACTCATATGTGGTGTGACAGTAGTGTAAATTTAAAAAAAAAAAACTTTTTTGACTGTGAAATAATAGCAGTCAGTTTCCTTCACACGTGTGCGTTTCAGTGCCTGCCAGGGCACAGTGTCACACCAGTGCAACTCATATCTGGTGTAACAGTAGTGTACATTTTAAAAAAACAACACTTTTTTGACTGTAAAATAATAGCAGTCAGTTTCCTTCACATGTGTGCGTTTCAGTGCCTACTAGGCAACAAACTAGCCGATTTCTACCCCTGTTTTGGCTGTAGGTCTGCAAATTCAGTAGCAAACGTAAGAATATCAAATCCAATAAAAATGGTTTAATTCATCACATAAAAGAAACCATAAGATGTCAGGATAAGGGTGTCATCTACATTATACAATGCACATGTAATTTACAATATATAGGGCAGACCACCAGGACCCTAAGGGAACGCATACGTGAGCATTTATCATGCATAGACAGAGGAAACCTAGAAACACATCTATACACCCATTTTAGGGAAATACACAATAATAATCTGAAAAATTTCACTTTTTGGGGCATAAAAAAGCTCAAACCTGAATGGAGAGGGGGTAATTTTGAAGAAAAACTGCTAAGAACAGAAGCAGAGCTAATTTACAACATGCAAACCCTCTACCCTTCAGGATTGAACTCAGAATTAGATCTGTCCCCGTTTCTTTTGTCATAAACCAAAATTCATTAGTAGAATACATGAAAAGACAGTAAATTATAGATTAAACATTTTTTAAATAAAGTCTCCAAGATTTTGAAATACTCTAAACTTTATGAATAAGAAGTTATCTATGAAGGGATAAACAAATAGACAAGAAAATAAAACCATATTAAGAAGAGTGGAGAAATATAGAAAATAATGCACTACTATATAAATATATATGCAATATTAAAGAATAATGTGTTACACATGTCAATAATAAAACAAAAGAACAAAATAGCTCTGTTTAAAAATCCATACATGTTAAAATTCATACAAAGAATAATAAATTAGAAGTGCAATATCCCTCTAATATGGATCGCTGATTTTCTATATATATACAAAAAGTTTAGTATAATAGAAACTAATATAGATATTTATAATCATGATATAAAATAAAAGGTGTGATAATTCCACCGTATGATATAAATTCCAAATTTAGATATTGTTGAAAAAGCCGAAAATATCAGATACAGAAAGATTTTATAAAATAAGAAAGAAGCGAAAATATTCCACCTTATACAAAGCCGCAAACATGGGATATCTAAAGCTCATATGAAGTAACAAAGAAAGAAGCAAAAAGATTCCACCTTATAGAAATCAGAGAAATCCACCTTTAAAAAAAGACACCTATCAGAACAGAATACCTATCAACCAATCAAAATGGAAGGAGGGCTTTTTAAAATGCCGGTGTAACAACTAACATAATCCGTCTTGATAAAGCCTATTGGCGAAACGCATAGACGTTCTCTACACTAGAAAGAACTGGACATCCACTAAACCTACCCCGCTTTGAAAGAAGCAGAGGGAAAGAAAGTCTAAAACAAACGGCCGTTTGTAATCCAAGTCCGAGTTCTCACACACATGCTGGAGGCGTGCACCGCAAATACCTGTCTCAGGAGGCTGCCCGGGAAACACAGAACCCAAACTGCAGGGGTAAAAATTGCTTCAAGCTGGCAGAATAAAAGAAACCCATACACGCAGGAGCGTGGTCTAGGTTTCAATATCAGCGATACCTGCTTCATGCAAGGAGGAAAGGCAGAAAACATATACCGGTAAGAAACACCTTGATTCCATCAGACCCAGATGTGTCAGAAGACCCGGTAAGCCCATCCTTATACATATACCGAACTATCCCTATTACAGCCAAGTTTACAAGTTATAGAAAATACCAAGAGACATTGCAAATACAAGTGAATTACATTATTACAACTTATTGAATTATGAAGATAGACATTGTTACTTTTTGATCGAAAAATAGCAACACCGAGAAATAAGCCACTGATACTGCGGCAATAAATTATTAAGGTGGAATAAGAAAAAAAAGTTTGAAAGGTGGAATTACTTAGAAAGATCACCAGAGCGCTTACTATAGAATTGTTTTATCCAACATTGCTTATTTTAAATTCAGGGAGACGTCCCAAGCATATATCTTTGTAATTTATATTTTATTGAATGACATAACATAATCCATGACATCTTTTTCATAAATACATGTGTAACAGAACAGTAATTGCTTTACAGAGAGTGCAATACAAACATATAGGACCCTTTCACTCATATGGGCCCGCTATGTCGTACATAACATCTTTTAATATTAATATCAAAGTGTCCGTCATGGTTGGGGAGAATCCCCATAAGATATTATTCGAAGAAAAAGAATATGTAATAGTTTCCTATAATTTTATTCTTTTTTAGGTATAGTAGTAAAAGAAAAGGGAAAGAAAAAGGAGAGGGAAAAAAGAGGCAAAAAAAAGGAAAGAAAGGAAGAAGGTAAATCTCCGGTTTAATATAAAGTAAAAGCAAAAAAAAGGTCAAGGACATGTGTCACTCGTGGTTATCAGCGTCCCGCTCCGCTCTCCCCGTATGCGTGACCTCATCTAACCTAATACTGCGTCTATTATCCATCCGTTGTTTATCTATCCAAACTATCCAGTCCTCCCAGGTCTGGAGGAACTCTATTCTAGTGTTGAGTAGGGTAGAGGAAATATCTGCCATCTGATAATAATATTTGATTTTGTTGAGTATTAAGTTATAGCTAGGTACTGAAGATTTCCAGAATCTTGCAATTGTAGTCTTGACAGCTGTGCAGACTATTCCTACCCATTTTAGTTTAGTTTTGGTAAGGCCCTCAATTGGGAAATGTAACAGGGCTTGTTCTCTATTCAAAGTAATTTGTTTGTTTAATATCTCAGTGAGAAGTTTATTAGTTTGTGACCAGATATTTTGTGCTTGTGTGCAAGACCACCACATATGTGTGTATGTGCCTATTTCCTTGCAACCTCGATAACAGTTTTTGGAAGTTTTATCTCTCCATTGGATCTTACTTGGGTGTAGATACCACCTATATGCTACCTTAATATAGTTTTCTTTTAGGTTGGCACTAATAGAACATGCCTGTCCTTTTTTCAAAATGTCCGACCATTCTGAAGATTCTTTTGTAAACTGTCCCTCCTCTTCCCATTTCCCCATAAAATGTAATTTGCCTTCTGAGCTATCATAATTTAGGAAATTGTACAAAATGGTTATAGCGCCCTTAGTTCTAGATGTTGAAATGCATAATTTCTCAAAGGGAGTATGTTCTGATTGTTTAGGTGGCCTACCTACCTCTCTCAACCTTGATTTTAGTTGTATATATTGGAACCAAGAGTCCGGAGAAACCGGCTGGATAGAGTTATATTTCTCAAAGGAAATAATGTTTGAGTTAATCCAAACATCTGCGATTCGGTACAATCCTTTATTGGCCCAAATGTTGCTCATTGCCCTTGGGATCTGAATAGTTGGTAAGATTAGTGGTGTAGCTACAGAGCTATTTGTGTGGAGTCTGACCCTCATCTGCATAGCATCCCATATCTTAATAGTATGTACAATCGATATGTATGCTGACCAATTCAATGGTCTATCTCGCTTTGCTGTCCATAAAATCTGGTAGATTGGGGACAGTTTTAGCATATCGCTTTCTAGCTGTACCCATGTAATATAATTTCCTCCAACGCTCCACAGCGAGGTTTGCGCTAATCTAGCTGCCCAAAAGTAATTTTGCAGGTCTGGTACTCCTAATCCTCCTCGCTCCTTACTCTGTAAGAGTGTTTTCCTGTTTATTCTAGCTTTTTTGTTAACCCAGATAAATTTTAGCATACATCTTTGTATGTCATTTAAATCCTCTTGAGGAACGCTGATAGGCAGTGCTCGGAATAGATAGAGCAGTTTGGGTAATATTACCATTTTTGCAACAACTATTTTCCCATAGAAAGAGATTTTGTAAGATGACCAATTTTTCATTTCTTTTTTAAGGAGTACAAATTTTTTTTTATAGTTTAGTTTATATAGGTTATCTAGGTTATTTGGTATGGCAATTCCCAGATAGGTGATAGCAGAAGCAGCCCATTTAAAGTCGAAATTTATCTCAAGTAATTTTTTGTGGTTTCTGGGATGTGTGTCTCTAATGCTTCGCATTTGTCGTTATTTACTTTATATCCAGATAGCCCTCCAAAATCTGACAGCAGCTTATAGAGTGGGGGAAGGGACAACATGGGTTTGGTGATAGTTAATATAACATCGTCAGCAAACAATGCGAGTTTATGTATTGTGTTACCGATTTGGATTCCTGCAATATCTTTCCTAATTCTAATAGTTGCTGCCAACGGCTCTATACAAAGGGCAAAAAGCAACGGGGAAAGAGGACACCCCTGCCTCGTCCCATTTCTGATCGAGATCGTTTTGGATTGATAACCGGAAAGTCTGATAAATGCTGACGGGGTCGTATATAATGCCTGGATGGCCTTTAAAAAATTACCCTTTATCCCAAACTGCTGTAACGTTAGCAACATGTAATCCCAATAAATCCTATCAAACGCCTTCTCTGCGTCCAACGAGAGGAACAGAGAAGGCGTTTTTTCGTTGGTAGCATAATCCAATAAATCAATTATTTTCCTGACATTATCTGGGGCCTCTCTTCCTCTTATAAAACCTACTTGGTCGGGCTTAATCAACCCAGTCAACAATGGGTTTAGTCTATTGGCCAAAATTTTAGTAAACAGTTTAAGATCTAAATTTATCAAAGATATGGGCCTATAGTTCTTACAATGAAATGTATCTTTTCCTGGCTTTGGTACAACACAGATTCTTGCCGACAAAAGTTCTGGCGGGATAAATCCCCCCTGCATTATATAGTTAAAGGATTCAACCAGATGTGGGACCAACTCCACCGAAAACCTTTTATAAAACCCACCCGAGTACCCATCTGGTCCAGGTGCTTTGTTACTTTTAACTTGCTTAATCGCTATCATAACTTCCCGTGGGGATATTGGTGTATCTAATTGGCAAGCCTGCTCTTCAGCTATATGTGGAATATTGCTTTCCTTTAGGAAAGTTTTAATTTGTGTTGTCCTGTGGTTGGATTCATTGATCTTAAGGTTATATAAAGACTGATAGAAATCTGCAAAGGCGTTAGCTATTTGTAACGGATCATTTAATAGGTGTCCCTCCCGTGATTGTAGCTGGGAAACAGAAGAGGTTCTAGTAATATTTCTAATTTTCCTTGCAAGCATGTGATCGGGTTTATTTGCGTATATGAAATACTGTGCCTCAACAATTCTTAAGGATGACAGTGCCTCTTCATTTAAAATGTTATCTATTTCTGCTTTTTTAGCTATAATTGCTTTAGATCCTGCCTCTGATCTATTATTGATATGTAGTCTCTGGAGGCTTTCCAGTTCTAATTTTTTTTGTTGAAGGATATCCTTTTTCTTTTTAGTTATAAGAGCCTTTTCTTTAATAAGTATACCCCTGAGGTAAGATTTAAAAGCTCCCCATGCAAACAATGGATTGTCTGTGGAACCTTTGTTTATTTGCCAAAAATCTTTCATAGCACTAATTAGTTTCTGGGATCTAGTTTCATCTTTTAATAAGTGCATGTCTAATGTCCAATTCCTCTGCCTTGAAGGGTCAAAGAACCCCTGCAGGGAGATTTCTACGATGGAGTGATCAGACCAGGAGGTTTGTGTTATATTTGTATCTACTAATAGGGGGCATAAAATTTGGCTTATAAAGATATAGTCAATTCTAGAATAAGACTGGTGTACAGCCGAGTAGTAAGTGAAACCCTTCGCTTTTCGGTTACAAATGCGCCAAACATCTATTAAATTGTGATCTAATATTAGGTCGCTCAGAATTTTTGATGAATTTTTATGCGGTGCTGGGGACCTATCTAATTGATCATTAATTGTGAGATTAAAGTCCCCTCCAAGGACTATTTTATATTTCTTCCAAGAAGTCAGGATTTTACTGATTTTAGCTATAAACCTTCCCTGGTCCTCGTTGGGGGCATATATGTTACCTAGGACTATCGGGCTATCCTGAATCTTACCTTTCAATATAAGGAATCTCCCCTCTGGATCCCTGATCACTTCCTCCTCTTGAAAACCAAGGGTGGACTGCATTAAGATGGCTACCCCTCTTTTTTTTTGAGCTCCTACTGCATGGTATTGGATTGGGAAGGCTGCATCCCAGTATTTTGGTGTGGTAGTACTAGTGAAATGGGTTTCCTGTAGCATAATAACCTGCGCCCTTAGCGACTTGTACTCTGCTATAGCTTTTTTCCTTTTTACGTGTGAGTGGAGACCCCTCACGTTGTGAGATATTATTTTAAGAGACATTGGTTATTCTATGTGTATGCTGATACGATAAAGTGTACTCAGGTGTATCAAAGTGTTGGTGCTTACTGTGCTCCCCAAGTGGCTCACAGTGGATGATAATCTTTGTTATTGTTTCAGAGATCACAGACCAGGACAGCTCACGAGTGACCATTGAAGAAGAAAACCAGAGAGAAAAAAGAAAAGAGTTAGATATAGAAACAGAGCAAAAAAACAATTGTATCTGTAAGCGATACATAACCAACATTTACTTAGAACAGTTTCCCCCTAGCAGGGGCGCCAACCTGCACATAACATAAACATATCATTAAACGAACAAGTAAAACCTATTGAATAGGATTCAACGCATGAAACATATCTCTGGTCAACTTAATAATTATTTTCCATATTGTATTTAATGGCACTATTATCTAAGACCAGTGTCAACCTGTTATAGAAATTAGAAATTAAACACTCATATTTTAAGTGAAAACATAACAACATAACGATAGAGCAGCCAGAGTATTTTGTGACACCCTAGACAGCTCTATGAACTCTCGTCATACCAACGGGTTAATGAGTAATTTCCTTTTACTTAACATTGTTAACTATAGTAATCAACATCTACACATTTATTTACCTATTTGCTAAGGTCTTTTATGTCTTAATAGATTTGAATATTAAACCTCTCTGTACCACCCTCTCCCCACTTCTTTTTTCAGATTCCAATATTTTGTGAGAACTTATCTTTGCAAAGTCAGAGTTCAGTTATCACTCTATGGATGCTCCTCCATCAAGTGGATCCGTCTAAGGGGGATCTCTCATAATAATGGCAAGTTAGGTTATTTTATCTCAGCTAAGCAGCAACTTCGTCACTAGGTATTTGAGAGCGTTTTCGTGGAGTTTGTGGTCTTGCCTCTGTGTCCCAGATCCGCTGGATTCTTTTCTTAGGGGCTCTTTGAGGTAACGGCAAGGGTAATTCCTCCATTTGCAGATTCATTTGCCTCATCATCTTTATTCCTTCTTCCAGGCTAGTACAGGAGTACGTAGTGTTTTGATGCGTACAAATAAGTCTAAAAGGAAATGACCACCGGTATTTCACCTTAGCTTTCATCAAGGCCATGATGACCGGTTTAAGATCTCTGCGTTTCTTTAGGGTGGTTGGAGAAAGATCTGAGTAGAACTGTAATTGATGACCCTCAAAGTCAAATTGTGAGAGCTTCCTAGAGGCCTGGACTATTTTCTCTTTAGTAGAGTAGTAATGAAATTTGATAATAATGTCTCTTGCCAAATTAGGGTTTTGAGGTCTGTTTAGAGCTCTGTGTGCTCTATCCATAAGTAGAAGATTTTCCTCTATGTCAGGTATGAGTTTTCGGAATATGGCCGGTAGAACTTCTTGAAGGTTGTCAAATTTTTCTGGCAGATTTCGGATCCTAATGTTAGATCTTCGAGACCTATTCTCTAGGTCCTCAATCTGGGATTCTAACGCTGAGATCTGTTTTCCATGTTCAGACATAGTGGAGTGAACCTCTGTAAGATCATCTATGACTTCATCCACCTTGTCCTCTATTATTGCGGTTCTATTACCAATACTCAAGATGTCAGACTTCAGCTCTGCTATAGCCGTTCTTAATTCTGTTTGGAATATCTCTCTTATTTGTCCCACCAGAGTAGCAGGGGGGACCTCAAGCTGATCTCCTTTGGAGTCTTCAGATATATTATCCTGCTCTACAGCTGACTCCATGATTGCCAGATTTGTGTTTTTACGATGTTTTTTCGCTTGGGCCCTAGACAAGCAGTCCTTGACTGTTTGATGCTTTCCTGTCATAGTAATGCAAGGACTGACACAGAAGCAAACCTCAGCAAACTCTATTAGAACCTGTTGCTATGCGTTTTCTTGTTTAGTGTATTACCTAAATATGAGCATATATCAGTATCTTGACATCATTTTAAATGCGTAATTCTTTCTTCGGTGTATACTTGTAAGCAAACATTCTGCACCCCCCCAGATATGGATCGCTATTCAATAAACATTTCCTTTAATTTGTTGGTTGAGAAAAGCAACAGGAACCTCTCCCTCTAGAACATTTTTCCTCTATTGTACCTCGATCTCTAAGCCACATCTGCTATGGGAGATCAAGAAAAGGCTCATGTTCTAGACCAATATCTGTTTGAGGGCTCAGTTGCTAGATAAAAATGAGTTATTCACCTCAACCCATTTCAAGCTTGTAAATCAAGGAATAAATGTCTCAATAAGAAGGAAGTATTTGCAGCTCTGCAAGGGGTTCTGTGATATCCTGCTTCTTAATATATAATAAATGAGGTGGGCCCAATTTTATTCCGGTCTAAACTTCCTTGTGGTATTAAAGAAAGCTGCAAGGTGGCTATGGGTCACTGTGTGGGTTAGTTGAATAAAATATATGGTCTGATTCTGCCTAGGCAATTTAAACACTCTTAGGGGTCTGTACTGTGTAAGTCCAGCTATAATCAATTAGAAAGATAATGTGGCCTCAGCTGCTTGCTGGTTTTAACCTCCTTAGGCCTAAACTTCCCTCTTCTCCAACTAGGATAGCAAGGCCCTAGTGAGATATGTCCATTTTATCATGGGATATACCAAATGTCACTGTCCGGTTTCTGGTTTATACAAAGTTCCCCTTGTGATGCAACTCAGGGCCCAAGAATTAAACAAATGTTTCTGTGGAGCAGGGATGAACTATAGTGTCAGTGTCCCCCGGTAACACACGTGGTTAATTTGGGTGTTCCGGTCTCTCCCCTGGTACGATAAGGGGGACCTATGTGTGTGCGCTGACTGAAGGGTCACCTCACCTCACAGGAGAACTGTCGACTGGACTCACAGCTGTACAGATGGGCCCTCTTCTCTGTGATCACAGGCCTTAATGGCGGCTTTCTTCTTGCGGCGGCAATATGGCCGCTGTTCGCGCCAAAAGGCCCAGGGGTGAGAATTGTGGTCTCCGGTATGTCTCCTTCTGGCCAGATGGACCCACCGGCTATCCCTCAGTTCCTGTCGTCTCTCAGCGAGAGGCGCTGAAGTTGGAATGTGATTTGAAGCTGTCTGGGAGATCAGCCGTGACCAGGCTGCGACAAGAGGCGTGCGGCTATTACCGGGGACTGTCGGACCCACCCGGCTCTCTATCAGCTGCCGTCCTCTACATCAGCTCCTCTTTGCTGACACAGCTTAAGTCCCCAATCTTCAGCTCCGGAGCGGATCCCCGACCCTCCGGAGCCTGCTGTTATGCGCCTCTGCTTTACTGCTGGGTGGGTATATCTCGGGCGCTGCTGCCCAAATAGCGCACAGTAGTAGCCAAAATTTCAAAAAATGTGTGGCACAAGTACTGCTTGAGGTTCTCCCACAGTAAAAAAAACTTTTTTTTGAGAGAAAAGTATAAATTTGGCTATTTTATATAGTTATAAGTCAGGAGCTCTGATACCTAGCGTCCAACCAGCACGGCAGTTAACTCCGCCTCCCAATTTATATTTTATTTATGTTTTTATGTTTTAAATAAATGTACTTTTGTTAAATTGTATAGAAGTCTCCAGACTATCTTATTTAGCTTACAGCGCTCCTAAACTCTATATTGTTTTGTCAATTTGTAATTATATACAGTAATCATAGGGAAGATTACCTGTGAAGGAGCTTTAAGATTAGATTCCAGGCGCAGTTTCTTATATATCTATTTTTATGCGTTTCAGTGCCTGCCAGGGTACAGTGTCACACCAGTGCAACTCATATCTGGTGTAACAGTAGTGTACATTTAAAAAAAAAAAAACACTTTTTTGACTGTGAAATAATAGCAGTCAGTTTCCTTCACACGTGTGCATTTCAGTGCCTGCCAGGGCACAGTGTCACACCAGTGCAACTCATATCTGGTGTAACAGTAGTGTACATTTAAAAAAACAACACTTTTTTAACTGTGAAATAATAGCAGTCAGTTTCCTTCATACGTGTGCATTTCAGTGCCTGCCAGGGCACAGTGTCACACCAGTGCAACTCATATCTGGTGTAACAGTAGTGTACATTTAAAAAAAACCAACACTTTTTTGACTGTGAAATAATAGCAGTCAGTTTCCTTCACGCGTGTGCGTTTCAGGGCCTGCCAGGGCACAGTGTTACACCAGTGCAACTCATATCTGGTGTAAAAGTAGTGTACATTTTAAAAAAAAATAATACAATTTTGACTGTAATAGATTGAATAGCAGTTAGTTGTCTGCAAGCGTGTGTGTCAGGCCTACAGCGTCTACTCTGCCAACTTCTGCCAGTGCACAGTGCCACTCATATCTTAACCAGTTAGCGTAGTAAGACAAGCAGGGTTCAGTAACAAGTATCAGTCCAGCAGATTAGGGGTTAACCAATTAGGGTAGTAAGACAGGCAGGGTTCAGTAACAAGTATCAGTCCAGCAGATTAGGGGTTAACCAATTAGGGTAGTAAGACAGGCAGGGTTCAGTAACAAGTATCAGTCCAGCAGATTAGGGGTTAACCAATTAGGGTAGTAAGACAGGCAGGGTTCAGTAACAAGTATCAGTCTAGCAGATTAGGGGTTAACCAGTTAGCGTAGTGAGACAGGCAGGGATTCGGAAACAAGGTATAATCCAGCAAACGATCTGTCACTCCCAAGAGCACAGAAAGTAGCACCTATACTTGGGCAGTGACAGGTTGTTTGCTGACCATTTACATACCTTTGGAAAGGCCCCAAGAGACCGGCCGGCATCAGGAGCGTGCAGCGATGATGTCAGCGCCGCACGCATACTGAGCCGACACAGCCTAGGCAACGAGCATGGAGAGGCGTGACAATGGTTGAATAGCCAAAGGGGGTGGGGTCATCTTAAATCAAACATTAAGATATTAATATTTTATTTCTGAACATGTTTAATAGTTTTGTGTTTTAATAGATATATAGATTATGAAATGATAGCAGAATCTGTATTTGTTAAAAAAATGAATATTAAAAATTATGTCAAAACCAAAAATCCTAGATGTGTGAAATGGTGAAACTTTTTTATTTTGTGTGAACAAAATAAGGCCTAGATTTAGAGTTTGGCGTTAGCCATCAAAACCAGCGTATAGGGCTTCTAATGCTTGTTTTTACCGCCCGCCGGTATTTAGAGTTTACTTACCGACACTCAAAATTCTCCGAACGCACAAATCTCTACCGACAGCTCAGACCCAGGAGTTAACATCTACCGACAAAATAAACATCCACGAATCACAAAACAAATATTACACAAAGTACACTTACACTCATACAAACACTACACTATATTTATTTTTCAGATTTAATATTTTTTCATCAAAATAGAAAGGATCAAAGTTGCGAGATCTCGGGTGTTAGAAAAAAAACCAACACAAATCCATTTTGCCATTGACTTACATTGACAGACGGGAAAAGACACTCATATAGCTTCATATAACTAATAATATTATCACAAACATACACTCATCGATGCATACAAACAATATACACCACATTACATACCCAAACAAGTTATATATTACAAAATGAACACGATTTAGCTACTTTTTAACACAAGACCATGACGTCACTCACTTTACGCTCAAAACCAGTCTTGGATTTTATTTACACACAAATTTTGAGCCTCTATTGACTTCTATGGGGAAGACGTGCTCGTGCACGCGACAGACAGATTTCCCTAACGCACTCAAAAAGCGTAGACAAAAAAACCCCAAATACCAGCGCTAGAAATCTGAAAAAAAACATGCTTTTCTGCGTTAGACCCAGCTATGACAAATAGATCAAGAAATGCCTATTTCCCTATGGTGGACTTATGGATTTTACTTATTGAATATTCACAACAGCATTAAATTGTTTGATACTTTTACATTACATCAACTACAAATCAACATCACTAGTAACAAACATTTTGAAAAAATAGATCACATTTAAACGGACACAAAAATAATTAAAACATTTCAGGATTCACAAACAGTAGACAATGGGAAACACCTCTCATTTACCTTTATTATTGCATTTCATTTATTCAACTCATATGCTTGGAGCAACAGCATATCTACATAGGCTTAACACATTATTAGTCATTGATGC
The DNA here is from genome assembly GCF_027579735.1 of Bombina bombina. Classification (NCBI taxonomy): domain Eukaryota; kingdom Metazoa; phylum Chordata; class Amphibia; order Anura; family Bombinatoridae; genus Bombina; species Bombina bombina. The sequence goes on along the minus strand of NC_069504.1, from coordinate 125,542,580 downwards.
ACATACATTACTTTTATCATTCACTCATACATGTGCATTCAATTGATGGGGGAAAAACACATTACATTATCTCTAGGAATCACAAAACAGAACATATGGATTTTACTGTACTTTTAACATCATGATTCGATCACAATAAACCATTAGGAATTACGTACAATAAGAACATCATTACACCAGATTACAGCTGTCACTTTATGGGAAGGAACAACAATGCAAGACCGCTATATAGAAGTCAGCATAGTGGGACACAATCACAAGATATACGTATATGTACATAACACGCATCACGCAACCACAAAGCACACATTTATATTTTATTCAGCACACAATAACAATGTAGTACAATACAACAACACAATGAGGATTTCAGAACTACGTAGGCAGGTTAATAATATGATGACGTCATTAGAAGATTCAACCATACACATTACAGATTCACGACTGTACCGCCCCTTTCAGAACTTTACCACTCAATACTACAATACTACATATACGTAAACAACAGTTTTGAACAGCATTATTAGGGCGATTTGAATGGGACAATTAATAAATATTGTCAGCTCGCAAATCACTTATATATATAATACTACAGATGACAGCCGGAAGTTCTTCAGTATTAGTGCGATTTTAATGGGACGCATACAATATTTACATCTCGGCAATCACTTATATATACAATACTACAGATGACAGCCGGAAGTTCTTCAGTATTAGTGCGATTTTAACGGGACGCATACAATATTGACATCTCGCTAATCACTTATATATACAATACTACAGATGACAGCCGGAAGTTCAGAATTATTATGCAGATTTTAATGGGACGCATACAATATTGACATCTCGGCAATCACTTATATATACAATACTACAGATGGCAGTTTACAAACAATATTGCAGCAACATTGATCGATCACATTAGATGCACATTATACACAACTATGCACTTTCATTCATGTTAGCCTGGATGTGTGCTTTTTACTATAAGATCGTGTTTAATAAATATTTATTACGCATATGATCAAACATTACAAACATGCACTGTATGTGTTATATTTTACACTTTCACATTGAGATTCATTGGGGGAAAACAACATTTCAGCAAACACCTAAAAAAACGCCCACTTTGAAAGCATTCACGCCGCTCACATTCAAACAAGTGAATACAATTAGCAATCATTACAAACTCACTACCATTGGACTAATTGTACTATAAATCCCCCAAACAACATGGCCAAAGCATCCATGGTGATCAACATCATATCAATTCGCATACCCTGTTACTCCTTGCTCTGCTGTTTGGAAATATGGATGATGATGATATGGTAGACACTGCTGGTGCTGCTATTGGCGAACTAGCGGTTGATAGAATTAGGCAGCCTCGGCGGCTCAGACTGAGACAAAGGGGGTCATCTGGTTCGAGGTCCTCGTGTCTACAGGGTGAGACCCACCTTGGAAAACATGAGCGACTTTGAGGTTTATGATAAGTATCGGCTCAATCGCGAACAGCTCATTGGCCTTTACGATCTTCTTAAACCTCATCTGGAGCCACGTATAAGAATAATGACTGCTGTTCCCGGCATGAGTAAGATGCTAAGTTGTCTTTACATCCTGGCCTCCGGGAGTTTTCAATCAGGAGAAATGTACATGCATGGCCTGGCTCAAGGTACATTCTCTGTGGTGTTTGATAACTTTCTGGACGCCATGGTACGTATCAGTAAGCACTACATAGGATTCCCACAGAATGATGGTGATTGGAGGCGCCTGAAGCAGGAATTCTTTGCTATTGCTCAATTGCCCAATGTCTTGGGAGCCATTGATTGTACCCACATTACGCTGCGTGCTCCAATTGATGACTTGCCCTTCAGAAATCGCAAACATTTTCATAGCCTCAACGTGCAGTATGTTTGTGACGCACGGATGAGGATTATGCACGTGTGTGCGAATTTTGGAGGGGCTTGTCATGATGCCCGCATCCTCTCTCTGTCCACCCTGTGGCGGCAGTTTGAGGAAAGACAAATGCCCCCTGGGTATCTCGTTGGTGAGTATTTGTGCACAACATGGTTAATTAGTAAGACAATTGCCACTGTAGTCTTAAAATGTTAGCGTAATGTTCAGCTATAGGATGCAATTTAACCATTTATTTATATTTCCGCAAATGTCTACTTTTAGTTCAATGCAGATATGTAGCATGTCTTACCTTAAATGCTCAGATAGAGAATGCAATGTAACCATTTAGTTGGCATTTTACACAAGGTCTGGTTTAGGCGAAATACGCATATGTAGCATGTCTTAGCTGAAATGGGAAGATATTAGCAAATGCAATTTAACCATGTCATTGTCTCTTTCCGCTAATGTCTACTTTTAGTTCAATGCAGATATGTAGCATGTCTTACCTTAAATGCTCAGATAGAGAATGCAATGTAACCATTTAGTTGGTATTTTACACAAGGTCTGGTTTAGGCGAAATACGCATATGTAGCATGTCTTAGCTGAAATGGGAAGATATTAGCAAATGCAATTTAACCATGTCATTGTCTCTTTCCGCTGTCTACTTTTAGTTCAATGCAGATATGTAGCATGTCTTACCTTATATGCTCAGATAGAGAATGCAATGTAACCATTTAGTTGGTATTTTACACAAGGTCTGGTTTAGGTGAAATACGCATATGTAGCATGTCTTAGCTGAAATGGGAAGATATTAGCAAATGCAATTTAACCATGTCATTGTCTCTTTCCGCTAATGTCTACTTTTAGTTCAATGCAGATATGTAGCATGTCTTACCTTAAATGCTCAGATAGAGAATGCAATGTAGTTGGTATTTTACACAAGGTCTGGTTTAGGCGAAATATGCATATGTAGCATGTCTTAGCTGAAATGGGAAGATAGAGAATAATATTGAACTAGATTATTCTTTTAAAAAATAAACATTTGTTAGTGGATTATCGTGTACAAAAACTTTTTTTGGAATCGAAATACAATTTTGAGGATTCAGTTTGAATTATGTTCTGTTCATAATTTATAGGTGATTCTGGTTACATGAGCCGGCCTTGGCTTATTACTCCCTTACGTAGCCCTACTGATGTGGCTCAGGAGCGCTACAATAGGGCGCATAAGAGAACCAGGGCTGTGGTTGAAAGAATGTTTGGGCTCCTCAAAATGAGATTCCGGTGCCTTGACACGTCGGGAGGAGCCCTCCAGTACAGCCCAAAGAAGGTGGCTAAGATCGTTATAGCCTGTAGTGTCCTGCATAATATTGCACAGCGGGCTGGGATGCTGCAGGCCGTCCAGGCGCCCCGAAACCTCCTCAGAGATGAGGAGGACGATCCAGTTCTAGAGGGGCCATTCCGGGACGAGGGGCTCAATGTCAGAGCAGACATCATCAACCGCCACTTTAGACGGTAAATAATAGAAGTTAGATTGGAGTATTGTCAATAGATGTGAACTCTAGGGAAATGACAAGTAGAGAATTGTGCAAACATGTTAGGATTGTTCTTCAAATGTTAAAAATTTGTTTAATTTATTAATATAGGTGATGCTCTGGTCATTGGGTCCTGTATCGAGTCTTTGCCACCTGGTTTTTAAAGAGAACATCAGCTGGTAAGTATAAATGTATGGACTGTTGGTGGCATGAATTGTACACAAATACATCATATGGCATACATTTTCCAAACTAGTATTTAGTTTACACATTACTTAAAATGTAAATACTCAGAAAGGGATCCTCTAGCACAGAGCTTTCCAAACTTTTCATGTTGGTGACACACTTTTTAGACCTACATCATTTCGCGACACGGTAATTAATTCAGTTCTACTAGCAAAAAGGAGGTTAAACTAACTTGTTTTAAAATATTCGGACACATACATAAATTATATAATAATAATATGTATTTACAAGTAACAGTAAGTATGTGCAAGAATTAAAAAAAAAGTTTAATAACACCAATAGCTACTTACTATTTTAATGGGATTTATGAGGTTGATGGGATGAACACAATTTCTGAATATTTGGTGAAATATTAGATAAGGACACTCGCATTTTATCATCAAACATTTTTAAGCTTCCACTTCCTATCCATATATCAAGAGCAGGAGCAGCAATGCACTACTGGGAGCTAGCTGCAAAAAAACCCCTCTGACTTCAGCTCAGCGTTTAAGCTGCCACCCTCAGAGCTCCATGAGCCCTACTGAATACTGCCAGTGCTGTAAACACACTGCTGTCCCACTAACTGACTACACATGCAGTCACAAGCCAATTAAGGAGACTACACGTGCAGTCAGGAGCCAATGTGCCGCCAAAGCCGCCAATGGGAATACTTTCAGTTCCCACTGAGCTGCGCCAATTGGTTAAGATGATCTGTGACCCACTAGGTATCAATCATGTGTCAACCATGTGGTATGCATAGCAGGCAGGCGGAAAGTCAGAAACCAAAAAAAATAAATAAAAAAAAAATAATTAAAAAAAAAATTGTGCTGAAGCAAGGACACACCTACACACTGCTGCCGACACACTAGTGTGTCCTGACACACAGTTTGGAAAGCACTGCTCTAGCATAACTATCCTCTAGCATGACTATGGTTCAAAGTCACACATTAGAGGTTCATTCTGCTCAATATGACTCATCTTCACACTTGATTGATAGAACATAACACAAGATGCTACACACGCTTATTAAGCTAGTGACAGAAATTGATTCAGAAATGGGGGGTGGGAGAGGGGTACAGAACTGATTCACACACTTGTAGTAATAATTTTTATAAAACTTTTTATGCCATTAGGGAGATTACTTCATCTAAAGACTGAAAGGGAAGAATTCGAAGACTGACAGTGAAGAATTCCCAGACTGACAGTGGAAAAAGCCAAGTTTGAAATTGAAGAATACCAATGGGATCATGTCTGGCATTATCTTTCAAATCTGCTGACCTTGAAAACCATACAAAGACATGTTCACATGGTAAGTGCCAACTATTTGATGGAATAAGGCTGTGGAGGCATCCTATTGGAGACACTTAGATTATTTTTTAAATTTTTAGATGGTATTTCACAGTCCTCTATTTTTGAAATGATGAATAAGACACCTATTGAAGATCAACTGTTTTCTCCAGAATTGACTTTCAAAGACCATGCATTATCCAGGTTGGTTTACCAATGCATGCTAGTTAAGAATCACAGGAAGAATGTAGAATATTTGTAGCTTACATACATTAGCCATACTTTGTTCATAATTAGATATTTATGTATCACAATCAGACACTTAGATTATTTTTAAAATTTTAGATGGTATTTCAGTCCTCTATTTTTGAAATGATGAATAAGACACCTATTGAAGATCAACTGTTTTCTCCAGAATTGACTTTCAAAGACCATGCATTATCCAGGTCGGTTTACCAATGCATGCTAGTTAAGAATCACAGGAAGAATGTAAAATATTTTGAAAAGATACATGTCCTTTATTAGAATATTTGTAGCTTACATACATTACCCATACTTTGTTCATAATTAGATATTTATGTATCACAATCAGACAAAGGAATACATATTATAGTTGATATAGAGGTATTTGAATGGACATTAAATATTACATTTATGTTCAGCATACATATATGTTTTTTTTATTATTTAAATGTGATATACATTATTATGTATAACTAGAAATGTTGATATTTAAATGTAATTTTGATTACACAATATAATGGTGTATGTTTTTTGGTTTTTAATCCAAAAATTTAATTCATAAATATCTTGATAAAATGTTGCACAAAGTTAGAGCATAGACACAAGATGATTGTAAATGTATTTTATGAATATTTTACAATGTGTGTATTAACTTTGTAAAATATTTTTTATTTTTTACAGATTTTCATCTGATGACTTCCAGGATTTGTTTTTTTTTTGTTAAAAGAAAAATATTTTTTTTTTAAAAAATGGTAATAATCAACATTTTATTATTAAATACCCTCTTTTGAACAGATTATAATAAATATCCATATAATCTGTCAATAAAAAACAATTTGACTCCCATGACTGGTAGTTGTCTATTTGACAAGCACATGCATAAGATCAAATTAGGCATCATGTATAGCATTGATTTTAGAAAATCCACTGATTCAGAGAATATTAAAGTCAACTATCTTTTTTAAATTAATTGGGGAGTGAAATCCATCAATGCTTTTATTGTGTAATTTTTAGATGTTAATTTGTAAAAAATATTTTCGGATATGTAGTCAGAATTTGACATAACTTTCTTCTTTTCACTTTTAAGAAGGGAAAGTGGTTCACTTACATTAAAGTGACAGTGTTGTTGAATGTAAAATTTCTTTTATAAGATCTTGTATCTTCCTTAGGTATCTAAAAACATTATTTTAATAAATTTATATTTTTAAAATTTAAAAATGGTAGGTCAGTTAACTTCATATTTTGCACAAGCTAGTTATTGGATGCCATGTTAATTGATTTTATGTTCTAGTGGAGTCATTTAAAGGGTCATTTAACTATAGTTATTAATATTATGTATTTTTAAAATCTTACCTCTTGGGTTAGACATCACATATCTATATATAATTTTCATTCCCCTTTAGTTTATTTCAACAAGGTTAAATCAACATTCCGAATGTTTTGGTCCTTAAAGGGACATTCACAAAATATATTGTGTATTGAATTTTAAACAATCATAAAAGAATTTTTACATATTTCTAATGTACTATTGAATTACATTCAGTCTTTAAATATACTTAGAAAAAGATACATCAATGCACATATCTTAGACAATTACATAAGGCATCTATGTGCAACAAACAATCATCATCAAAATAGCCTATGTAGATATGTATTTAATCCAAGAATATATATAATTAAAATCTAATGATCGAATAACAAAACATATTAAGTTGTTCAAATATTATAATCTTCTCCAAAATGCATAAATAACATATAGCTTAATGTCCCTCTAAGCTGAAGACTGCGAAATACATCCATTACAATATATATATTTCATTCAGTGTGTAAAACAATCCAGAAGTTAATCTAAATATGCTTTACTCATATGTTATACTAATTTTGCCAAAGGAAGGTGCCTAGGTTTATGATATTTCAAGCATTATTGCGAAATGTCTACTTAAAGGGACATGAACTCAAAATAAACTTAAAGGGAGACTGTTAAAAAATTAATTATTTATACATTCTGAACGAGTATTCAATTTTAAGCAACTTTATAAATTGACTCATATTATCAATGTTCCTCGTGATGTTGCTATCATTACTTGAAAAATAAGGCATTTAATTGATAATTTATTTGCTTCAGTACTCTGGACAGAACTTTTTTTTTGGGTGGATTAATTTATCCAACAATCATCAAGGACAACCCAGGTTTTTCGCCAAAAATTGTCCGTAATATAAAATATCATTTTTGATTTGCAAAGAAAGATAACAAGATAATTATTAACATTTGAGAATCGGATTAAATTATAAAGTTGCTTAACATTTCATGCTCAATCTGAATCACGAACGCTAAATTTTTTTGGACAATGTCCCTTTAAGAGATTTAAAGAGTGTATTTACTTCTCTTCTCTTATTATCTTGACATACTTTGCTTGAAAAGCATATCGAGAGGCTCAGTAGATGAAGATTGGTGGATGCACAGAGATGCCTTATGTGATTGGCTCAACCATGTGCATTTACATTTCTTCTGTTGAGGATATCTAAATACAAAGATCAATTGAGTTGCATTTTAAAGTCTAAACATATTTGATCTCTACAGATCATTTGATACAATTGTTTGGTTGTAATGTCTATTTAAAAATAAAGACGCCATTGCACAATAACATATGAGCAGTTCAGACAAATACAAGCTTGAGGTTTATTTACTAATAACAAACAAACCTGTAGTTTAACATTTATAAACAGATTATCCAAGTTACTGACATTATAACCTGAATTTGAACATTCAGAAATGTTGCTTGGGAAACGTATCTTGAAACACCAGATTTGCATCTTTAAACATTAGAGTCTAATGTCACGCAATAGCACACAATCAATGTGCATTATAAATACATTTAATAGAGCAATGTCAATACTTCACAATAAGTCACGAAATTGATTTTATGAACAATAAAGACATACAATATTAAATGTGTATTAATCCAACGTATTTGTATGAAAGAAACAGACCGTTATTAAACCGAGAAATGTCTACAACATTTAATAATGTGACAGTATTAGATTTGAAAGAGAATTTAAACATTAATATTTAACAGATCACGGATATTAAATCTGCGTCACACATATCCGCATGACAGGCCCATGAGTTACAAATAAGTCTACATGAAAAATGAAGTAACAGCACCACCAGGAGGTATGGGTATGGAAGTTACTAAGATATGAAACATTAAGGAACGGCCAATCAGAGTTCATCACACAAACACAACTTGAGTCAGGATGGTCTCACAGACATGATAACAATATTTCAAAATTTTATCCAATCAGATGTACAGATAACTTGTCCCATGGTGCATCTCATGTTTACTTCACCATATAAAAGTCCATTACACGTTGCCATCTTTGTCAGTTCTCTAATGCCTGCTGGCAATTTATATATTTGTTATATATTATATATACCTATACAACGCGGCAGGCATGAAACCTCCCAGGTTTACCAAGCAGGAGAGCGCTGCACTGGTCCACGCCGTCCAGGACTTTTATCCCCAGCTGTTTGGGAACAAGAGGAGGTCGACAGATGCGCCTGTTAAGAAGGCCCTCTGGGAGTCTATCACCAATGCGGTTCAATTGGTGTGTGGCGTCCAGAGGAGCCAGGATCAGATCATGCGGAGATTCAGAGATATGAGGTTGCGCTTGACCAAAAAAGTCGACCTCATAAGGGAGTGGGTACAAGCCCGTAAAAGAGGGGGCAAAAGAAAGGCCCCACGGAAACTCTACCTACTCCCTTATGAGGTGACTTTATGCGAGCTCCTCACTCTCTGGGTCCCCAAAAGATTTCGATCCTCTCCATCCTCGGCCTCCTCTTCTTCCCTCCCAGCTGCTGGATCTGAAAGTCCTGACCCGGGGGCCAGGGCAGCTGCTTCTCCGTCCGGTGGCCTGGGAGGAGCGGAAAGATAATCTGAACCAGGTAACTATCCAACTTCATATAATATATTAATATTTGATTAGATTTCTAAGAAATGTGTATATAGTCAGATACTAAACCTATATAGATCTCACAACATACGCTACATATGATGTTTAGATATCTGATTTTAGATTAGTGACACATGAAATAGGAATGATGTTTCTTGCGCTCTACATAATATGCGTCACAGAGCGAAAATGGAATTGCGCATACACGTGAACATGGGTTTGCTGTAAGTGGCATTGCTTTACACATGTTGGTCAAATGATGGATGCGTAATTCCGCTTGGAATCATTGCGCAATGATCCCGAAAATTAGAATTGCGCATACACATTAACATGGGTTTGCTGTAAGTGGCATTGCTTTACACATGTTGGTCAAATGACGGATGCGTAATTCCGCTTGGAATCATTGTGCAATGATCCCGAAAATTAGAATTGCGCATACACGTTAACATGGGTTTGCTGTAAGTGGCATTGCTTTACACATGTTGGTCAAATGACAGATGCGTAATTCCGCTTGGAATCATTGCGCAATGATCCCGAAAATTAGAATTGCGCATACACGTTAACATGGGTTTGCTGTAAGTGGCATTGCTTTACACATGTTGGTCAAATGACGGATGCGTAATTCCGCTTGGAATCATTGCACAATGATCCCGAAAATTAGAATTGCGCATACACGTTAACATGGGTTTGCTGTAAGTGGCATTGCTTTACACATGTTGGTCAAATGACGGATGCGTAATTCCGCTTGGAATCATTGCGCAATGATCCCGAAAATTAGAATTGCGCATACACGTTAACATGGGTTTGCTATAAGTGGCATTGCTTTACACATGTTGGTCAAATGACGGATGCGTAATTCCGCTTGGAATCATTGCGCAATGATCCCGAAAATTAGAATTGCGCATACACGTTAACATGGGTTTGCTGTAAGTGGCATTGCTTTACACATGTTGGTCAAATGACGAATACGTAATTCCGCTTGGAATCATTGCGCAATGATCCCGAAAAATAGAATTGCGCACACACGTGAACATGGGTTTGATGTAAGTGGCATCGCTTTACACATGTTGGTCAAAATGAAATGTGAATTATTATATATGTAAAAAATACAGTATTCTTATTTTCAATATTATACATAATAAAAAAAAGACTAGCAGAATCAAAATAAATAATAAAATATGTCCATCAATTGATGAGAATGAAATAACACAAAAAATTAATTAAAGCTACAGTAAACAACACAACTGATTGAAAATAAGAGTACAGGATATATTTATGATGAATTTAATTGAGGAAACAATTAACTCATGGGACTACCAAAAGATTAATAGTTTTTTAATTGATTTGGTAATAATGTACATGATTTGTATTAATGATATCCAATCCTAATTTAATATATTACAGATCGTGATGTTGGTGCTGGAACCTCAAGCCAGGGCTTGTCACAGTATGGTATGTCTCATTTTAATTGACATTTGTCTTAGAAACATGGACAGAACATTACATACAAAATCCACATTGTTCAATATTTATATGTATCCGCAAAATGGATTTGTAAAATATTTACAAATAAAAATAAAAAACAAACAAACATAGGATTACATTGTAATACTAATCTGAATTTTTTTCGAATTTAAGATATCCCATCTATTCTTGATATCTTCATTTTAATGTAAGATTCTTTGAATGTCCAATTTATATTCTTCCCCTGTGTATTGCTTAATCTTATTTGGATACATTTTGAAAAAATTCACACACTTTTGCATATGTTTTGATTTTTAAAATATAGATTCAATTTTTGAAATTGATCACGTCATTTAAGGGACATGCCAACTAAATTTTACATTGAATGATTTTGAAACGTGATTTTATTGTTTTGTATAAACATTTTATGAGCTAAATTGGTTCTTCTAAAAACATATTTATTTTGGTTTAGGTTAAACAATGCATTACTGGTATTATCCGGCTGTTTTTTTATGCATAAATTGGCATTTTTAAAAAAAATTTAAATCATGTGTTCAGATAACAGTAGTACATAGTTTCAAAAAGTATACAATTACACATTTTGAGCTTCATGTCCCTTTAAGAGAGGATAATTAAATATTTTTTAGGATATCCTTAACTAACATATTAGATTGTAATTGCATGCTCCATCCCATTCATTACATCAACATATGGAGTAGAGAATTCATTAACAGCAACATTGTCAAATCAATATATTTTTATATTAAAGGGACACTGAGCTAAAATTATTACTGTTGTCATTCAGATAGAGCATGCAATATTAATCAACATTTAAATATAATACTATAATCATATTTTAAATATTCTATTGATAAATGTATTTTAAAATCAAGAATGTACATTTATCTGCAGCTCCATTTTGGTTGACCAACCTGGGTTTTTATTGATGATTGGTGGATACCTTCAACAAACAATATTTATTGAATCCAATATTGCTTATCTGCCTTTAAGATTAAAATGTAGAAAAATTAAAAATATAATAGGAGTCAATTTTAAATCATTTGGAACAGTTTGAACAGTGAAATCACTGATTGAAATAAATCATGTCAGTGTCCCTTTGATAAACAATAGATTCATTAATCCTTACATTCTTTGGATTAAACAATATTGATATATAATTCACATATTCACTGTTTGAGTTACTTTCTAGATATAAGCATACTCTAACAGCACCATGATTACATATTTGTACAAATCAATTTGGTTTGGTATTGTGATCAATATGTGTTGTGTCCTAAACAAGATTACTGTACATTGCACAAATGGCTCGATGTGCCACATGTCTTTGTTTATATTTGTCAACAGCTGTTATTCAAAATGTGGTTTGTGTGTTTTCTTTTAAGAACATTGATCAATGGGTATATTTAGATATGCAATAGCATCGTATGAGATGAGTTTGATGTCTAATATAGTCAGAAATTAAACATATGTTAAATACATCATTTTTTACAGAATCCCCTTGATTCAATCAAGCATTTTTTATTCTAATGACTGCTCTATTCTTCACATTTTCAAGTTGATTATTCTTATAAATCGATACAGATGTGATTTAGTGCTATCCCAAATGTGTTCACTAATATATATCTATATCATTCATAGAGAGAGTTGTTGTGGGGAGCCCAGAGGGATCCAGCACCGACACAGAGCTGCCTTTGCAGTCTTCTGGTAAGTCCATTGACTCATTTATATGTCATTGAAGGTGTATTGGTAATAAATATTATGAGCATGATTCTGATGAAGCATAACATTTGAAACAAACATATAATTTACTCCTCTGATTATATATCAATTTTATTTTAATATTGAAAGATTAAGAATTACAATTTTCTTAGTCTACACCTTTGTTATTCAGAAGATGTATAGCATATGTTTGTTTCCATGTTCAATTTTGACAACAATCATCAAGTGATACACACATGAGAAATCTTAAATGTTCAATGTACTATGCTTTGATGATTTTTAAATTAATACAAACAATAAATCTAAAATCTGAATAATTGAGAATAACAAATCTAATGTCATTTGTATGCTCCATCAAAATGATGTAAATCATAACTTTGGGTGTGTATATCTTTAATGCAACATTGATGTGTGTCTGAGCAACAGTAACATTTGTTATAATATCTGATCTTAACGTGTACACAACATGTTATGTTTTACAGAGATTGATTTAACATGTGGGACGGAGGAGGAAGAGGCTCCCTTGAAGTCTGATGGTATGTGAAATATATCTTACATGTATCCAACATGTTTCTTTATTGGAAATCATTTTATTGAAGACATTCAAAGTCTACAGCTTTTGCACTTTAATAAGGAATATTATTTGTCTGTTCAAATACACTACTGCCCTCTTTCTATATCAGGCAGCATGAAAATATGCTTGTTTTTTTGTTTTTTGTTTTGGATTTCTAATTCATGCCATCATGATGTCACATGCATATTCCAGGCCAAACCACAATAATAATTTTATAATTGTACAGACAGTCATTGCTATTCATCTGAGTGCCTATATGCATACCATATCCTCATGTCATCATTGTTTAGAAATTCAAACACACTTCTAAGTATATTGCAAACATAATCAAGTTGAAATGTGTTGATTTGATTTCATGATGTATGAGATGTTAATATATTTTTATTATTTATTTCCTCCTCTTCTGGTCATCAGTTTTCCTCCCCTGCCCAGTCCCCTGACCAGGCCCAGTCCCCTGCCCAGTCCCCTGCCCAGACCCTGCCCCTCCACAGACCACAGACCCTCCCGGCCCTTCCCATTTTTCCTATCCTGTCTCTCCCAAAAAACGCCCCTTCGTCCCCCTTCGCCGCTCTCCGCCTCTTTTGGCCCGTACAGCTACCCCAGCTGCCCAGCCCCCAACTCACCACTCCCCAGCTGTACGGGCTACCCCAGAGCAGCAGCCCATCCCTCCCCAACCCAATCCCATCCCTCCCCCTGTCTCAACCTTCATTGTCCAGGGTGTCGGATTGTCCTTCCCAGGCACAGCTGTAAGTATCATTCAAAATCAACATTATAAGATACTTAAAGGTACACTGAAGGCAAATTGTTTCTATTGTGATTCAAATAGAGCATGCAATGTTAATCAAATTTATAATTTACTACTCTTATCAATTATTCTTCATTCTCTTGCTATCTTTATTGAAACAAAGAAATGCCTCTAATTATTTTTAAATAAAACAAAATCTGGACATCATTTCTTTATTGTTGGATGAATGTATCCATCAATCAGCAGGGACAACCAAAGTTGATAACCAAAAATGGCCTGCCCTATAAACTTACATTCTTGCATTTAAAATATAGCTATAGAATTCTAACATTTAAAGAATAGGAGTAAATTAATAAAAAAAAATTAATGTCATGCTCTATCTGAATCAGTAACTAAAATATTTTGGTTTAGTGTCCCTTTAATTTGATATCACTACATATACCAATCACCACTACTTGGATCCAACAATTTATGTACAAATGTTCATACATTATCTCTTATATAACCCAGTGGGAATATAATTTATTCTGGTTGCTATGTTTACACAGCTTGTCCTCAACGCCAAAATGTTTAAGGATAGGTGTGCCTACCACAGTATAACTAAATTATTTAAATTGCTAATGTAAGTACAATGTAAATCCTTTTACAAGATTTTAGACACTCAAGCTGTAAAAGTGGATCATCAAAAACCAATTAAAGGGGACAACATGTTGGAGTAAACTGTCCCTTTAATGGTTTAGGTCTGTCTGAATAACATATTTCATGTGTAAATAATCAATTTCAACAAATTAATTTAAAGAATGATTTGTCTTTATGATGACAATGTATCTTTGCTTATTTTTTGTTCTGTTGTGTAATTATCATTAATATTTTATTTATTCTTTATTTTAGGCTGTGACTCAACATGGCTCACGCTAGAAGGTCTAGCCTGCGTAGAGCAGGCCGTGTTGAGGAACGCAGCTGTCCTGAGAGGGATGAACGACACCATGCAGGCCCAGCTACAGGTTCAGCATTTGACTCTGCGTCAGATGATGCGGTTCAATTCAATGCTTGAATCTGTAGCTGGACAGGCACAGGACGATGAATGGGATGACCAGTAAGTGGAGGATCTGGAGATGCTCCAAGGGCGCAGATAAGAATCCTCCGTCCACATGTTGATGTTGTTTTTTATGGTTGCCATTTGGCCTTTTTATTATTATTGTTGTGCCTGTTGCACTCTTTTACCTTGTCATATGGCTCCAATGGGGCTATGCTGGCCCTTGGCAACTCTCTTCATGGACTGTGATGCACTCTGTTACCTTGTCATATGGCTCCAATGGGGCTATGCTGGCCCTTGGCAACTCTCTTCATGGACTGTGATGCACTCTGTTACCTTGTCATATGGCTACAATGGGGCTATGCTGGCCCTTGGCAACTCTCTTCATGGACTGTGATGCACTCTGTTACCTTGTCATATGGATCCAATGGGGCTATGCTGGCCCTTGGCAACTCTCTTCATGGACTGTGATGCACTCTGTTACCTTGTCATATGGCTCCAATGGGGCTATGCTGGCCCTTGGCTACTCTCTTCATGGACTGTGATGCACTCTGTTACCTTGTCATATGGCTCCAATGGGGCTATGCTGGCCCTTGGTAACTCTCTTCATGGACTGTGATGCACTCTGTTACCTTGTCATATGGCTCCAATGGGGCTATGCTGGCCCTTGGCAACTCTCTTCATGGACTGTGATGCACTCTGTTACCTTGTCATATGGCTCCAATGGGGCTATGCTGGCCCTTGGCTACTCTCTTCATGGACTGTGATGCACTCTGTTACCTTGTCATATGGCTCCAATGGGGCTATGCTGGCCCTTGGCAACTCTCTTCATGGACTGTGATGCACTCTGTTACCTTGTCATATGGCTCCAAAGGGGCTATGCTGGCCCTTGGCTACTCTCTTCATGGACTGTGATGCACTCTGTTACCTTGTCATATGGCTCCAATGGGGCTATGCTGGCCCTTGGCAACTCTCTTCATGGACTGTGATGCACTCTGTTACCTTGTCATATGGCTCCAATGGGGCTATGCTGGCCCTTGGCAACTCTCTTCATGGACTGTGATGCACTCTGTTACCTTGTCATATGGCTCCAATGGGGCTATGCTGGCCCTTGGCTACTCTCTTCATGGACTGTGATGCACTCTGTTACCTTGTCATATGGCTCCAATGGGGCTATGCTGGCCCTTGGCAACTCTCTTCATGGACTGTGATGCACTCTGTTACCTTGTCATATGGCTCCAATGGGGCTATGCTGGCCCTTGGCAACTCTCTTCATGGACTGTGATGCACTCTGTTACCTTGTCATATGGCTCCAATGGGGCTATGCTGGCCCTTGGCAACTCTCTTCATGGACAATGATGCACTCTGTTACCTTGTCATATGGCTCCAATGGGGCTATGCTGGCCCTTGGCAACTCTCTTCATGGACTGTGATGCACTCTGTTACCTTGTCATATGGCTCCAATGGGGCTATGCTGGCCCTTGGCAACTCTCTTCATGGACTGTGATGCACTCTGTTACCTTGTCATATGGCTCCAATGGGGCTATGCTGGCCCTTGGCTACTCTCTTCATGGACTGTGATGCACTCTGTTACCTTGTCATATGGCTCCAATGGGGCTATGCTGGCCCTTGGCAACTCTCTTCATGGACTGTGATGCACTCTGTTACCTTGTCATATGGCTCCAATGGGGCTATGCTGGCCCTTGGCAACTCTCTTCATGGACTGTGATGCACTCTGTTACCTTGTCATATGGCTCCAATGGGGCTATGCTGGCCCTTGGCAACTCTCTTCATGGACTGTGATGCACTCTGTTACCTTGTCATATGGCTCCAATGGGGCTATGCTGGCCCTTGGCAACTCTCTTCATGGACTGTGATGCACTCTTTTACCTTGTCAAATGGCTCCAATTTTCATGATCTTTAAAAGATTATTTATAAACGTTGTTGATGTTTTCTGAAATACTAATAAAAGACATGTCATTCCACGATTCTTTGTCCTCTTTATTCATGTCATTGATTGAAATCTCTAGTTTATCTGGTTAATCCTTAAAGGGACCTTAGCAAAAATAATGGTGTTTCCTGAATCATATATGAAATACAATTGTAAATGACTTTAAGATTAACATCTCCAATTTAATTTTATTATTTGTCTTTAGATATTTTTCGTAAAGCTTTATCATTGCATGATTATGATTAGCATAGTAATTCTTTTATATATGTATATATAGATTGTTATTTTTGTATATACATGTATATTGCAAATTTCACATCCATGTGTTTATTTATAAACTCTGCGTGAATTGATGCACCTTTAACAAATGATCCGAGGATTGATACAATGATATAATCCCTGTAAAGTGTTCATTTTATTGAAATAGTATTCTCTCTGTGTATCCTCTTTTTTAAAAAAAAATTCATGTCCCTTTAAGTGATGATGACCACAATTGTTAATGTATTGATTTCCATTTCTAAAGCGTTTTTGTCCTTTTTACATGAACAAGGACATATAATCTTATTAATAAACAATCTTATTGTAATGTTGACAGCACATGTATTTCAATTTCAATTCTATCTTATTGTAGTAGTGTAACCAAATCAATATCTGTGTGTAATGTGCATATTTTAGATGAGGAATATGTTTTTCTAAATATTTGTAAAAAATACTTCTCCTCCCATATATGGCTAGAGGTAGGCTGACCATATTTCAACTTGAATAAATGACACGTTTGATCAATACATGTGTCATTATTGTTATTCCAAAACAATCTAAACATATCTTAAAACATCAATGGCATATGTATTTCTCATGTGTATCTTTTAAATGTTAAAGATATACACCATAGCTATAGTTAAAGGGACAGTCAAGTCCGAAAAGATGATTCATGATTTAAATAGGGCATGCGAGTTTAACCAACTTCCTAATTAGCTTTTATTCAACATTTAGCTTTGTTCTCTTGTTATAGTTATTTGAAAGGTAAACAGAGGAGGTTCATATGCTAAGTTCTTCGACCTTGAAGACTGCCTCTAATGTTTTAAAAATATTGACTACTATAAGGCATTAGTTCACATGTTTCATATAGATAACATTGAGATCATGCACGTAAAGTGACCTAGGAGTGAGCATTGATTGGCTAAACTGCATGTCTGTCAAAAGAACCTAAATAATGGGGCAGTCATCAGAAGCTTAGATACAAGATAATAACAGAAGTAAAATGTATATTAATATATAACTGTGTTTGTTGTTCAAAAATGAGTAATGTGTAATAAAGCGATTAGCTATATTTTTTAAAATTCAATTTCTGGGGTTGACTGTCCCTTTAACATATAATATCTAACACATCCCTATTTTACTAATGCATCTCCTAGCATTAATTTTCTTTTAAAGGGACAGGAAACACAAAAATCCAAATATTTACATTTATTGTAACAATATATTTCAAATTGCAATGTCGTACATAATCGTGTAACCAATATTGATTTAATTTGTACTTAAAACATGCTGCTTGCTAAATAGTTTAGTTATAAATCCTCTGCTTCTAATTAAATATCTCCTTATTTTCGATAATGTATTATATTTTATAGATCACAGTATTTCGTTATCTATCGTGACATTCCTAGATAGCAATATAGACACATACTAGTTACTAAAATATAAATACGTTTCTTATTGATATGCCAAGCTATCAACTGAGTCCTTGAATTGACTGCGGTTTTTCAGCGATCTCGGATGCGCCATGTTGCTTAAGACGTCATCTGCCATGCTGTCCAATGATTCCTTGTATTGACTGACGTTTTTACGCGATCAAGGATGCGCCTTTTATTGGATGGCGTTTTTACGCGATCAAGGATGCGCCTTTTATTGGATTGCGTTCTTACGTGATCAAGGAAGCGCCATGTTAATTAAGACGTTACATGCAAAGGTGTAAAAAACGTCTGATTGTATTACGTAGTCCCGCAATATTTGTTTGTGCATGTTACACACATTTGTGAATGAGAAGACAAGTTTAAAACCATGGCAAATATGGATTGTGTGCATCATGTTACATTGTTGACCCATAGCTAATAAAGACCACCACATTCTCTTTTGCTGAATGTCTGGTTGAATAAACGAATGAAAGCAAAATGTTTTCATGCATAAGATATTTCGAGGCAAGTGCAAATCTCTATAGTCCATCTTGTTTAATATGTTTTTCAACAATATGTTCCTTTTTATGAAAAATGACTGTTGTGTTTAATGTTAAAGATATCAAATTCATAAATATGCGCTATTGTATTATAATAAAGTAATCAATATGCATTTATCTTTATCATATGATAAATATATGATGCCGACTTCTTCTAAATGTAATTTCGTCGTATATTTTATTAAAGGTTCATTAGACACTCACATTAAAAACCAAAATATTTTATTTTGTCTCTAGTTATATAGTCCATTGTTTACCAAATACAGGTCTACTTTTGCTTCTGTTCAAATAAAATTGAAGTAATTTTCAGACTCCTCGCCAAGCCTCAAAGTTTCATGTGAGTACCATCTCCAGCTTTCTCCTGTTTGTGTAAAGGGTCTTTTCATATGTTAATGATGGGGTATTGTCTTGTTTTACAGTTGTAATGGGGTTTTCATCTATATTTTCAATAGAGATAACCCAATTTTCTTTGAAAGTGTTTAAAGCTTTTTAATATTGATTTTGATATCAGTATATGTTAATCTTGTTCTTTCTAGTAGTGTCTATTACATGCAGTTCTGTTAAAAAGATTGTATACTGTCCCTTTAATGCAAATGTTGATTTTTGTATCATGTATGAGTTCCACATTGGTTAATCTCCAAATATATTATTGTTAGCATAGTTTTTTTTTTTCACTCCTAAAAGGACTTTAAACCATATTCATTGTTAAAACAAATGTCTTTCTAAAAAAAACAACAACACAATAATGTCTCTTTAAGAAAATAGACTTTATTTAACACGTCAATATAAATCTTTTTTCAATATTTCTTGTTTGAACAAGTACATGTAGATATACCAACAATCACCAAATATTATATGTTAGCATATGTAATTTTGTTAAAGGGACAGTCTAGAAAACAAATAATGTTTTGCATTATTAAAAAAGACAATTTTGTAATATCAATGATATCAAAGGTTTCTCACCAATTAATAATTTTTCTGTGTTTATTTTTATTTGCTAGCTAAACCTATGAGGTTCGTGTGCTCATTTCTTAGGCCTAGATTTAGAGTTGGGCGGTAGCCGTCAAAACCAGCGTTAGAGGCTCCTAACGCTGGTTTTTACCGCCCTCTGGTATTTGGAGTCAGTCATTAAAGGGTCTAACGCTCACTTTTCAGCCGCGACTTTTCCATACCGCAGATCCCCTTACGTCAATTGCGTATCCTATCTTTTCAATGGGATCTTTCTAACGCCGGTATTTAGAGTCTTGGCTGAAGTGAGCGTTAGAAATCTAACGACAAAACTCCAGCCGCAGAAAAAAGTCAGTAGTTAAGAGCTTTCTGGGCTAACGCCGGTTTATAAAGCTCTTAACTACTGTGCTCTAAAGTACACTAACACCCATAAACTACCTATGTACCCCTAAACCGAGGTCCCCCCACATCGCCGCCACTCTATTAAAAAATTTTAACCCCTAATCTGCCGACCGCCACCTACGTTATACTTATGTACCCCTAAACTGCTGCCCCTAACACCGCCGACCCCTATATTATATTTATTAACCCCTAACCTGCCCCCCACAACGTCGCCGCCAGCTACCTACAATAATTAACCCCTAATCTGCCGACCGCAAAGCGCCGCTACCTACGTTAACCTTATGTACCCCTAAGCTGCTGCCCCTAACACCACCGACCCCTATATTATATTTATTAACCCCTAATCTGCCCCCCTCAACGTCGCCTCCACCTGACTACACTTATTAACCCCTAATCTGCCGAGCGGACCACACCGCTACTATAATAAAGTTATTAACCCCTAATCCGCCTCACTCCCGCCTCAATAACCCTATAATAAATAGTATTAACCTCTAATCTGCCCTACCTAACATCGCCGACACCTAACTTCAATTATTAACCCCTAATCTGCCGACCGAATCTCGCCGCTACTGTAATAAATGGATTAACCCCTAAAGCTTAGTCTAACCCTAACACCCCCCTAAGTTAAATATAATTTAAATCTAACGAAATAAATTAACTCTTATTAAATAAATTATTCCTATTTAAAGCTAAATACTTACCTGTAAAATAAACCCTAATATAGCTACAATATAAATTATAATTATATTATAGCTATTTTAGGATTTATATTTATTTTACAGGTAACTTTGTATTTATTTTAACCAGGTACAATATCTATTAAATAGTTAAGAACTATTTAATAGCTAAAATAGTTAAAATAATTACAAAATTACCTGTAAAATAAATCCTAACCTAAGTTACAATTAAACCTAACACTATACTATCAATAAATAAATTAAATAAAATACCTACAATTACCTACAATTAAACATAACACTACACTATCAAAACATTAATTAAATACAATACCTACAAATAACTACAATTAAATAAACTAACAAAAGTACAAAAAATAAAAAAGAACTAAGTTACAAAAAATAAAAAAATATTTACAAACATTAGAAAAATATTACAACAATTTTAAACTAATTACACCTACTCTATGCCCCCTAATGAAATTACAAAGCCCCCCAAAATATAAAAATGCCCTACCCTATTCTAAATTAAAAAAGTTCAAAGCTCTTTTACCTTACCAGCCCTGAACAGGGCCCTTTGCGGGGCATGCCCCAAGAAATTCAGCTCTTTTGCCTGTAAAAAAACACATACAATACCCCCCAACATTACAACCCACCACCCACATACCCCTAATCTAACCCAAACCCCCCTTAAATAAACCTAACACTAAGCCCCAGAAGATCTTCCTACCTTATCTTCACCTCACCGGGTATCACCGATCGGTCCTGGCTCCAAAATCTTCATCCAACCCAAGTGGGGGCTGGCGATCCATAATTCTGCGGCTGAAGAGGTCCAGAAGAGGCTCCAAAGTCTTCATCCTATCCGGGAAGAAGAGGCGATCCAGACCGGCAACCATCTTGATCCAAGGGGCATCTTCTATCTTCATCCGATGAGGAACGGCTCCATCGTGAAGACCTCCAGCGCGGATCAATCTTCTTCCGACGACGTCCAACTGAAGAATGACAGTTCCTTTAAGGGACGTCATCCAAGATGGCGTCCCTCAAATTCCGATTGGCTGATAGGATTCTATCAGCCAATCGGAATTAAGGTAGGAAAATTCTGATTGGCTGATGGAATCAGCCAATCAGAATCAAGTTCAATCCGATTGGCTGATCCGATCAGCCAATCAGATTGAGCTTGCATTCTATTGGCTGATCGGAACAGCCAATCAGATTGAGCTTGCATTCTATTGGCTGATCGGAACAGCCAATAGAATGCAAGCTCAATCTGATTGGCTGATCGGATCAGCCAATCGGATTGAACTTGATTCTGATTGGCTGATTCCATCAGCCAATCAGAATTTTCCTACCTTAATTCCGATTGGCTGATAGAATCCTATCAGCCAATCGGAATTCGAGGCACGCCATCTTGGATGACGTCCCTTAAAGGAACCGTCATTCTTCAGTTGGACGTCGTCAGAAGAAGATTGATCCGCGCTGGAGGTCTTCACAATGGAGCCGTTCCTCATCGGATGAAGATAGAAGATGCTGCTTGGATCAAGATGGTTGCCGGTCTGGATCACCTCTTCTTCCCGGATAGGATGAAGACTTTGGAGCCTCTTCTGGACCTCTTCAACCGCAGGATTATGGATCGCCAGCCCCCGCCTTGGTTGGATGAAGATTTTGGAGCCAGGACCAATCGGTGATACCCGGTGAGGTGAAGATAACGTAGGAAGATCTTCAGGGGCTTAGTGTTAGGTTTATTTAAGGGGGGTTTGGGTTAGATTAGGGGTATGTGGGTGGTGGGTTGTAATGTTGGGGGGGTATTGTATGTGTTTTTTTACAGGCAAAAGAGCTGAATTTCTTGGGGCATGCCCCGCAAAGGGCCCTGTTCAGGGCTGGTAAGGTAAAAGAGCTTTGAACATTTTTAATTTAGAATAGGGTAGGGCATTTTTTTATTTGGGGGGGCTTTGTAATTTCATTAGGGAGCTTAGAGTAGGTGTAATTAGTTTAAAATTGTCATAATATTTTTCTAATGTTTGTAAATATTTTTTTATTTTTTGTAACTTAGTTCTTTTTTATTTTTTGTACTTTAGTTAGTTTATTTAATTGTAGTTATTTGTAGGTATTGTATTTAATTAATGTATTGATAGTGTAGTGTTAGGTTTAATTGTAGGTAATTGTAGGTATTTTATTTAATTTATTTATTGATAGTGTAGTGTTAGGTTTAATTGTAACATAGGTTAGGATTTATTTTACAGATAATTTTGTAATTATTTTAACTATTTTAGCTATTAAATAGTTCTTAACTATTTAATAGCTATTGTACCTGGTTAAAATAAATACAAAGTTACCTGTAAATTAAATATAAATCCTAAAATAGCTATAATATAATTATAATTTATATTGTAGCTATATTAGGGTTTATTTTACAGGTAAGTATTTAGCTTTAAATAGGAATAATTTATTTAATAAGAGTTAATTTATTTCGTTAGATTTAAATTATATTTAATTTAGGAGGGTGTTAGGGTTAAAGTTAGACTTAGCATTAGGGGTTAATAAATTTATTAGAGTATTTGTGAGCTCCTGTCGGCAGATTAGGGGTTAATACTTGAAGTTAGGTGTCGGCAATGTTAGGGAGGGCAGATTAGGGGTTAATACTATTTATTATAGGGTTATTGAGGCGGGAGTGAGGCGGATTAGGGGTTAATACATTTATTATAGTAGCGCTCAGGTCCGGTCGGCAGATTAGGGGTTAATAAGTGTAGTTAGGTGGAGGCGACGTTGGGGGCGGCAGATTAGGGGTTAATAAATATAATATAGGGGTCGGCGATGTTAGGGCAGCAGATTAGGGGTACATAGGGATAATGTAGGTGGCGGGGGTGTACGGAGCGGCAGATTAGGGGTTAAAAATAATATGCAGGGGTCAGCGATAGCGGGGGCGGCAGATTAGGGGTTAATAAGTGTAAGGTTAGGGGTGTTTAGACTCGGGGTACATGTTAGAGTGTTAGGTGCAGACGTAGGAAGTGTTTCCACATAGAAAACAATGGGGCTGCGTTAGGAGCTGAACGCGGCTTTTTTGCAGGTGTTAGGTTTTTTTTCAGCTCAAACAGCCCCATTGTTTTCTATGGGGGAATCGTGCACAAGCACGTTTTTGAAGCTGGCTGTGTCCGTAAGCACCGCTGGTATCGAGAGTTGAAGTTGCGGTAAATATGCTATACGCTCCTTTTTTGGAGCCTAACGCAGCCATTCTGTGAACTCTAAATACCAGCGCTATTTAAAAGGTGCGGCCAGAAAAAAGCCAGCATAGCTAACGCACCCCATTGGCCGCAGAACTCTAAATCTAGGCGTTAGAGCTTGAAGAGTGCATGTAACTAGAATGCAATTTGACCACTAGAGGGCATTTTGAGAGCATTTGTATATATAAAACCTTGAGCTCATACAGCATATTTACCATGTATTGATCATTGATTGTCTAAAATGTTGTTAGGTCAGAACAACAAATAAGTGGTCATTTTTCATAGGCATAGATACAAGGGTAAGCACATAAGTCACACATATTTCTCCATGTTTTGTTGTTTCAAACTTGATAATGCGTAATACAGTGTTTTCTTTGTAATCAATAATGTTCTTACTGTCCCTTTAAGCTGTGTTATTGGCATTCAAACAGTAATATGCCATCATGGATAATTGTAATGGTAAATTTGTTTGCGATTCGGGAAACAGTTTGGACATCACATCACAGAAACCAATCAATATCATGAACAAGGATAGGTATGTGATGATGTGGTTTTCACACACTTATAACCCACACTCTGCAAACAATCTGCCTCCATGGACCCGGTCCCATAGAAGTAGATTATATACAGAGTGTGGTCCACAAGTGTATGAAAACCACATCATCACATACCTATCCATTACACATTAAATAAAAAATAAGTAAACATGAAAACAAATACTTACTTCCTCTTCCTTCCACTCTTCCCACGGGGCTGAGGCTCTGGGAGGGGCAACTGCCGACTCCGACGAGTTCTCATTGGAGATTTTGTGGGAAGAGTGGAAGGAAGAGTACTGGGACGACCAAGGTGAGGAGGAGGAGATGGCCCGGCAGGAGGAGATGGCCCGGCAGGAGAAGATGGCCCGGCAGGAGAAGATGGCCCGGCAGGAGCAGATGGCCCGGCAGGAGAAGATGGCCCGGCAGGAGAAGATGGCCCGGCAGGAGCAGATGGCCTGGCAGGAGCAGATGGCCCGGCAGGAGCAGATGGACCGGCAGGAGCAGATGGACCGGCAGGAGCAGATGGACCGGCAGGAGGCCCATCAGATGGCGGCCCAGGAGCAGGAGGCCCATCAGATGGCGGCCCAGGAGCAGGAGGCTCAGCAGATGGCGGCCCAGGAGCAGGAGGCCCAGCAGACGGAGGCCCAGGAGCAGGAGGCCCAGCAGATGGCGGCCCAGGAGCAGGAGGCCCAGAAGATGGCGGCCCAGGAGCAGGAGGCCCAGCAGATGGCGGCCCAGGAGCAGGAGGCCCAGCAGATGGCGGCCCAGGAGCAGGAGGCCCAGCAGGAGGCAGACCAGCAGGAGGCAGACCAGCATGCGCCCCCCGGAAGAAATTAAACATCTCTTGTTGGAGTCGAAAGGTTCTGTTTTGGCCTTCTATTTGAGTAAGGAGGTGTATGATTTGGGTTTGGCCTTCAATGATTTGGTTTTGGCCTTCCATAATTCTATTTCTGCCTTCTATATTTTGGATCCGGGAGTTACACATCTGGTCAATGTAGTCTAGTAGAACCCGCACCTCCGCTATTTCCTCTTGTTGTGCGCGGCGGGGTGCCCGTGCACGGCGGCCTGCTGGTGCACGGCGGCCTGCTGGTGCACGGCGGCCTGCTGGTGCTTGAGGGGCCTCTTCCTCTGCTTCCGCGGCCTCTTCCTCTTCTTCCGGGGCCTCTTCGTCAAGGGGGGCCTCTTCGTCAAGGGGGGCCTCTTCGTCAAGGGGGGCCTCTTCCCTCCGAGGTGGAGATTCATTCCCACCACTCTCATCCCGGGGAAAAGGAGGAGCCGGTAGTTGCTGTGCTGCCTCCTCCCCAGACTCTGTATATTTGAAAAAGAAATAAATGTATATATTAGCATATTTACAAATAAAGCGTTAAATTACTTAGCTTACGATACAATTACAAATGCAGCCTCATTAATCCACTTTGAAATCTAACAATCAATACGATTTCCGCATTTTCTAAACCGTGTTTGTGACATCTCTGGTCAATCTGAATGTTTTAGCGTTTGTTTTCAGTCTGTTTAAATGCACACCTAACCTATAGCCTAGATACTAATGTAACCGCAAAGTAATTGTGAATGCGTGTAAACAGCGTAATAGCATTAATCTGATCCTTAAAGGGACATGAAACCCAATGTTTTATCTTTCATGATTTAGAAGCATACAATTATAATCAACTTTCTAATTTACTTTTCTTATCTAATTTGCATTATTCTCTGGATATTCTTTGCTGAAAAGCATATCTAGATATGCTTAGTAGCTGCTGATTGGTAGCTGCACATAGCTGCCTCCTGTGATTGGTTCACCGTGTGCATGGCTATTTCTTCATTAAAGTATATCTAAAGAATGAAGCAAATTAGGTAATATAAGTAAATTGGAATGATGTTTAAAATTGTATTCTCTACCTTAATCATGAAAGGAAATGTTTGCGTATAGTGTCCCTTGAAATACATCCATATGTTAATTTATTCTTAAATGAGCTTACCGTCAGATGGCAGGTTCCCGGTATTGATTCCTCCGATACCGACTATATCCACCTCGGAGATGCTGGGACGCAACATTTCCTCCCATCGACAGTAATCGACTACCATTGCAGGGCCGCCACCGGTTCCTGCGGCATGTTGGGACTCCCGGCTTAACTTTTTCTTAAGATCCATCTTGCAGTCCCGGTAGCAATGTTTAATAGAGTCCATATCTCTATTCCGTCCACCCACTGCATTGACTGAATCCCTTATCTCCTGCCAGAGCCTCCTCTTCTCAGTCGGGGTGATCTTCTGATGCTGCAGCCTCCTATACCTGGCCATATAGACTTCTACGAGGGCCTCCTTCTCCTCCATAGAAAACATTGCCTCCCTAGTCGCTTGGCCTTCCCCTGTGACGATGCCCTCTGTTTCCCGGACTGTGAAGCCCTACTCTGTCCGCCACTGGGCCCAGCCACTTGTTCATCTTGAACCAAGTGGCTGGGTCCACCCACCGCTTCCTGCCCCCCTTCCTGCCCTGTTCCTCTCCCCCTCCCTCTCCTCCCCCCTCTACCTCTCCCCTGCCTGCCCTCCATCTCTTCCCTAAACTAAACCCCAAATAAGCAAACAAAAAGTGAGTGTGATCAAATGAAAGGGGGTCAAAATAAAGAACTAAAAAGACCAAAAAAGTGCTGAAAGTGTGAAAGGGATATAAATAAAACAGGGTAAGGAGTATTTAAATAAACAAAATGAAGAAGAAGACTAAAAGGAGGATATGTAAACTAAATGTAACTAGGGGATGGGGATGGGGTATGGGATAAGAGTAAATGGGATGAAAGGGAATGGGACTACAGGGAATGGGGTATGGAGTGTAGTATGAGAGGGTATGGGGTATGGAGTGTATGTAGTGTTATTGATAAGTGTATGTATGTATTGAATGTGTTTGCGTGTAAATGTGTTAAGTGTACAGAAAAAGCACTCGCACACTCACCCAAACCAACTGTCGCTCACTAACTCACACTACCACTAACTGACTCTCTCACACTACCACTAACTCTCAATAACTCACACTACCACTAACTCTCTAACTCACACTACCACTAACTCTCTAACTCACACTACCACTAACTCTCAATAACTCACACTACCACTAACTCTCTAACTCACACTACCACTAACTCTCTAACTCACACTACCACTAACTCTCTAACTCACACTACCACTAACTCTCTAACTCCCACTACCTCACTCACGATAACACTAACTGACTCTCTCACACTAACACTAACTCACTCACAATAATGCACAAAATCTCTAAGCTCCAATCTCCAAAAACCCACCAGCAACACAGTCAAAGAAGCCATGCTTGTGTGGTGCTTATATACCCTGTGTAAATGTTTAATGATGTACCGGTTTGCGTTGTAAATTGTGTTCAGGTGTGCTTTATTAGTAATTAGTATTTGTGCAATGTGTATTAGGTGTGTGAATTTGCGCATGCTCATTTCGAGTTAGTATTTGTGGAATGTGTAGAATGCGATGATGTCATAGTGCTCGTTTTCTATAACATTGTCCCATAGTATTATGTTTAAATGTTAATTTGCGATTGTGTGGTATTAGTGAAGTGTTGTATATGTATGTTTGTCCTAATATATAGTAATATTGAATGCGAGTATTTTGCTAGTGTATGATTGTGATTTTTTTTTTCCTTGTTGTTATTTTCCGTATTTCCACATCTTAAATGATATGCGTATTCCCTGTATTTCATTTTATTAAATTTCCCCCCGCTTCTGAATGTGTAATGCTTATGTGCTTTGTTTAGTGATTGTTGTTGTGACATTTGCGGCGTGTTATTGTTGTGCATTATGTGGTATATGTCATATGACCGAGCTGTGCGTGTTTCTCGCGAGATCGAGTGTTAGATGAAAAAAGTGTGTTTGTTTGTTTTTCCATTGATCTCTATGGGAGACTGTCTAACACGGGCGGGATTCCGTGTGTGAAATACACGTGTTAGGAGTATCGTTAGAAGGTTGTTTATAAACTCTAAATACCCGCGTTAAAAAACTCAGTGCGTTAGACATAAACCATGCGTAGCTAACGCACCCCATCTACCACAAAACTCTAAATCTAGGCGTAAATGTTTTGTTTTTATAAAGGATAGGAATATGTTTTATTGAGGGGTCTTAGTGTTAAAGGGACCGCAAACATTGCAATTACATTTGTCTTTCCTCCATTAGTTTAACATATCTGAATATTAGAACAGTTTAGCACCTTGTTTGCTGCAATTGTTTTTTATTTGTCAAACTCCACCCACCACTTTCCTCAATTGCAGCTACAATCTAGAGATGACAGGGGTTGCCACCTAGGATAGTGCAGGTATACCGAAGAAGGAAGTAGCACAGGGCCTGAAGACAATGTGCTACAAAATCCAAAGTTTAGTCAGGAGTAAACTGAGGCCATCAGCCAAAAGACAGTCGGGGCCAGCAAATGTACCAGTGAGCAAAACCTAGAGGCAAGGACAAGGAGAAGACAAAGGGTACACACTGGAGATCAGGCTAGCCAAGCATCAAATCAGAATGGTAAGGCAAAAGGCAAGCATCAAAACCAGGTAGACAGACCTCACGTGACAGACCTCAGCATGAGGTCACTATTGGGGGTCACATGACTGATAGTTGAAGCGGAGGAAGAGAACAAGCTAGAGACTCATGGCACATCTGTCTTTAAGCCCTATGAGGTGACTTTATGCAGGATGATGGTTCTGACCATCCCTTCTTCACCTAAAACCACATAACCCACCCCAGAACTGCCTACCTTATCTGGTTCACCAAAAAGACTGGGGGTGCAAAGTGGATCCAGGAATGAAGCCAGTACTTAACCATGTGGTGATCTGGGGCCACTAGAAGCTGGCACTGAAAGACAAGTTACACATTTATTATTTATTTAGACCAGGAAGCCGATAGCTACAGCTGGAAGAATTGTACCCATGACTCTTCTATTTTTTTTTTTTGTTATTCTTTCCCTCTCTGTAAACAAAAACATTTGTTTGATACCTAAAAAAATGTTTATCTGGTTTCTAAATATTCCTACTTAATCTTTTTTTTGCATAAATTTGAGACATGAAACTCAAATTTTTTTCATCATTTAGATAGAGCACATGATTTTAAACTACTTTCTAATTTACTTCTGTTATCAAATTTGCTTCATTATCTTGTTATCCTATCCTTTGATGAAGGTGCAGCAGTACATTACTGGGAGCTAGCTGATCACCTCTGGTAATAAAAATAACAAGACGCATAATTGTGCAGCCACCGACCATCAGCTAGCTCCCAGTAGTGCTATTCAAATCAGCCAATAGAATTTCAGTAGCTCTTATCCTATTGGCTGATTTGAACAGCCAATAGGATTTCAGTAGCTCTCATCCGATTGGCTGATTTGAATTTGAAGGCTCAAATCAGCCAATAGGAATTCAAGGGATGCCATTTTAATTGCGTACCTTGAATTCCTATTCAGTGTACGGCGGAGATCGTATGAAGAGGATCCTCCACGCTCCATGGCTCCGCGGTCGCCGGTCTTCACTTCCAGGCTTGCCGGTCTTCAGTTCCAGAGTCGCCGGTCTTCAGCTCTGCGGTCATCAGTCTTCAACTCCGCCCTCCGCTCCGCGCCGGCTGGTTCCTGGAAGAAGAAAGAAGAGGTCGCCACTTGGAAGAAGACTTCACCACCTGGAACAGGACCTTCTCCGCTGGACTTCAGGATAGGTGAGGACCACTTGGGGATTAGACTTAGGCTTTTTTAAGGCGTTTTTGGGGGGATTTATTTTATTTAGATAGGGTGGGCAGCAAAAGAGCTGAATGCCCATTTAAGGGCAATGCCCAACAAATGCCCTTTTCAGGGCAATGGGTAGTTTAGGGTTTTTAGTGTTAGGTTATTTTTTGGGGGGTTTTACAGTTAGGGGGGCTTTGTGTATTTTTTTGGCAAAAGAGCTGATTATCTTGGGGCAATGCCCTGCAAAAAGTCCTTTTAAGGGCTACTAGTAGTTTATTAGATTAGGGGGTGTTTTTATTTTGGGGGGCTTTTTTATTTTCATACGGCTAGATTTAGAGTTGGGCGGTAGCCGTCAAAACCAGCGTTAAAGGCTCCTAACGCTGGTTTTGGGCTACCGCTGGTATTTAGAGTCAGTCATTAAAGGGTCTAACGCTCACTTTCCAGCCGCGACTTTTCCATACGACCGGCTCCATCTTGAAGACCTCCACCGCGGACCCATCTTCTTCTTCCGACGACTTCCGATGAATGATGGTTCCTTTAAGGGACGTCATCCAAGATGGCATCCCTCGAATTCCGATTCTATCAGCCAATCGGAATTAAGGTAGGAAAATTCTGACTGGCTGATGGAATCAGCCAATCAGAATCAAGTTCAATCTGATTGGCTGATACGATCAGCCAATCAGATTGAGCTTGCATTCTATTGGCTGATCGGAACAGCCAATAGAATGCAAGCTCAATCTGATTGGCTGATTGAATTAGCCAATTGGATTGAACTTGATTCTGATTGGCTGATTCCATCAGCCAATCAGAATTTTCCTACCTTAATTCCGATTGGCTGATAGAATCCTATCAGCCAATCGGAATTCGAGGGATGTCATCTTGGATGATGTCCCTTAAAGGAACCGTCATTCGTCGGGAAGTCGTCGGAAGAAGAAGATGGGTCCGCGGGGGAGGTCTTCAAGATGGAGCCGGTCGTCATCGGATGAAGATAGAAGATGCCGCTTGGATCAAGATGGTTGCTGGTCCGGATCGCCTCTTCTTCCCGGATAGGATGAAGACTTCGGAGCCTCTTCTGGACCTCTTCAGCCGCCAGATTATGGATCGCCAGCCCCCGCTTGGGCTTGGATGAAGATTTTGGAGCCTGGAACGATCGGTGATACCTGGCATGGTGAAGACAAGGTAGGAAGATCTTCAGGGGCTTAGTGTTAGGTTTATTTAAGGGGGGTTTGGGTTAGATTAGGGGTATGTGGGTGGTGGGTTGTAATGTTGGGGGGGTATTGTATGTTTTTTTTACAGGCAAAAGAGCTGAATTCTTTGGGGCATGCCCCGCAAAGGGCCCTTTTAAGGGCTGGTAAGGTAAAAGAGCTTTGAACTTTTGTAATTTAGAATAGGGTAGGGCATTTTTTTATTTTGGGGGTCTTTGTTATTTTAATAGGGGGCTTAGAGTAGGTGTAATTAGTTTAAAATTGTTGTAATATTTTCTTATGTTTGTAAATATTTTTTTATTTTTTGTAACTTAGTTCTTTTTTATTTTTTGTACTTTAGTTAGTTTATTTCATTGTATTTATTTGTAGGAATTTTATTTAATTTATTTATTGATAGTGTAGTGTTAGGTGTCATTGTAGGTAATTGTAGGTATTTTATTTAATTAATTTATTGATAGTGTAGTGTTAGGTTTAATTGTAACTTAGGTTAGGATTTATTTTACAGGTAATTTTGTAATTATTTTAACTAGGTAGCTATTAAATAGTTCTT
Organism: Bombina bombina; assembly: GCF_027579735.1. Lineage (NCBI taxonomy): Eukaryota > Metazoa > Chordata > Amphibia > Anura > Bombinatoridae > Bombina > Bombina bombina. The sequence goes on along the minus strand of NC_069504.1, from coordinate 125,510,458 downwards.
AACTATTTAATAGCTATTGTACCTGGTTAAAATAAATACAAAGTTGCCTGTAAAATAAATATTAATCCTAAAATAGCTACAATATAATTATAATTTATATTGTAGCTATATTAGGGTTTATTTTACAGGTAAGTATTTAGATTTAAATAGGAATAATGTATTTAATAAGAGTTAATTTATTTCATTAGATTTAAATTATATTTAACTTAGGGGGTGTTAGTGTTAGGGTTAGACTTAGCTTTAGGGGTTAATACATTTATTATAGTAGCGGTGAGCTCCGATCGGCAGATTAGGGGTTAATTATTGTAGGTAGCTGGCGGCGACGTTGTGGGGGGGCAGATTAGGGGTTAATAAATATAATATAGGGGTCGGCGGTGTTAGGGGCAGCAGATTAGGGGTACATAGAGATAATGTAGGTAGCGGCGGTTTACGGAGCGGCAGATTAGGGGTTAAAAAATATGCAGGTGTCAGCGATAGCGGGGGTGGCAGATTAGGGGTTAATAAGTGTAAGGTTAGGGGTGTTTAGACTCGGGGTACATGTTAGGGTGTTAGGTGCAGACGTAGGAAGTGTTTCCCCATAGAAAACAATGGGGCTGCGTTAGGAGCTGAACGCTGCTTTTTTTCAGGTGTTAGGTTTTTTTTCAGCTCAAACTGCCCCATTGTTTTCTATGGGGACATCGTGCACTAGCACGTTTTTGAAGCTGGACGCGTCTGTAAGCACCGCTGGTATCTAGAGTTGCAGTGGCGTTAAATTATGCTCTACGCTCCCTTTTTGGAGCCTAACGCACTGAAAACCCAGCCATTCTGTGAACTCTAAATACCAGCGGTATTTAAAAGGTGCAGGGGGAAAAAAGCATGCGTAGCTAACGCACCCCTTTGGCCGCAGAACTCTAAATCTAAGCGATAGGGATTAGGTGTAATTTTTTAAAAAAAAAATAATTTTCTTTATTATTTTCTGTAATCTTAGATTTTTTTATTTTCTGTAATTCTAGCTTAAAGGGACAGTCTACTCCAGAATTTTGATTAGACTGCCCCTTTAATTTATACTTAGTTTATTTGTATTTTTAAAGTAGTGTTAGTTTTTCTAATTTAATAGTAACTTTAGTATTTTGTAAATTAGGTAATTTTAGTTCATTTAGGGGGTGTTAGGTTAGGGGGGGTTAGGTTAGGTTAGGGGTTAGGTTTATTGCGTTGTGGGCTATGGTGGTTTAAGGGTTAAAACTTTAATATTTTTATTGCGTTGTGGGCTTTGGTGGTTTAGGGGTTAATGCTTTAATAGGTTTATTGCGTTGTGGGTTAATGGCGGATTAAGGGTCAATAGTTTTAATAGGTAGTTTGCGATGTTGGGGTTGGCGGATTTAGGGGTTAATAATTTAGTTATTACTTGCGGTGTGGGTTTGATGGCGGATATAGGGGTTAATAGTTTAAATAGGCATTTTGCGTTGTGGGGGTTGTCGGTCTAGGGGTTAATACATTTAATATTAGTAATGAGAGGGGGGATTGCGGATATAGGGGTGTTAGACTTTTATGGGAGATTTGTTATTTTCTTTACTTTTCTTAGGCGCCGGCAGTTTCTAAAGTGCCGTAAGTCACTGGGGACGACAGAAATTTGTATTTATGCTCATTTCTGGACATCGCTAGTTTATCCGACTTACGCCACTTTATGAACTGCCGGCGGCGTTTATGTAATACCCCGATGTGCGAGGTGAAATGGGGGGCGGCGTGGGTTTCTGCGCTTACGCTGAAATCTGCACCGTATATTGGATCGGGCCCCATCATTTTAAAAAAAATAAGACAAATGTTCAAGGACAGGCAATATCTCTGCTTCAGCTGAACTAGTAAACAAATGTTCTATCATGCTCAGTAATTGTCACATTAGCTTCATGTTAAGATGTGAAACTTGAAAATAGGAAAGTGTAATGTTTTCCATGAGAATCTAATTGGAAAAGTGCAATTGTTTATCAAAGGGTAATTACAAAGAAATAAGCTTATTATTAGAATCAGTTCTGTGAGAGCAAATGAAAACTGTCTATAAGTGTCTTATTACATTCATTAGTTATATGATGTTTAAAAAAATGTATGAATTGTTTTTATATAAAATTACTTTATATAGGAGGTTGGCATTATTTATCAAAAGGAATATGTATCTGACTAAAATATTTATATATATATATATATATATATATATATATATATACTGTATATATTTATATATTCTTGATGGAAAGATAAAAACATTTTGCTACATATTGTATGATTACCATACAATTTGAGATTGTTGTCTTTTCACACAATAGTAGAAACCAGTAAAATACTTATATAGGGCTAGATTACAAGTGGAGCGTTAATTTATTGTTCGCCTGTGAACTGATAAATTTGCCTGTTTAAGGGCACAAAATAAATAATCAACCATTACTGTACAAGTGGATGGTTATTGCTACCTTGAGCTTGAAGTCGCAATTAGCGCTCAAAAAATTAACCAGAGGTCAAACCTCTATTTAAATTTTTACTGTCCCCCACTTGTGAGGTCCCTAGCTTTAAAAAAAACCAAACTGCACTAGGCATGAGAACAAGGCTCCCATTCTACCTATGGAAGCGCGCTCTTGTTATTGCAATGCTTCCGTGCAATGCAAACGTGAGGTCGCGTTCGCATTGCACCTAACTGGTTATACCAGCACACATTTGCATGCGCTGGTATTACAAAGTGGTTTGCAGATATTGCTCTTGGGAAAGCCCATACTAAGTACAAAAAACAACAACATGTTAAGTACATAAAAAGACATTAAAAACAAAAATTGTTTCATTATTCAGACAGAGCATACAATTTTAAAAACTTTCCAATTAAAGTGATAATGAAACCCAAAATTTTATTTCATGATTCAGACAGAGCATATATTTGTAAACCACTTTCCTATATACTCCTATTATAAATTGTGCTTCATCCTTTTGGCTGAAAACATCGGAAAGCCTAAAACGAGAGGCATATATGCAGCCACCAATCACCAGCTAGCTCCCATTGGTGCATTTCTGCTCAGGAGCCTACATAGATATGGTTTTAAACAAAGGATGCCAAGAAAACAAAGCAAATTAGATCACAGAAGTAAATTAGAAAGTTGTTAAAAAGTGTATGCTCTGTTTAAATCAGGAAAGAAAAAATGTGGGTTTCATGTCCCTTAAACTTCTTTTATAAAGCATGTGTGTTTGGTGATGTCACCAACCTAGAAGCCAGTGAGCGCTTAAGAGAGCTAGATGAGTTGGTACATATTGAACCCCTCGATCCCAGCTCCCTTAAGCCTTAGTGACCCTCAATACCCACCATTTGAAAGGCAATCACCTAGTCTTGTAAATGGGCTATATAGTGTACACACATTTAAAAAAAAATTGACACCGCTTTTTAAGGAGGTGGTCACATATATTAGACCCCAAAGACCCCTTTTTTTAAATACCAAAATAAAGCCCTGATACAGGTTTTTATAACCAAATAATTAAACTTGTGCAAAAAAATGTGCATTTATTTATTAGAGGTTCACCCCTTCTTTTTTTCAAGAGTTTACAAAAACACACATACTACGACTTGTTTATTGACATTGTAATAAAAATATGCCCCTTTTGTTGTTCAGTTCTCATGTGTGATGATATATACAAAAAATAATGGTATAATTTGAATTTGTTTAGTCTGCTGAGAAAAACATCTAATATGTTTCAGCATCTCACTGAAAATGACCTACAGTAATGGTTTAATGTGTGCAGCATCTAGAAACTACAAAACAGCTCAGCACAGGGGTGGAAATGGATAAGAAATTAAGGGGTTAAATACTTAATGTCCCAATTAATCTTTTCAGCTAAATGTATGTGTAATTAATCTATTCAGCTAAATTTAAATATGTGGTCAATTTATTATAGTGCAACCGGACATGATACAATGTAGCGTATCATGTCCGCTGCACATCGATGAATGCTGACAGCATAAGCTCTCTGCATTTATCATTGCACCAGCAGTTCTTGTCAACTGCTGGGGCAATACCACCACCTGCAGATTTTCGGCCAATTGTATTCGATCGGGTTGATTTCTGTCTGCCACCTCATAGCAGACGGACAGGTTATGGCTTATGTAACTTCTGTTCTAACTTCTGTTTCTGGTGAGCCTGAAGGCACTATAATAAATTGACCACATAAAATATGCTAAGGCGTTTACAGGGATAACAAAGAAGGGGATGACTGAGGTTAGAAAAGGTTCGCGTATATTGTATGCATCCTTGAACAGTAGAGTCTTTAAAGAGGACTTGAAACTTTAAACAACTAGGGGAGAGTGTTGTGAAGCAAAAGTTTCACAAAATAGTGGCCAGTCTGGAGAAGTTTTGTAGGCAGGAATGTGAGGAGGTAACAAGAGATGAGGAGAGAAGGTGGTCATGGGTAGAGCGAAGGGTATGGGAGGGAGAATATCTGGAGACAAGGGAGCCAATTTATCAAGGGCCGAATGGCCCCTGATGCCCCTGTTTCCGTGCGGCAGCAGCAGTGGTCTTAAGACCGCTGCTCCATAACTGATCCGGCTGCTCAGAGGCTTCGGACGTCAATCCACCCGATCTCATACGATCGGGCTGATTGACAGATTGACACCCCCTGCTAGCAGCCTGCTTGTGCAATGATAAATGCAGACAGCGTATGCTGTCGGCATTCATCAATGTCTGTGGGACATGATCCGCTGAGCGGATCATGTCAGACAGACCGATGATAAATCGTCCCCATGGTCTGAGATATAAGGGGTAGCAGTACCATTGAGGGCCTTGAGAGTCAGAATTTTGTATTTAATTCTGGAGGCTATAGGAAGCCAGAGAAGGGATTGGCAGAGAGGTGCAGCAAAAGAAGAGTGACATATAAGGAAGATCAGCCTGGATTGTAAAGGAGCTAGACTGCAACTAGGGAGACCAGATAGGATGGAGTTGCAATAGTCAAGGTGGGAAATAATGATAGAGTAGATTAATATCTTAGCTGTATCTTGTGTATGGAAGTGGTAAATTTTGGAGATGTTTTTAAGATGTAAACGGCAGGAGATGGCCAAAGAGATCTGAGTTAAGTGTGACCCCAAGACATTGAGCATGCGGGGCTGTGGGTAATAATGCTATTATCAGCAGTTATAGAAAGATAGGGGGTGGGGATTTTGGAAGAAGGGAGGAAAAATAAGGAGCTCAGTTTAGGAAAAATTAAGCTTAAGGTAGTGAGATGACATCCAAGATGAAATATGAGAAAGATAGTTAGTGACATGAGTTAGAAAGAAAGAGGATAATTCTGGGGAAGAAAGATAGATTTGGGTGTCATCAGCATACAAATGATATGGAAACCCGTGGGACTTTATTAAGGAACCTACTGAGGACGTATAGATTGAGAAGAGAAGGAGACCAAGGACAGAGCCCTGTGGTACCCCAACAGAAAGTGGTAGATGGGCAGAGGATGCACCAGAAAAGGCTACACAAGATAGACAGGTAGGATGAGAACCATGAGAGGGCTGTGTCACAAATGCAGAAGGATTGGCATGTCAACAGTATCAAAGGCTGCAGACAGATAAAAAAGGATTAACAGAGAGAAGTAGCCTTTCAATTTTACTGTAAGTAGGTCATTAGTAACCTTGACAATGGCTGTCTCCGTGAAGTGTTGGGGGTGAAAACCAGATTGCGGTGGGTCAAGGAGGGAGTTTAATGTGAGGAAATTAGATAAATGTGTATATACTAGATTTTCAATAAGTTTTGAGACAAAGGGGAGTAGGAAAATATGGTGGTAGTTGGATGGGAAGGTTGGATTGAGAGAAGGTTTTTTTAAGGATAGGTGTGACTAGTGCATATTTAAGAAATGGGGAAATATGCCTGTGCTGAGGGAGAGGTTGAACGTGTGAGAATAGGGGTAAGGGTAGGAGAAAGGGGCAGGAGTAGCTGTGAGGGGATGGGATCAAGGGGACAGGTAGTGAGGTGAGAGGACAATATAAAAGCAGAAACTTCTTCAGTAACAGAAGTAACAAATATAAACACCTAGATTCTCACTACAATTCAGATGCTTATTCAGAAATGTTAAAAACAAAGAATAGGAGATATTTACGCATATTTGTGTGTGTGCCGATTTCTGGCTATATAGTCCCTTTTCCATATATTTCATGTCAGTACAAGTTTACAGTTTAACATATAACCAATAATGTGTATCACTAATATTCAATGAATGATATTCAAATTACAATTCAGGGCCGATTTAATAAAGTGTGGACAGACATGATACAATGTAGCATTTCATGTCTGCCACACATCGATAAATGCTGACAGAATAAACTGTCTGCATTTATCATTACACAAGCAGTTCTTGCGAACTGCTTGTGAAATGCCGCCCCCTGCAGATTCGTGGCCAATTGGCCATGAGCAGGGGGTGTCAATCAGCCCAATCATATAGGATTGGGCAGATTGATGTCCGCAACCTCAGAGTAGACGGACAAGTTATGGAGCAGCGGTCTTTAGACTGCTGCTTCATAACTGCTGTTTCCGGCGAGCCTGAAGGATCACGCGGAAAGAGGGGCATCAAGCTCCATTCGCAGTTGATAATTCGGCCCCTTCATCTTTACCTTATTATTTTATTTAACAACCATAATATTTCAGACTTCATTAACAGCCACTCAAAGCTATTTTTTTTTCCGGCTTTATTCAAAATAAAATAGGTTTTGTACATAGTGTGGTGGTAGTTCCTAAGATAATTTGCATATGAATGCTAATATTCTTAGTCAAGCCAATTCAGGTTTTCTGGTAAACATGTTAATTAAACAAATAAAAGGAAAACAAATTGTCAACCAAAAACTTATCTGTCAAAGCAATAGATTCTTCACAATGTGTTCAATACATTTCCCCTTATTAATTTCCATACTATCTCTCGAGGTGTTGCAACTGTTTTAAATGGTGTATAAATATGTTATTTATTTCATAGGCCTAGTGTTTTGTTAAGCTTGTTAATGGTGTTTAAAGTATAATTCCCATGTCGTCAGCACCTCTGCATATATGTCCATTCTATATTGTTTCAAGAAAAACATCTCTTCTAGTAAACGTAATTCAGATACTCTTTGTATCCACATCTTTTCTGTGGGTGGATTTGATACTATTGGTCATTTACGAAGAATAATTTTAAGAGTGGTTTATATTTTATGTTTGAAAGTTTATTTAATAACCATATTAAATGGTCTAAAGGGATCTTTGTGTCTAGTATATCTTCTATTTCTGAAATGATGGTTCTCCAAAAGTTTTATATAGTTGTACACCACCATCACATATAAGCAATGTCAGCTTTTCTGAATAGGCGGTGTAGTTTTCTGGATATGGAGTACTTAATATTTTGTATATTATTAATAATGTATGTCTAATTGGTGGTTCTCTAATGCATATTTGTTAAAATGTTGTGAGTAGTCTGGTCATGTTTCTTTCCTGGTGATTTGTTATTATAAAATGATGTGTTCGTCTGTAAGTGAACCAGTTTTTAAAGCATTTAAATCCTTTTTGAATAAGGGTTTCCTGAGTTTTTATTTGTCCTTGCTCTATGAGCCAAAATATTGGAAAGTCTGTTAGATGAGTGGGATGTTGTTGAACTAGAATATGGAAGCCTAGATTTAATTCTCTGTTGTGTATTAACCAAGTGAGCGGGGAGGGTCTGGATTTGAGGTGTGTCCCATGCTTAATATGTTTCTGCTATTATCGGATTAAGGATATGTTTTTGGGGGTTTGGGGGTTTGGGTTCTTAAGGGTCCAGCAAAGTCTGGTAAGATTGGTAGAATGTGCTATGTGGTGTTCTAATAATACCCATCTTTTATGTTTTTTATGGATATTCCAGTCCATTATGCCTTGCAAGTAGATGGTATGTCTATAGTTTGCCAAGTCAAGTAATCCTAGTCCCCCTTGTGTCTAGGGTATGGTCATGATCTTTTTGTTTATTCTGGGATGTTTTTTTAATCCAGGTGAAGTCACTGAATGCTCTCTGTTGTGATGGGATGTATTTTTCTGGCAATGGTATTGGTATTGTTTGTAGGATGTACAGAATCCTTGGAAAATATTCATTTTTATTAAATTAATGCGTCCCAAGCAGGACATTCTTTTAGATCTCCAGCTTGATAAATCTTTTGATAATTTCTTCCTTTATATTGTTATAATTAAGTTGGAGTAATTTTTCTGTGGACGTGGTTAAATGGATGCCTAGGTATTTAAAAGAGTTTTGGTTCCACTTAAAGGGTGTCCATTTTTGTGTTAGTTCAGCTGTAGATGTTAGTAGGGTGATATTTAAAATTTTGGATTTAAAAGTTAGATTGAAGGTTAAATGTTTAAAATTTAGAAAATAGTATTGGCAGGGAGATATCAGGGTTCATTAATGTGAAGAGGATGTCATCTGCAAATAGGGAAATGGTGTATTTTTGATCTTCTATATGTATTCCGGTTATGTCTGGGTGTGATCTAATTCTCTCGGCTAGTGTTTCTATTACACATGTGAATAGTATGGGGAACGTGGGCATCCTTGCCTAGTGCCGTTTGTAATCGGGAAGGAGTCAGATAAGACCCTGTTTACAAGTATTCTGGAGTTTGGTTAAGAGTATAGGAATAATATGTGGATTATGATTTCTTGACCGTATCCAATGGCTTCCAAAGTGAGATGTAGAAAATCTCAAGCAACACTGTCAAAGGCCTTTTCCGCATCTGTGGATAAGATGATTAATGGTATCTTATGCTGTTGTGCATGGAATATTATATTCAAGGCCCTGACTGTGTTATCTTTTGTCTCCCTCCCTGGAACGAACCCCACCTAACCTAAATTGATTATATCCGGTAAGACAGTGTTTATTCTAGTTGCTAGCATTTTAGAGAATATTTTGATATCCGTGTTTAGCAATGATATTGGTCTATAGTTTGAGGTCAGTTCCAGTGATTTTTTTTTTGTTTTAAAAGTATGGTAATGTGGGCTTCTAAGGCATTTTTTTGAAAAGGGATGTGATTTATCAATGTTGTTAAAGTAGGCTAACATGTGAGTTGCTAGATGTTCTATATGTATTTTGAAGTATTTATAAGTAAATCCATCAGGCCCTGGTGCTTAATGTGATTGAAGATCTTTTATTATTTTTTGGAGATCTTATAGGGAAAAGAGTTTGTCCAGTTTTTCCTTTTAGAGTGGGCTTAATTTAGCTAAATTTAGTTTTGATAGGTATTGTTTAATATTCTGTATTTTGGATGTTGTCATTGTGTCATTTAGTGGTGTTGATTAACCAATGTTATATAAGCTGTGATAATATTTCCAAAATGTTTCTGCTATACTGTGAGATGAGTGTTGTGATTTCCCTTTGCTATCTTAATATGTAAAATTTATGAAGTTTTTGATTTTTTCTTAATGTAACGTACCATTGCTCTACCTGGTTTATTTGGTTCTATATATGCTTGTTATTTTAGAAACAAGTATTGTCGGTTATGTTCTCTATTTAAGGTTGATGCAAAATTAAAGCATTTGGATTGTAGTAGTTGTAGGGTTTCATTGTTTTTAGGATCTTGTTTATGTGTTTTTTTTTCAATTTGTTCTATTTTGGTTATGAGATTAGTGATTATTTCTCTTTTTAGCTTATTCATGTAGGCTTTTTGAGCTATTAAGACTCCTCATATTGTACTTTTATGTGGAAAAATTCCGTAATGTTTTCCTGGAGCTTTGTTTGAAGTTCAGGGTTTATTAATATGTTTTCATCTAGTCTCCATGTGAAATTTCCAAGTGGTTTAGATGGCCAAATGAAGGAACATTTGACTCCTGCATGGTCTCACCAGGTGATTGTGGATATATTTGCTGATCGTAATAAGTTCATGCTGGTGATATCTGTGAACAAATAATCTATTGTTGTATATATTTTATGTGGGAATGAGTAAAAAGAGTAATCTTTAGGGTTAAGTTCAAGTCTCCTCCTATAATTAGTGTGCCTTTTTGGTGTTCTAAGACCAGATTTGATATACGCTTGAGAAACACATGTTGTTTTGTGGTTGGTGTATAGATAGAGACTATGGTAATTGGTCGACCGTATAGGATGCCTGTAAGAAGCAGATATCTCCATTAATTGTTGATATCTCATGAAGAGGGATATTTGCTTTAATAAGAATTCCTACTACTTGGATTTTTTTATTTGGATGTGAAGCATAGAATGTTCTACCATATTTATAATGGAATGTCTTGGGTTCTCTGCCTTTGAGAAAGTGGGTTTCCTGCAATAAGATTATATCGCCTGCCTGGCATTTGAAATCTACTATTGCTGTGGGGTTTTTTATAGAGTAGTTAAGGCCTTTGGCATTTATGGCAATCACATTTAGACAATTATTAGTTGCATGGTTGTGTGGTTGTGAAGCCATGAGAGGTGTATGAGTTTTTGTTTGGAGAGATATGTATTTGTGATATTGGGTAATATAGTGGTTGTGGTGTTAGTTAAGACTGTGGTTGAGCGCATACTCTGACAGAAATACAATAAACAATTAAAAAACAATTAAAAAAAACATTGCTAATACATAACATATGTAACTTAAGAATATAAAAAGGGAAGCCCCATTTGTATTTAACTTTATGGTCCTGTAGTACAGAGGTTATACATTTCAGGGATGTTCTCTTTTCTATAGTGGTGGGGCTTAGATCTTAATATATTTGCAGTTCTTTGTTCTTTTGTTGATTAATTTGACTATAACGTCTCTGGGTGGGGCAGTTGGTTTAGGATGTGGTCTTAGCACCCTTTGAGCCATTTCTGTCAATGTGGTAGTTTGAGTGATAGTGTTGAACAGTTGTATTAGATAAGGGTGGAGGGTTTATGTGTTGATATCCTCAGGTATTCCCCTTATTCTCAGGTTATTTCTCCTCCCCCTATTCTCAAGATCTTCAACTTTCTCTTGTAGGGAGCATATGCATGTTGTGATACGCCAGATTCTGCTGTAGATATTAATGTAGAGATAGAGTCTTGGCTGGTTTCCAGCTCTTCTATCCTAGAGCCCAGTATGTTAATTTCCTTTTTGACTGTGGTGATCTATGTTTGTATAAATAGCTTCAATCTGCAATGTCTGTTTTAGACGGTAATTTCTCTATTGTTGTTTGCAAAAGAGATAACTGTTGTTGAGTGGTTATGCTTTCTTGAAGCTGGTGGTGGTATTGATTGCTCTCTTGTAGTGTGTCTGGTGGGTTGGATTTGGATTGGTCTTGTGAGCTAAAAAATGAGGTTTTAGATTTGCTAGAGGGTCCTCCCCCCTTGTCAGTCTTAGTGGATTTTCTAGTAGCCATTATGAAGCCTGGGTGATGTTAGGTTTTGGTCTATAATGGGTATGCTGCTGATTTATAACCTATCTTTTCTGAGTGAGAAGAAGTATACAGATATATCGATCTGGATCTAGTTCTTGAATTTATTTTAATTTTTTTAAAGTCTGATTCTAGCACAGTTCAGGTATATGATAATCTTCCCAAGATAAAAGATATTGCTGGTATGTTCCGTGCTGACCAGATTTAATTGGTGCGATGATCTCTGTGTGTCTCAACATAACTGTCTTCTTAGTTTATGGCCCAGATCAATTGTATATATTGCAGATCTCTGTATATATTAGTTCTCTTATAATATAAATCAGCTTTTATGTTGTCTGTAAGGTAGTTATCTTATAGACCGTTTTTATTTTATTAAGTTATTTATTTTTCTCCCCCTTGTTATGGCTTCTTCTATTTTTATTGTAATGGAAGTTAATCCTTTATCATGTGAGGATATTGTCTAGCTGTTGTTCCCCCATTATTGATTGTTTTGTTTAGCCATATTGAATATGTTTTACCTTGTCGGGCTATTTTTACCCTTGTGTAGGATGTTGGTAGCTTCAATGCTTTGAATTGCCCTGTTTTCCAGACCGGATTGTTGGCTGTTGCTTGTTGCTGCATCGCTTCTCAGGTCAGTGGCTGTGGGTAGGCCATGTGGCGCAGTTATGATCTTGGCTCGCCAGTTGCGATCGGCCAGTCGCCAGTCGTGCTGCTCCTCAGATGTGGTGATCCAGCACCAAAAGTATGGCCTCTCAAGTGTTGAGCATGTTAGTTAGCCAATTTACTGGTTTTGCAGGCACGGTATGCCTTTTTAGCTAGGCGTTGGGGATAAGTTACTCCGGAGCCTCAGCTCAGGTTGGCCATGTTCTTGCACTGCCAAACTCCGCCCCACAAAGCTATTTTTTTTTAAAGATCATTACATTACTAGCACTAACACTTATACTTTTCATAAAGGGGCATAAACCCACAATTTCTCTCTTTCTTTGATTCAGATAGAACATACAATTTTAAACAACTTTCCAAATTACTTCTATTATCAAATTTTATTCATTTTCAAACTACCTATTTAGATATCTCTTCAACAAAGAATAGCATGAGAACAAAGCAAATTTGATAATAGAAGTAAATTGGAAACTTTTTTGTAAAATTGTATGTTCCATCTGAATTATGATAGAAAGATTTTGTGTTAATGTCACGTTAAAGACTATATTGCAAAATGCTCCTAAATATGGGCTTGATCAGACTACTTTAGAAAAACATATCTAATGATTGTCAACAGAAAAATACCTTTACAATCTATATGGATTTTTATAGATAAATAATTTGATAAAAAAAGGTTTAAGGGTTTGTGATAAACCCCTGTATTATAAATGTTTTTACTGGATATTTATATTATTATTTTCTAAAATCTGATAATTTATTTAAAAATGTTTATTTGCTGTACATTTTTTTTTTCCAACAAGAGTAAAATGTTCTTTTAAAACAATATTTAATTTTAGGCTAACACGTTTTTAAGTGGGATATAATTTGTTACTGTAAAATTAAACATGCTCTGATTTTTAACTGGAAATGCTGGATGATGAGTAATTATAATAAAATAAATGAGCTGTCTGCGAAACTACATTGTACATGAAACGTTTTTTTGTACAAGATATATAGTACTATAGAATCTGCAAACTGTTGTCAGTGATTAAATGCTTTATTATAGCTCCTGCTTGGAACTAACTAAATAAATAATTTGCGTATATTGTTTTTAACTTAATTAAGAAGAAATTGTTATAGCTATGTATAATACTTTGCCTAAATGCTTTATAAATTACACTCAAATGTGCATGTTTATTGGGACATTTTTCTGCATTTTTTGACTATCTGTAAAGAGACATGAAACTCTTTTTCTTTCTTTCATGATTCAGACAGATCATACAATTTACTTTTATTATCTAATTTTTTTTGTTCTTTTGGTATCCTTTATTGGAAAACATGTCTAGGTAGGCTCAGGAGCTGGGAGCTAGCTGCTGATTGGTGGCTGCACATATCTGTCTGTTGTCATTGGCTTACCAATGTATTTAGCTAGCTCCCAGTTGTTGCAGTTTATATTTGTTGCAGTTCATATATTCTAACACTAGGGACAAGCATGAGGTATTACAGGGAAATGGGTGTGTTATCTTCAGTTAATAAAAAGTTCTTGAAGTTGAACAATGGTGCATTTATGAGTTCTGTACATTCTATTACAGGAGATCTTTACATGGTGTCAGAAGTAAACAGATTTATTTAAGTTTGCTATGGCTGCAAGCAGACAGCAAGTGCCTCCTATGGACTTTAATAAAGGCAATGGGGCCTAGTTATCAAGCCGTCAACCTCAAATACGCTGGAATTCCGCATCATATTTGTGGCGAGGCTGATACGCCTTAGTTATCAAAGGCTCGAGACCGGCAAAAGTAGAATTTTGTGACGTAAGCATCGATCCACCGGACTCAGTCCGACACAGATCGATTCTTACGTCACTCCAGATGTTCCGCACACAAGTGCGGCACATTCTCACTACTTTTGCTAGTTATCAAAAAACTAGCAGGTACGCTCGGCACTTTTACGGCCCAGCGTACCTGGTTTTCAATCCGCCACCCCTGGAGGCGGCGGATCCCATAGGAATCAATGGGAGTCTGACCATAGCGAAAGTACAAGTTCGCTGCTGACAGACATCCCATTGATTTCTATGGGAGCTGTCTACACCTAACACCCTAACATGTACCCCGAGTCTAAACACCACTAATCTGTCCCCCCTACACCGCCGCAACTAAATAAAGTTATTACCCCTAAACCGCCGCTCCCGGAGCCCACCGCAAGCTACTCTATACATATTAACCCCTAAACCGCCGCTCCCGGAGCCCACCGCAACTATAATAAATGTATTAACCCCTAAACCGCCGCTCCCTGAACCCGCCGCAACCTATATTAAATGTATTAACCCCTATCCTGCCCCCCCTACACCGTCGCCACCTATTATAAATTTATTAACCCCTAATCTGCCCCCCCTACACCGTCGCCACCTATAATAAATTTATTAACCCCTATCCTGCCCCCCACTACGCCGCCGCCACTGTAATAAAATTATTAACCCCTAAACCTAAGTCTAACCCTAACGCCCCCCTAACTTAAATATTAATTAAATAAATCTAAATAAATTAACTCTTATTAACTAAATGAATCCTATTTAAAACTAAATACTTACCTTTAAAATAAACCCTAATATAGCTACAATATAAATAATAATTATATTCTAGCTATCTTAGGATTTATATTTATTTTACAGGTACCTTTCAATTTATTTTAACTAGGTACAATAGCTATTAAATAGTTATTAACTATTTAATAGCTTACCTAGCTAAAATAAAGAGAAATTTACCTGTAAAATAAATCCTAACCTAAGTTACAATTACACCTAACACTACACTATACTTTAATAAATTATTCCTATTTAAAAATAAATACTTACCTGTAAAATAAACCCGAAGATAGCTACAATATAATTAATAATTATATTATAGCTTTCTTAGGATTTATATTTATTTTACAGGTAACTTTGTATTTATTTTAGCTAGTTAGAATAGTTATTGAATAGTTATTAACTATTTAATAACTATCTAGCTAAAAGAAATACAAAATTACCTGTAAAATAAATCCTAACTTAAGTTACAATTAAACCTAATACTACACTATCATTAAATTAATTAAATAAACTACCTACAAATAACTACAATTAAATACAATTACATAAACTAACTAAAGTACAAAAAATAAAAAAAGCTAAGTTACAAAAAATAAAAAAATAAGTTACAAACATGTTAAAAATATTACAACAATTTTAAGCTACTTACACCTAATCTAAGCCCCCTAATAAAATAACAAACCCCCCCAAAATAAAAAAATGCCCTACCCTATTCTAAATTAAATAAATTTCAAAGCTCTTTTACCTTACCAGCCCTTAAAAGGGCCATTTGTGGGGGCATGCCCCAAAGAAAACAGCTCTTTTGCCTGTAAACAACCCCCCCCCAACATTAAAACCCACCACCCACATACCCCTAATCTAACCAAAACCCCCCTTACAAAAACCTAACACTAATCCCCTGAAGATCATCCTACCTTTAGTTGTCTTCACTCAGCCGAGCCACCGATGGAACTGAAGAGGACATCCGGAGCGGAAGAAGTTAATCCTCCAAGCGGCGCTGAAGAAATCTTCCATCCGATGAAGTCATCATCCAGGCGGCGCTGAAGAAAAATCTTCGATCCGGCCGATGTCATCTTCAAAGAGGCGCTGAAGAGGTCTTCTATCCGGACGAAGTCATCTTCCAAGACGGGTCTTGAATCTTCCTTCCGCCGATGCGGAACCACCTTCTTCACCGACGGACTACGACGAATGACGGCTCCTTTAAGGGACGTCATCCAAGATGGCGTCCCCTCAATTCCGATTGGCTGATAGGATTCTATCAGCCAATCGGAATTAAGGTAGGAAAAATCTGATTGGCTGATGGAATCAGCCAATCAGATTGAGCTCGCATTCTATTGGCTGTTCCGATCAGCCAATAGAATGCAAGCTCAATCTGATTGGCTGATTGGATCAGCCAATCGGATTGAACTTGAATCTGATTGACTGATTCCATCAGCCAATCAGAATTTTCCTACCTTAAATCCGATTGGCTGATAGAATCCTATCAGCCAATCGGAATTGAGGGGACGCCATCTTGGATGACGTCCCTTAAAGGAGCCGTCATTCGTCGTAGTCCATCGGTGAAGAAGGTGGTTTCTCGTCGGTGGAAGGAAGATTCAAGACCCGGCTTGGAAGATGACTTCATCCGGATAGAAGACCTCTTCAGCGCCTCTTTGAAGATGACATAGGCCGGATCGAAGACTTTTCTTCAGCGCTGCCTGGATGATGACTTCATCGGATGGAAGATTTCTTCAGCGCCGCTTGGAGGATTAACTTCTTCCGCTCCGGATGTCCTCTTCAGTTCCATCGGTGGCTCGGCGGAGTGAAGACAACTAAAGGTAGGATGATCTTCAGGGGATTAGTGTTAGGTTTTTGTAAGGGGGGTTTGGGTTAGATTAGGGGTATGTGGGTGGTGGGTTTTAATGTTGGGGGGGGTTGTATTTTTCTTTTACAGGCAAAAGAGCTGTTTTCTTTGGGGCATGCCCCCACAAATGGCCCTTTAACGGGTTGGTAAGGTAAAAGAGCTTTGAAATTTATTTAATTTAGAATAGGGTAGGGCATTTTTTTATTTTGGGGGGGTTTGTTATTTTATTAGGGGGCTTAGATTAGGTGTAAGTAGCTTAAAATTGTTGTAATATTTTTAACATGTTTGTAACTTATTTTTTTATTTTTTGTAACTTAGCTTTTTTTATTTTTTGTACTTTAGTTAGTTTATGTAGTTGTATTTAATTGTAGTTATTTGTAGGTAGTTTATTTAATTAATTTAATGATAGTGTAGTATTAGGTTTAATTGTAACTTAAGTTAGGATTTATTTTACAGGTAATTTTGTATTTCTTTTAGCTAGGTAGTTATTAAATAGTTAATAACTATTTAATAACTATTCTAACTAGCTAAAATAAATACAAAGTTACCTATAAAATAAATATAAATCCTAAGATAGCTACAATATAATTATTAATTATATTGTAGCTATCTTCGGGTTTATTTTACAGGTAAGTATTTATTTTTAAATAGGAATAATTTATTAAAGTATAGTGTAGTGTTAGGTGTAATTGTAACTTAGGTTAGGATTTATTTAACAGGTACATTTCTCTTTATTTTAGCTAGGTAAGCTATTAAATAGTTAATAACTATTTAATAGCTATTGTACCTGGTTAAAATAAATTGAAAGGTACCTGTAAAATAAAAATAAATCCTAAGATAGCTAGAATATAATTATTATTTATATTGTAGCTATATTAGGGTTCATTTTAAAGGTAAGTATTTAGTTTTAAATAGGATTCATTTAGTTAATAAGAGTTAATTTATTTAGATTTATTTAATTAATATTTAAGTTAGGGGGGCGTTAGGGTTAGGGTTAGACTTAGGTTTAGGGGTTAATAATTTTATTACAGTGGCCGCGGTGTAGTGGGGGGCAGATTAGGGGTTAATAAATTTATTATAGGTGGCGACGGTGTAGGGGGGGCAGGATAGGGGTTAATAGGTTTAATATAGGTTGCGGCGGGTTCAGGGAGCGGTGGTTTAGGGGTTAAACTATTTATTTAGTTGCGGAGAGGTGCGGGATCAGCAGGATAGGGGTTAATAATTTTATTATAGAGGGCGACGGTGTAGGGGGGGCAGGATAGGGGTTACTAGGTATACTGTAGGTGGCAGCGGTGTCCGGGAGCGGCGGTTTAGGGGTTAATACATTTATAAGAGTTGCGGCAGGGTCTAGGAGCGGCGGCTTAGGGGTTAGTAACTTTATTGAGTTGCGGGAGGCTCCGAGGGCGCCGGTATAGGGGGTAGAACAGTGTAGTTTAGTGTGAGTGCTTAGTGACAGGCTAGCAATAAAGCTGGGAAAAAGCCGAAGGGCAGCGAGATCGGATGAGTGATAACTGTCAGAGTCCGCTGCTCATCGCCCCGCGGCTTTTTGACAGCTTTATTTGATAACTTAGGCGTATTTTTTCAGGTCCGCGGCGGCGATGTGAGGCGAGCTTAGGCGGGCGTATTGGGCCGGCGAAGCCAGAAAAGTAGACGGCTTGATAACTACCCCCCAATGTATCTGAGCACTGGACAAGATGGAGAGAGCTCATGGAATTATTATTTGCTTGCCCTGATGTTGACAAGTGGACACAGGAGCAGAAGACTGCACAGTTTCTCATTTGCATTAGAGATAAAGGCAGAGATATATGCAGATCATGGAATGCAAGTGGAGCTATATCTGCTGAAGGTAAAAAGGACCCCAATGTGTTATTTGAGAAGTTTGAGGCATAACTGTACAGAGAAAAAGTGTTTTATGAAAGACATCAGGGTAAAACAGAATCTATAGAGGTCACACAGCTACATCTCATAGCTAAAGACTGTGCCTTTAATGACTGTGATAAAATGATAAAAGATAGAATTGTGATGGGATCAAATTCTAGAGAACTACGGGAAAAATTACTGCTAGAAGAGAATCTAACCATACACTTTGCAGTAAAATTAGCTAGAGCATATGAAACATCCAGCGCTCACATGCGGTTACTTCATAATGACACAGACACAGGAGTCTTACACATAGTGCAAAGGAAAAGTGAAAGTAACCTGACTCATGGCAGAAAAGCCAAAAACCTGCAGGATTGTACAGAGCAAACTCTTGACCACTTGAGTCATCAATTTCCCCGGCACCAATTAAGAATTATATTTTTTACATGACCTCAATAAATAACACATGCACAACTCAGCTTTGGTATAAAATTCTGGCCACAGCCTGTTTATTAAATAACAAATATTTAACTTTTTACAACACCATAAATGCTTAGTAAAATTGATCAAAAACCCTTGCGGTATTAGCCCCAACTGTTTTAATTCTTCAATCCTCGCTACAAATTACCTTTCTTTTACCAGGCCATATCACAACTTCAGCTGGACATAGCAGGTCGCTAAGTCCATTAATTTTCTACTCAATAACCAACTCCAAGGAACCCATCCCCAGGGAGCTGCTTATTTAGCTCTCCCACCCCTTGGGTAGACTATCAAAACGTTGTAATGGCCTTGGTCCCACATGTAACTGAGAACTAGCACCACCGCCAAAAACAGGGCTGATACCTCCACCCAGTTCAGCCACCCTTAGTCTTTCTTGAATATCCAAAATGAAAAGCCTTAACCCAAACTCATTCAAGTGAACACCATTGCTCATATAGAATTCTTCATCGCCAACATCTTCCAAATCATCATGATTTACAACATACCTATTGATCCTCCTCATAAAAGAAGCTACCAACTTATTCACTTTATTCCTACTATTGTTCAGCTTAGACTGATCCCAGGCTGCACGCCAGACTAAACGCGGCACAATGTTAGACCAAACAATGAGCAAATTTGGGAATAATTCCCTCAACCTTGCCAAATCTTTCTTTATCCTCTACACAAGCTCCTTCTGAGGTAAAAACACCAAATCGCTGCCTCCCGCGTGCACAAACAAAATGTCTGGAGAAGGAAAGCATTTTGAGTATTCTCCAAAAGGCTCACTGTATTATCACTGATCCTTTCCATGCTAGTAATGGATTATTTGACCTTTTACCATCTGGGAGGCAATATAGGAGTCTGCACGGCAAGACAGCCAGGCTACGGAACAGTTTTTTCCCCCAGAGTTGTTATCTTAATTCTGACCATAACTGCTGCTTGTTTTGTATATCCTTACTCTGTTGTCAACTTATTATCAACTTATCATTAGTATTAAGGACTTTACTGTAACTTTTTTTATATTCATTACATATACATTTCACAGTGCACCTTTGATGAACCTTATTGTTCACTATTTACATTAATATACATTGCATTAATTAATGTATATATATATATATATATATATATATATATATATATAGTTTTCCTTTGTAATCCATGCACTTTATATATATTTATTGTGATTCATACTCATAATGTATGTATATACAGTACATTTGCCTCTTCTAGGTTGTAATTTTTCTTCTTTTTTATTGTACAATGCACTTACATATTTCTCTGTGGTATATATTTTTTCTCTTTTGGAAAGTACTATGCACTTATGGGTATGATGATAGTTTTGCATATATGTCACCAAATGCACACTTTTGCTCTTGTTCACTAATTGGATTTACCATCTTATAGTACTTTTTTGTTATGGACCGGTTAGATACTCAATAACATTTTGTTGTCTTTGTTTTTATACTTTGTACAATGACAATAAAAATGAATCTAATCCACCACAAGCAACAACACCTGGTCCCAACGAAGACCACACATCCCGAACCATTTAAGCAAAACTTTATCTCTGCCAAAACCCATCTGAAGGCCTTCATCTTTTTCCGCAGCAGCTCTTCTACCCAAGCATGAACGGGACCTAGAAAAGAGTAAACAAGCACAAATTAAACCCTCAAATGAGGTTGAACATAAGAACGGAAACAAAACGAACTCCACCTCCCGACTCCCAGTATAACATCATCCCCCAGACCAAAAACGACCACCTCAGTGGCCGCCGCGATCTGAAACGAGTGCAAGCCAAACTCATCAGGATTCAAACCTAACCTCCCCAGGGCCTTCTTTAACACAGCCCTAAACTGAAAATGAGACAGAGCCCTGCCATCCACATGTACCAACAAGGAGCCCCCAACCTTTGGTCTAACTTTAATAAACTTAGGCAGAGCTAAGCAAGGGCAAATGCCTACACCCATAGGAAATAGAACCACAGACTTTCTCTTCCTCAACTGGTCTGTTTTGGACCATCTCAAGTACCTGTGAGTCGGTCATTATCACATCAGCCACCCTCAAACCCCATGAGACCACTGATTGCCACTAATTATTTTAGAGATGCGAAAAGCACCAAAGAAAGCTAAGAAAAAAGCCACATGGAAAAGACAAACCTCATACTCAGAATCACACACTTCCTGTAATACCCTCCACAACTCGCCCAACAGAGAGAAAGAAACCGGGCGCCTACTAGCCATGTGACAACCGCTTTTTTTGAGGCCCTTAACTATTTGCTTGATGCAAAACAACTTTGTGATATCCACACCATTCAATAACTTGAAATGAAAATCAAGGGCGGCCAACTTCCTATCCACCATTGAAGGAGAAAGTGTTCTCAGTTTTCATGACCAAATCCACTCCAACAGCACCCGTATACAATCCTCATCACTGTCCACAAGCCCTTGTGCCTGCAATCTGCTCTTCCCATTCCGCCCATACCTGTGAATAAGTAGCCCAAGACCTCGGAGCTAAGGAGGCTCTAACCAGATTGACAAGTCCTCCATGCCAAGGCTCCATAGTGACACCTGAAAAGTCCTCCCTACTCCGTCTGCCTGAGGAGCCAGTTCTCGAAAGCGCTGCCAATAAAATCAAGAGAGGGCATCAGCAATTGAGTTCTGTACACCCAGAATATGCCTAGCCCTCACCAACACATTCAGGTGCATGCACTGCAGCACAAAAACCCTCAACAACCTTATCACTGGAGGGGAAGAGGAATGCAAGCCATTGATTGCCACTACTACACCTGTGTTATCTGTTGAAAACACTACTGATCTCACACAGTTTCTCACTCCACACGAAAAGAGCCACCAAAATAAGAAAAAGCTCAAAAAATACCAAATTTTTAACCAAATCAGTCATCCTCCATCCATCAGGCCATTCAGACGCACACTACTCAGTCCCAAATATCGCACCAGGACTGATGCTCCCTGCTGTGTCTGTTACAAGCCCCAACTCCTCATTTGATATTTTTGGGGTCTGGATCAGTAGTGGCCCGTTAAAGTTACCAAGAAAAACCCTCCAGACTTGCAGGTCTTTTTTAAGGGGCATAGACAACAGTATGAAATGATAAGGCCGCTGTATGCCCGAAGTAGCGAATGATAGCCTGCGGCAAAAAACTCTCCCCATAGGGATAAGCCAGCAGCCGAAATTTAATTTACCAAGTAAAGATTGTATCTCTACTAGTTTAACCTTTTTTGCCAATAAAAATGTATCAATCACTTACCAGATCCATTACCTTGCTCTCAGGAAGTCTGCATTCCATTAAAACCTAATCTAACAGAATGCCCAAAAAATTCAACACCGTAGTTGGGCCTTCAGATTTGTCGAATGCGATAGGCACTCCAAAATCATCTGCAATATGTGTAATGATATATGTGAGTTTAAGAATCAAATATGCAGATATGTATATAGTGTTTGTGTTTGGTTTTATCTGTGCATTAAATATATTTATGTGCAACATTAGTATTCTCCAGAACAAGTACTTGTGTGTGGAGGAAACCATGTATAGTTAATATACCACTGCTTGGCTGAACAGCTGAACTCATGCTGCAACAACCTTGGCTGTGGATCAGTGATCACAGAAAAATATATATATATATATACTTCATGAAGGTAGTATAAATATAATGTCATAGCAGAAACACTGCTAGTGAATAAAATGTATGCCAGAACTAAGGTGTAGCAAAATATGAAAAAATATATAATGTAGCAGGATGATAAGTATCAGATTAGATACACAGGTATTCACAGTGTTACAAATATGTTGCAAATATAAATAGTTAATCGCTTGTTCCAGAGCACAACTTAAGTTTAGTCACTGTTAAATAACACAAGATATCAGAGTGCTTAGAGAATAATGTCATAAGAGGTTGGTGAGAACTAAAACATAAATGGCAAACGTTTGCAATTGCAAAATAAATGTTGCAGTAAGTACTTACTGAAAAATCCAGTAGCTGAATGAGAAGTCAGTCAAGTTTGAAGCTGCACAGTGTTTGACCGCGAACAGCTGAAGAGGAAAGGGAGTGGTTCCAATACCTGACAGGAGAGCAACTCAGCTGGAGGATGTGAGATCAGAGTTACAGGGAATACAGGAAGGCTTGATAGAAGAAATCACTAGTCCCAGAGGAGGAGTGACAATAACAAGCAATGTGCTGCAGAACTGAGCAGCTTATAAAGGGAGCACAAAGTAAGTGTTAAAGGGACAGTACAGAAGCACAACAAAGTACCTAATATAAATATATGACAGGTCCCCACCTCAAAGAAAACCTCCAGGTTTTTAAGGCAAGGGTCGATCCAGATATCTTCTATGGAACAAGGACACCAAACGTGGTGCAGACAAGTTAGATGCTGGTTCCCAAGAGTCCTCATCAGGCGGATACCCTTTCCAACGTATTAAATACTGTAATTCCCCATGAGAACGTTGTGAGTCAAGAATGTCAGATACCTCATAATCCAATTGAGGCTGAGGGTTCTCAGGAGGATTCAGCTCTAACTGGTCGATACGGTTTGAGCAATGAGACATGGAAGGAAGCATGTATTTTGTAGGAGTCGGGTAACTTGAGCTTCACAGCGTTAGTGTTGATAATCTTGATTATAGGAAATGGACCTATGAATAATTGGTTGAATTTTCTGGTGGATGCAGGTATTCTTAGATTACGAGTGGACAACCAAACCAGATCACCAATCTTCTATTCTGGTGCTGGACGTCGTCTTAGATTATAAAAACGTTGTTGTTGAGCCTGAGCCTGCTTAATATTTTCCTGCAATTTTTGAAAATTCTGTGAGATAGTGTTCACTAAGTCATTCACAATGGGAGAAGAAGTTTGGTTATTACGAAGCAAGTCGAAGTTCGGATGGAAACCATAATTTGAGAAAAATGGGGTGCTTTGTGTGGAATTATTTTTAGTGTTATTGTATGCGAATTCTGCGGTGGCCAAATGACCAGCCCAGGAATCTTGTTGTTGGGAACAAAATATCCGGAGATATTGCTCCAAAGATTGGTTAGTTCTTTTGCACTGGCCATTAGTTTGAGGGTGATAGGATGTGGTTAGTTTCCTTGTTATGTTTAACCTTTGGCACAGAGATTCCCAAAACTTTGAAGTGAATTGGCTTCCCCTGTCGGAAAGGATGCAAGTTGGTAAGCCGTGTAACTTAACAATGTTATTAAGGAAAAGTTCCGCTGTTTCAGATGCTGTAGGTAACTTTTTTGTGGGTAGAAAATGAGCCATCTTTGTGAATAGGTCTATTACAACTAATATTGTTGTATATGTTGCAGACTGAGGTAGATCGACAATGAAGTCCATAGCAATTTCTTTCCATGGATGATCTGGAATTGGTAAAGACATCAGGTAACCGAATGGTTTCTTGTGCTCTTTCTTATATTGAGTACAGGAGGTACAAGATGTAACATATTCTCTTACCGAATCTATCATTTTAGGCCACCAATACTTTCTTTGTAGTGTATGGTAAGTGTTCTGAATTCCTGGATGTCCACATAAGGGTGAGTCATGATTACTTGCCATAATGTATAGTTGTAGAACAGGTGGGATGTATAGTAAATCACCATGGTAGTATAGGCCATCATTGTGTCTAGTTACGTTGAGGTTGTGTAACTGAGGATCTGATTGTTGCGCATCCTACAACTCCTGTAACTGAGTTGATGTGCAAGAAATGGAATGTTCTGGTGAGATTACAGTGCTTGGTACCTGAGTGGATACAGGTGGTGGTAGTTGTCTAGATAAAGCATCTGCTTTACCATTTTGTGACCCAGGTCGATATTGTATGTGAAAATTAAACCTCAAGAAGAATAGACTCCACCTGAGCTGTCTCGACGATAATGTACGATTGGTCTGTAGATACTCCAGATTCTTGTGATCTGTGAAAATTAGAATAGGTGTTTCAGTGCCTTCTAAAAGGTGTCTCCAATGAACCAAAGCGGATTTGATGGACAATAATTATTTTTCCCCAATGGGGTAGTTAATCTCTGAAGGGGTGAGAGATCGAGAGAAATAAGCTATTGGGTGTATGGGTTCTGATAAATTCTTACGTTGGGATAATATGGCTCCAAGTGCATAATCTGATGCATCAACCTCTAAGATTTATTGTAGCTGAGGATCGGGATGATGCAGAATTGGTGCTGTTGTAAATCTAACTTTAAGGAAGTCAAAAGCTTTTTGGGCCTCGGGGGTTCATACAAAAGAGTTGTTTTTTTCCTGTGAGTCTAGTTAGAGGCTTCACAATAGAGGAGAAGTTTCTTATGAATTTCCGATAGAAATTCGAGAACCCAAGAAAACTCTGTAGTTCCTTAACAGTCCTTGGTCGTGGCCAATTTGTGATTGCAGAAATCTTCGTCTCTTCCATATAAATACCTTGAGGAGTAATTCTGTAGCCCAAGAAGGATATCTCCTGTGCATGAAATTTACACTTTTCAGGTTTTGCATAAAGCTGATTTTCCCTAAGTCTTGTGAGGACTGTGGTTACATGTGCCACATGTTGATCATAGCTTTCCGAGAATATCAAAATAACATCTTAATAGATAATAACGCATACATCCAACATATCCCGGAATAGCTCATTAATAAAGTGTTGGAATGTAGCAGGAGCGTTGCAGAGTCTGAATGGCATCACTAGATATTCATATAATCCGTACCTGGTACGGAAAGCGGTGAGCCATTCGTCTCCTTTCCTGATGCATATCAAATTATAAGCGCCCCTGAGATCCAATTTAGTGTATATGGTGGCGTTATTAAGTCGTTCTATTAGTTCTGTGATTAACGGCAATGGATATCTGTTTTTAACAGTTATCTTATTTAATTGCCTATAATCAACAATTGGTCGCAAACTGTTGTCTTTGTTTCTCACAAAGAAAATTCCAGCTGCTGCTGGTGATGTCAAGGGCTTAATAAACCCCTTTTTTAGGTTGTCATCTAAATATTGTTTTAGATGTGTTAACTCTGGTTGTGATAATGGGTATATATGACCGAAAGGGGGGAACCTGGCAATATGTCAATAGGACAATCGAAAGTCCTATGTGGCGGTAAGGTATTTGCTTCCTTTTTATCGAATACATCTAAAAAACTTAAATATTCCTTGGGTACCTTGGATAGTGTGTTGTCTGCTTCAAAAGTAGTTTCTGTGATGGATATAGTGTGGAAACATGTGTTCTTACAGTATTTAGAAGTGAATTGTGTTGTTAATGATGACCAATCAATGTGTGGTTGATGTAGTTGTAACCATCTTATACCTAATATAACTGGGAACAATGGTGAAGGTATGACATCGAAACTAAGGTATTCACTATGTCCCTCTGGTGTAACTATCAATAATGGAATTGTTTGGTGAGTGATCGGACCGTTAATTATTTCTGAACCATCAAAGACACGCAACACATAAGGATTTTGTTTTTTTATAACTGCTATTTTATACACTCTTACAACTGTTGAGTCAATGAAGTTGCTTGAAGCCCCAGAATCAATACGTGCCCTCATAGTTATCTCTCTTGTAGCCCACTGTAGGGAAATAGAAAGTAAACAATGAGCAACATTTTTTGAGGTAAGTTGATTATTTACATTTATTTTGTAAATCTTACCTTTTTTGTTTTTAAGTAAGTTAGGACAATCTTTTACCACGTGATCCTTTGCTGCACAATATAGACATAAGTTACTATCTTTTCTTCTTTTCTTTTCTTATAGGCTTAAAGGTCCTCTAAAAACTCCAATTTCCATTGGTTCTTCAGTAGTTTTTATTGGATAAGAGACTGTTGGTGATATTTTCCTAGAGTAGGTTTCTATTCCAAATTTTTCTTTTTTACGTTCTCTTAACCATCTGTCAATGTTGATTGAGAGAGACATTAAGTTATCCAAGCTAGTAGGCAAATCAGTTCTTGACAGCTCATCCTTTACAGCTTCAGAGAGTCCAAGTCTGAACTGATTGCGCAGAGATATTTCATTCCATTGAGCATCTTTTGAAACCCTTTTAAATTCAGCAATATAGTCCTCAACGGGCCTTTTACCTTGCTTGAGAGCTCTCATTATATTCTCAGAAGTCAGCTGTTTACAAGGATCATCATATAATAGGCCCATTGCATGGAAAAATGCTTCTAAATTTTCTAATATTGGATCATTTTGTTCAAAGTAAACATTAGCCCAGGTTCTAGGTTCTGCTCTTAAGAATGAAATAACTGTTAGAACTTTTTGTTTGTCTAATGTATAGGTTTTGGGTTTCATTGTAAATAACAAATAGCAAGAGTTTTTAAAGTCCCTGAACTGACCTCTGTTACCATAACATTTTTCAGGTGGTAAAACAACAGGCTCATTTACTGAGTCAAGACTAAATTGCTTGGTTTTATCTGTGCATTAAATATATTTATGTGCAACATTAGTATTCTCCAGAACAAGTACTTGTGTGTGGAGGTAACCATGTATTGTTAATATACCACTGCTTGGCTGAACAGCTGAACTCATGCTGCAACAACCTTGGCTGTGGATCAGTGATCACAGAAAAAAAAAAAAAAAAAAAAAAAATATATATATATATATATATATATATATAAATATATATATATATATATATATATATATATATATATATATATATATATATATATATATATATATATACTTGATGAAGGTAGTATAAATATAATGTCATAGCAGAAACACTGCTACTGAATAAAATGTATGCCAGAACTAAGGTGTAGCAAAATATGAAAAAATATATAATGTAGCAGGATGATAAGTATCAGATTAGATACACAGGTATTCACAGTGTTACAAACATGTTGCAAACATAAATAGTTAAACGCTTGTTCCAGAGTACAACTTAAGTTTAGTCACTGTTAAATAACACAAGATATCAGAGTGCTTAGAGAATAATGTCATAAGAGGTTGGTGAGAACTAAAACATAAATGGCAAACGTTTGCAATTGCAAAATAAATGTTGCAGTAAGTATTTACTGAAAAATCCAGTAGCTGAATGAGAAGTCAGTCAAGTTTGAAGCTGCACAGTGTTTGACCGCGAACAGCTGAAGAGGCAAGGGAGTGGTTTCAATACCTGACAGGAGAGCAACTCAGCTGGAGGATGTGAGATCAGAGTTACAGGGAATACACAGGAAGGCTTGATAGAAGAAATCACTAGTCCCAGAGGAGGAGTGTCAATAACAAGCAATGTGCTTCAGAACTGAGCAGCTTATAAAGGGAGCACAAAGTAAGTCTTAAAGGGACAGTACAGAAGCACAACAAAAGTGCCTAATATAAATTTATGACAATATGGTAAAAAGTATCTCTAAACGTGGCGCAGTCAGGGGAATCAGGAGGACCCACAAACAAGAAGTCATCTATATAGTGAAAAATGGTTGACAAGCCAGATCTTTCACACACGTCCCACTCCAGAAATGAGCTAAAGCTCTCCAATAGGGAACAAGAAATTGAGCATCCCATCGGCAGAGATAAGTCAACATAGAAGTCGCCTTTGAAAAAACAATCCAACAATTTGTGGAGACAGGATGCACTGCTAGTAAACAAAAGGCAGATTCAATGTCAACTTTTGCCAATAAGGTGTGTCAACCTGCCTCCCTGACCAAAGATATGGCGTGTTCAAAAGAGGTCTATTTTACCAAAGCCAACTGAGGAGGAATATCGTTGTTAACTTAGCTACCCTTCGGGAAGGAGAGATGGTGAATAAACCTAAATTTACCAGTTTCTTGCTTAGGAACCACACCTAAAGGGGAGATCTGCAGCCCGTTAAATGGTAAGGAAGAAAGAGGACGAGCCATTCTACCAAAATCTACTTCCTTCCGGAGTTTTTATCGAACAATCTGAGGCCATTCCTTAGCAGACTTCAAATTTCCTGAAAAAATGTTCTGAACCCCAGCTGATGGAATGACAAAGCCAAAAGAAAACCGTGCAAAAGCACAGCAGCCTTTTCCCTATAACCCTTTCTACTGCCATAGGGACCTAACCAGGGCTCTATCCTTTGCACTCTGATTGGGGTTACCCCCTTTTTCAGGCAGTTCAGGTTTACCTGGTATACAACCCTTCTTGAAACATTTGGCAGAGGGGTGAGAGCCTCCGCAACTGGAGCACTCATGTCGAAATTTGCACGAGGAGCCCCATTTACACTGCCCCTCGGTAAATGCAAAACAAAATCCTTTTCTGCTTGCGGCCGGCGAGCTGGCTCTTGCCAATCTGCCGGCAGCTGACCAAAAGGACTGCACAGCCCGAAGGGGAGTCATAACCTTAAGCCAGAGGCCCATATCCCTGTCATCCCACTTCATTTCTGGTTTAACGGCTAGATGCTGACGAAAATGCTCATCATACGTCCACCACGCCATACCGCCATACGTGCGTTGCGCCTTGGCTATCTCATCCAGGTAACAAAAAAGGGGGGCACTCTGATTAGGAAATCTTGCTGCTATAACACTTGCGTAAATAACGAAAGCCTAGAACCAGTTAGTAAAGGTTATCGGGAGCTTTCTGTAACGTTTTTTACCTTCGTCTTCTTCTGTTTTGGCCACATCTTTTTTTAGTGTCATCTAAGACCTCAAAAGATTGCTCCAAAGGCAGTAACGAAAATAGCTTGATATACTCCCTCTTCCAAATTGTTTCCTTGGTCTCCTTAGTAAGATCTAATCCTAAGGGACCAATAGGACACAGGCAGGACCTGGACATAGCCGTGTCCGCCACTCTCAGCTCAGGGTTAGCTACTAGCTTATCAGTGACCTCGACCCTCAAAGCCTCATGACTTACAGTGGTTGCGACATCACTCCCCTGGGCTCGCATAGATAGAGCCGTTTGATCAGTACCCACACCTAAAGCCAGCCCTAACTGAGATCCATCCACTCACCAAAGAGACCAAAGCCCGGGCAGCCAGAGGCTGTGGAGGTTTGGAAACCACTGAAGGCTCCACCCTCTTGAGCAATTCCCTAAGACCCTCCACCAAATTAAAAGCAACATTATAACTGACATTCTGTAATATACCTTTAAGTGGGTTACCTCCCATCTACATCCTTTCCCTATTTAAGCACCTTTCCGGCATTAACAAACTGCCTGTTAATTGAAGTAATACTAGCTTTTCAGTACCTTCCATTATTTTTCCCTTACTTCAACTTATATCTCGCAGGTCTGTTATATTATTGCCTTGACATCACCTCTATCATCTTCGATCTACCACTTTTCTACAGTATATCTTAGTCTACAGTGGAATCCAGGAGAGACCTTTACCTTTTCATTTCATCCGCTACTACGGTTCCCAGGTTCGGAGGAGTCAGCTCGCAAAAACGTCACTCCGCATACAGGACATAAGTCACGCTCACACAGCGGAGCACCTCCGCCATCGATTACCCACCTTAGGAAAGGTGCTAAGCACTGCTACTACTATCTACCGCAACTATCCACGGAGGATTCTACACAGCGGTAAGATACTTGTTCACCAATGAACTGAACTGTTTACCATTACTGTGACTTTTAGGTTGGTCTTGAGTACTCTCTGTGTTTGCCTTTCACGGTCTAAAAACAGCCCCAGGCAGAAGCGGTTTTCTTAATTCACCTCAGGGGACTTGTATATATTTCCTTTAATTTTGTTTGAGTGTGTGAAGAATGTATGCATAAGGACTTTATGCAGCCTAATAAACATTAATTCAGGATTTAAGAAGGAACTCCTGTATGTCTCCTATACATGTCAAAACCTGTATTTGTTGCCGGAATTGACCTAATGCCTCTGCTGAATTGATTCACTCAGTTGTTAATACTCTGAGTTCTCAATCCACTCATCCGTTTTTTCTCACTCTCATTAATTGCTCACTGTATCTTCACTTTGTTACAGTTAAATAGTTTCTGAGTGTCTGATATACAAGAGCTACAAAATCATTATAATAATCCTTAAAGAGAGTGTTACACATTCAAACCACACACTTCCTCTAGCACCCTCATTGCCTGAACATTGTGACTTTGCTCACCTGCCACAGCTGCTGCTGGTTGGCCCTCCTGGAGCGACATCCGTTCTTGAACTGTCCCTGCGGCGACTGGGTCTTTTACCAAAGACCGTGGTAAATCCTGCGGCATCTGCAAAAAAAAAAATCTGATGACCAAAAAGGAGAGAAAGTGATGGCATTTCTTAATATAAAGTTAAGTGGGGATGGACCTACAATGGTCCAAAATTGGCCTTATACACAATGTGAATAGCTCCAAGGTGCTGTGTATTAACAGACACTTTTACCAATACAACTATAAGATAGTTGCATAAAAAGAATACACATATAGCACTCAAATCCCACACGATAAATGTGATTAATACAGTATAGGATGGTATGCATCAACAAAATAAAAAATTTAAACTTTATTAGGTATGGTTAAAAATGGGTACTTTTAAAATCAACTAGAGAAATTAAGGGCTGATCAACATATAATATCATGGGTACAATTACACCAGGACTTTAATACTATATAATAATATAGGACAGTGTAGTAATGGGTAAGCAGAATAGAGGACCTATAATATATCTGGTCCCTATAGATTAATGCTGTGACTTAGAGATAAGTTGAGTTCTGGAGAGGGAGGTTCCCAAATTGTATTTGTGTTTGATGCAAACAATATATATTACGATGTTACAACATGCGTATATTCTTCCTTACAAAGATTATTTGAAACTTTAATCTCGAGATATAATAGATAAATCCAACAATTCAATTACCTAAAGTAATGTTATGTATATGTCTATATCAGGGTATCTCTTTGATATACTGTCCTAAGAGTCTTGTATTAGGTAATGAAAGTTAGATTGCCCTAGGTAATGTATGTATTTTTACACAGAGCAGTTTAAATACAGTGTCCAGAAGTGTGATCTATTACACGTGTTGTAAAATGTTAGGAATTCTCTATATGTACAGCTGCAGTCAGAAGATCTAAGTCTATGTTCAAGTACACAACCTCATTATAGTATATGTATCGTTTAATAAACTAGTCAGTATACTTTGTTGCTATGTCATTTACTAGATAAATGAGAAATCACTTGTTCTCAGATGTAACTTATATTGTTATGCGGTCGTCATAGTATATAATTGCAGGGAGTGTAATCTGCCTCGGTAGTTCACTTTATGTCCTAGGCGCTCTATTTTTGTATAAAGGCTCCCCAGCAGCTGTTCAAAATATAAGTGTAACTGCTATAAATTTCCACAAAGTAGGACTTCCCAGCCTTCTACAGGGCCCACAGTTATACCTGCAGTTGAAAAATATTGGTTAACATCGTCATGTACATTAGCCAATGCATCAGGATGGCGACCTAAATTAGTAAACTTTTTTCCCTAGCCTGTGATGTATGAACACCAATATCAGTATGCATACTCAAACGTGGACCTACACCTTGAGACCCAGGGGAAGCAGGGATAATGTCTTCATCCACCAAAGAACTAGGGAAAGACTCTATCATGAAAGGCTCTAGACAAACATTAGGGGTACTCCTACCTCTCAGGCCCTTACCCAAATTCCTCTATCACAAGGGGCCTGAAGGAAAAGAGGTGGGAAACTTACCTTGTGATCTACCACTTCTGTGGCCCACACTCAAATTAGTAAATTGGACCTTGTCCCCTATCCCATAAACAGAACCCCTCCCAGGGCCCTCTGCTACCGATTCACAAAAAAGCACCCTGTTTTCTGAAGGGGGGGTTTGATAGCACTAGGAATTAAAAGGGGGCTCCCACACACCGCACCTCCCTTATTAGATAAATCCCCACAGACACCAATCTCCCCTACTACATAAACACCCACCCCAGAGCCCAGACCTTGCTGCCTGCCAGGCTCAAGGGAGCCGTCCAACATATCAGGTCCCATATCGGATAACCTTCCCTCCTCAGGCCCCAAAGTGCCATGTGACAAGTCCGGCACCCTATCCTCACCTGCAGCATCCATGTGTGTTGAGTAGATATCCGCCGTCACTGCGATTGCCTGCCTCTCCTCCCTCTGGGATCCAATGATCTGGACCTCCTGGGTGTTCCTCTCAGAAGCCATGGAGCAGCAAGCAGACCTTCTAGCCTCCCAGCTTGGACTCCTCCTTCTTCTAGGCGCTCCTTTACTAGGCTCAGGGCTGAGCAGTACAGGTGGGCAAGAGCATCGCGTGGGGTGCGATCTAACTGCTGCCCGCTCCTTGTCTCCTTCACCAACCTCCCCCAAGACGCTGGATAGCTGCTCCTGCAGCCAAGAAGGACCTCTCACACCCGCAACCTCTCTAAGCCTGCCAAGGAGATCTTCAAGATCCATGACAGAGTGCAGGAATTTAGCCTTATTGGTGAAGACGGAAAACTTCTTTACTCCATCCTAACTTTTTCTAAGATAGCGCACGCAATGCTACGTCTCCTTAAGAACCACCCACTAAGCCCCGCCTACCCCAGTTACCTGGGCTTGTCTCCTCCCATGTGGTCAAAAGGCCTCTCCCTTTATGTCCCTCCGTGTCCGGGACCTAGCTTTACAGAAGCTGTACTAAATGTGGTACAAAACACATTAAGAAAACAGTGTCCAGCAAAGGAAAAAAATGTCAGAAAAACAACCATTTTGCCAGGGTGCGCAGAAACAACACTATAAAGTGGGTGTGGGTAAAAGACAGATCCTACTGATCTTGCCGGATCCTGCCGGATGCATGTCTAATTTAGAAAGATATACACAAATTTAAGTGTTTTCCACACAAACACATCCAGACACTTCTGGATCCAACAATTTTTTACACAAAAACATCTGGATCCTTTCAGAACCAACACTTTTTTACAGTAAAAATTCTGGATCCTACTGGATCCATGTCTAATTTAAACAGATATACACAAATGTAAGTGTTTCCCACACAAACACATCCAGGCACTTCTGGATCCACCATTTTTTACACAAAAGCATCTGGGTCCTTTCAGAACCAACCCTTTTTTTTTGCAGAAAAACAGCCAGATCCTGCCAGATCCATGTCTAATTTAGAAAGATACACAGAAATGTAAGTGTTTTCCACCAAACACATCCAGACACTTTTATATCCAACAATTTTTTACACAAAAACATCTGGGTCCTTTCAAAACCAACACTTTTTTACAGTAAAAAAGTTGGATCCTGCCGGATCCATGTCTAATTTAGAAAGATACACAAACATTTAAGTGTTTTCCACAATAAAACATCCAGACACTTCTGGATCCAGTAATTTTTTACACAAAAACATCTGGGTTCTTTCAGAACCAACACTTTTTTATAGAAAAAAAACCAGGATCCTGCCGGATCCATGTCTAATTTAGACAGATATACACAAATGTTAGTGTTTTCCACACAAACTCATCCAGACACTTCTGAAACCACCCATTTTTTACACAAAAACATCTGGGCCCTTTAAGAACCAACACTTTTTTAATGGAAAAAAAAGCCAGGTCCTGCAGGATCCATGTCTAATTTAGACAGATATACACAAATGTTAGTGTTTTCCACACAAAAACATCCAGGCACTTTTGGATCCACCATTTTTTTTACACAAAAACATCTGGGTCCTTTCAGAACCAACCCTTTTTTTTTACAGAAAAACAGCCGGATCCTGCCAGATCCATGTCTAATTTAGAAAAATACACACAAATGTAAGTGTTTTCCACACAAACACATACAGACACTTCTGGATCCAACAATTTTTTACACAAAGACATCTGGGTCCTTTCAGAACCAACACTTTTTTACAGACAAAAAAGCCAGATCCATGTCTAATTTACACAGATACACAAACATTTAAGTGTTTTCCACACAAAAACATCCAGACACTTCAGGATCCAGCAATATTTTACACAAAAATGTCTGGGTCCTTTCAGATCCAACACTTTTTTTACAGAAAAACCACCGGATCCATGTCTAATTTAGACAGATATACACAAATGTAAGTGTTTTCCACACAAACACTTCCACACACTTCTGGATCCAACATTTTATTACACAAAAATATCTGGGTCCTCTCAGAGTCAACACTTTTTTACAGAAAAAAAGCTGGATCCTCCCATATCCATGTCTAATTTAGACAGATATACACAAATGTGTTTTCCACACAAACACATCCAGACACTTCTGGATCCACCATTTTGTTGCACAAAAACATCTGGGTCCAACTCTTTTTTACAGAAAAAAAACAGGATCCTGCCGGATCCATGTCTAATTTAGACAGATGCACACAAATGTAAGTGTTTTTCACACAAAAACATCCAGACACTTCTGGATCCAGCAATTTTTTACACAAAAACATCTGTGTCCTTTCAGAACCAACAATTTTTTAACTGAAAAAAAAGAAGGTCCTGCAGGATTCATATCTAATTTAGACAGATATACACAAATGTTAGTGTTTTCCACACAAACACATCCAGGCACTTCTGGATCCACAATTTCTTTACACAAAAACATCTGGGTCCTTTCAGAACCAACCCTTTTTTACAGAAAAAGAGCTGGATCCTGCCAGATCCATGTCTAATTTAGAAAAATACACACAAATGTAAGTGTTTTCCACACAAACACATCCAGACACTTCTGGATCCAACAATTTTTTACACAAAAACATCTGGGTCCTTCCAACCCTTTTTTTTTTACAGAAAAACAGCCGGATCCTGCCAGATCCATGTCTAATTTAGAAAAATACACACAAATGTAAGTGTTTTCCACACAAACACATGCAGAGACTTCTGGATCCAATTTTTTTTACACAAAAAGCTCTGGCTTCTTTCAGAACCAACACTTGTTTACAGACAAAAAAAAGCCAGATCCATGTCTAATTTAGACAGATACACAAACATTTAAGTGTTTTCCACAAAAAAACATCCAGACACTTCTGGATCCAGCAATAATTTACACACAAATATCTGGTTCCTTTCAGAACCAACACTTTTTTTATAGAAAAACAGTCGGATCCATATCTAATTTAGACAGATATACACAAATGTAAGTTTTTTTCCACACAAACACTTCCACACACTTCTGGATCCAACATTTTATTACATAAAAATATCTGGGTCCTCTCAGAGTCAACACTTTTTTACAGAAAAAAAGCTGGATCCTCCCGTATCCATGTCTAATTTTGACAGATATACACAAATTTAAGTGTTTTCCACGCAAACACATCCAGACACTTCTGGATCCAACATTTTTTTGCACAAAAACATCTGGGTCCTTTCAGAACCAATTCTTTTTTACAGAAAAAAACCCGGATCCTGCCAGATCCATGTCTAATTTAGATAGATGCACACAAATGTAAGTGTTTTACACAAAAACATCCAGACACTTCTGGATCCAGCAATTTTTTACACAAAAACATCTGGGTCCATTCAGAACCAACCCTTTTTTGCAGAAAAAAAGCCAGATCCTGCCGGATTCATGTCTAATTTAGACAGATATACACAAATGTTAGTGTTTTACACACAAACACATCCAGAAACTTCTGGATCCACCCATTTCTTACACAATAACATCTGGGTCCATTCAGAACCAACACTTTTTTACAGAAAAAAGTCAGGTCCTGCAGGATCCATGTCTATTTTAGACAGATGTACACAAATGTTAGTGTTTTCAACACAAACACATCCAGACACTTCTGGATCCACCAATTCTTTATATTAGCTTTGGATTCAGGAATGTCTGGATGTGTTTGTGTGGAAAACACTTACATTTGTGTGTACCTGTCTAAATTAGACACAAATCAGGCAGGATCCAGCTGTTTTTATGTAAAAAAGAGTTGGTTCTGGTAGTTTGCTGGTGTTTTGATGTATAATAGCATTGGATCCAGCAATGCCTGGATGAGTATGTATTAAAAAAATTCTTTGTATGTGTTTGTCTAAATTAGATATGGGTTAGGCAGGGTCTGTCTCTTTTGCAGAGAGGATCAAGATGTTTTTGTCTAAAATAGCATATAAGGGTGGTTGTGGCTATTTTTCTGTAATACAAATGTTGGTTCTGGTAGGTTCTAGATGTTTTTGTTTAAAATATCATTATATACAGGAGAGCCTGGATGTGTGTTGTGTGGAAAACATTTGTATTTGTGTGTATTAACCATGGATCCAGTAGGATCCAGCTGTTTTTCTATTAAAGTGTATAGATGTGTTTGTATGGAAAATACTTAAATTTGTGTTTGACTTTCTAAATTATATTTGTATCCAGCAGGATGTGGCTGTTCTTAAAAAAAAAATAGAATTGGTTATGGTAGAATCCCGATTTTTTTGTATAAAATAACGTTCAATTCAGCATTATCTGCATGTGTTTGTGTGGAATAACTTATATTTGTGTGTATCTGTCTAAATTAGACATGGATCCAGCAGGATCCAGCTTGTTTTCTATAAAAAAAGAGTTGGTTCTGGAAGGACCCAGATGTTTTTGTGTAAAATATTGTTGGATTCAGAAGTGTCTGGATGTGTTTGTGTGGAAATCACTTAACTTTGTGTGAATGTGTTTAAATTAAACCTGGATCTGGCAGGATCTGGCTTTTTTCCTGTAAAACAACGTGTTGGTTCTGAAAGGACCCAGATGTTTTTGTGTAATAAATTGTTGGATCTAGGAGTGTCTGGATGTGTTTTTGTGGAAAACACTTAAATTTGTGTATATCTGCCTAAATTAGACATGGATCCGGCAGGACTCATCTTTTTTCTGTAAAAAAAGTGTTGGTTCTGAACGGACCCAGATGTTTTTGTGTAAACAATTGGTGGATTCAGAAGTGTCTAGATATGTTTGTGTGGAAAACATTTACATTTGTGTATATCTGTCTAAATTAGACATGGATCCTGCAGGATCCGGCTTTTTTCTGTAAACAAAAGTGTTGGTTCTGAAAGGACCCAGATGTTTTTGTGTAAAAAATTGTTGGATTCAGAAGTGTCTGGATGTGTTTGTGTGGAAAACACTTAAATTTGTGCATCTGTCTAAATTAGACATGGATCCGGCAGGACCTGGCTTTTTTTCCGTTAAAAAAATTGTTGGTTCTGAAAGGGCCCAGATATTTTTATGTGAGCTTGAAAAGTCTGGTCTGTCAAAACTGTCAAAACTGTCAAAACTTGTGTTGTGGAGGACAGCAGCTACATGTACTGGGAATGTAGTCATATCAAAGCATGTTACAAAACAAAAAAAAGTTATAGACACCCCAGCAAAGCCTGTTGTTGGGTTAAGTGCCTGTAAACAGCTAAATCTTATAAAAATAGTCATGACTGTTGATCAGTATAACAAAGGTTGAAGGAACAAGTTGAGGAACTATTTTCAGATGTGTTTCAAGGGCTTGGATGTTTGCCTGGTAAATGCAGCATTAAACTAAAACCAGATGCACATCCAGTAATTCATTCCCCAAGAAGGATTCCAATTGTCATAAAAGACAAACTCAAAGAGGAACTGGATTGCATGATGAATGTAGGAGTGCTGGAAAAAGTAGATGAGCCCACTAAGTGGGTGAGTTCAATGGTTGCAGTAGAAAAGGAAAACTCAGGAGCTTTAAGAATATGTATTGATCCAAGGGATTTAAAAAGAGAAATCATGAATGAGCATTACAGTTTATCAACTCTAGAAGACATCACACACAAATTAGCACATGCAAAATTCTTCAGCGTATTAGATGCTCAGTCAGGATATTGGCAGCTCAAATAAGAGTAACAGAGCAGCAAGCTTACCACTTTTAATTCACCATTTGGAAGATGGCACTTTGCTAGAGTTCCCTTTGGTATTGCCTTAGCACAAGAAATATTTCAGAAAAAAAGCACATGAAACCATTGAAGGCCTTCATGGTGTAGATGTAATCATAGATGATCTTCTGGTATATGGATCTACACGGGAAGAACATTATCAAAATCTGTGTGCACTATTGGAACGGTGTCGAGAGAGAAACATGAAGTTAAACCCAGGTAAAATGCAAACCGGTGTTACCCAAGTTAAATATTTTGGTCATATTCTGTCACAAGATGGGCTAAAAATAGACCCAGAGAAAATAGCAGCAATACAACATCTGGATCCTCCTACCTCTAAGAAGGAATTAGAAACCATTCTGGGTATGTTTAATTATCTGTCAAGGGTTGTTCCCGGACTATCAGAAGCTACAGCTCCACTAAGAGAACTACTCCAAAAGGATGCACTATGGAGCTGGAATGACTCAATAAATAATGTTTTTGAAAAGGCCAAAGGTCTTATTGTGCGTTGATCAGAAACTGGATTACAATATTTTGACCCCAAGAAGGAGGTAACAATACAGGATGATGGTGTGTCAACCTGTGGGGCGTGTAATACCATCTACTAAGTATTTTCATGTTAGTTTCTTTAAACCTCACCAATGAGGCTAATGAAGTCATTTGTGCAAAAATTTGTAGCCAGTCCATATCTGTAATTCTAATATCCATCTCCCCCTCCCATTTTTTGGTTACGTTGGGAGAGTACGTGAGTGATGTTGCAGGAGAAGTTTATATGTCTTGGACAGGTGACCTTTAATGTTGACTTTTTGGTAACATAGGTGTTCAAAGGGTTTTAGGCTTCTAGTTATCTTGTTTCTCTCAGGATGGGAGGTAACAGTATGATTTAGCTGGAAATATGTGTACCAGTTGTCAAAATGGGATATGCCCATATCCGACATACTTGAAAACGAGGAAATCTCAATGTATCTTTCCTGGTAAAATATTTTATAAATAAATAAATAAATCTGTTGGAGGGCGTAAAGTGCCGTTATTAAGGATGGTATAATAGGGAAGTAGAGAGTGCACAGAGCTATACTCCTCTCAACTAGGGAGCCTGCGAATATGGTAAAATGGGCTGAGCAGTACTGGTGTTAATGGGGATGGAGTCGTGGTTAGGGAAGTTATGTTTTTTGTCAATTTACTCCATACTTTAAGGATTTCAACAGTTGAGTTAGATATAGTGTTTTCTAGATTTAACTGTTTCGGGGGGGGGGGGACCAACAGAGGCTCCCGAGGTTAAAAGAGCCAGCTAAGCAGCACTCTAGTAAGGTCCATTCCTTGTCCTCCTCATTTTTTACACCAGTTAATAATTCTAGCCAGATGTATAGCCTGTCTGTAATACTCAAGATTAGGGACCCCAGTCCTCCTCTATACTTTGGCATGTACATAGTTTTTGCTGAAACCCTGGTCATGCGTTTAGACCAAATAAATGCATTAATCGTTTTCTGCAGCGTATGTATGTAATGCTTAGGGATGTGGATAGATAATGCCTGGAAAGTATATAAAATTTTGGGGCTTATAGTCATTTTAATAGAGCCAATATGACCTAACCATGACAAGAGTTTGTTTTTCCATTCCCGTAATTCTTGTCTGACTTTTTGTAGTAAAGGGAGGTAATTTAAAGAGTAAAGTAGGTCATTCTTATAAGAGAGATGTATCCCTAAATATTTAATGGATTTGTGTTTATGTTGATAGGGGGCATCACTGTCTCGTGCTGTTTTTAATATTTATGGGAGTTGAGAGGAAATTATTTAGGTGTATTTTGGCCATAGGAGATTGATATAAGGCAAAAATCTTAGCTATCATGGTTGTTTCGAACCCAAACATAATCAGAGCAGCCCTCAAGAATTGCCAGTTGAGCCTATCAAAGGTTTTCTCTGCGTCTATGGATAGGACTATCGACGGGAGTTTATGCAAATTAATGTGGTCCAAAAGGTTGATAATCTTGATAGTTTTATCTCTAGCCTCACAGAGTGGCATAAAACCTACTTGATTAGTGTGAATTAAAAGTGGCAGATTCCTATTGATACAGGATGCCAATCTTGAAGCATACAGCTTGATCTCTACGTTCACTAAAGAAATGGGCCTAAAATTAGAGGGAGTGTCCAAAGGTTTTCCTTGTTTAGGGATTACTGTGATATAGGCCTCTACCATGTTCTGAGGGAAAGGGTTATCTATTCCCACCATATTAAATAGGGTGAGTAGATGGGGGACCAAAATATCCTTGAAAGCTTGGTAATATTTGGAGATGAACCCATCGGGACCAGGGCTTTTACCTGCTTTCATATTGTTCATTGCTTGGTTAACTTCCAGCAGTGTAATGGGGGAGTCTAGATCCTTAGATTGTTCGGCAGTTAGGATTGGTAGATTAGAATTACAGAGGTATGAGTGAATGTCTGTGTCTTGTTTAGATTGGTCTACCAAAGGGGGGAGATTATAGAGAGAAGAGTAGTAATCGTGGAATTGTTTCAGAATGTCAGGTGTAGTGCAAGGCCCTAGCTAACAGCTTTCCTGGTTTATTCCCTTCATAAAAAAATTTTTGTTGGAATTTTTGAACAATGGTTTGTTGTTAACAACATTCAGAGAGAGCAAAATGTTACACACACAACACAGCTGGTATATCATAGTTACGTGAGTCCAGCTATCTCAAGAGATGTGCAATAATCTCTACAGTGCCAGAGTCTAGCGATCAAGTTGAGTCCTCTGAGTTGGAGATCTTTCTGGGAGGTGCTGAGTTTGGAAATGTTAAGTCCCGGGGCCCATGCGGCTTAGCGGGAATGTCCGATGAGGGCTGACATTTCTTGGGTGAAATTGAGTTCCAGGTGTTCTGCCTCTTACTTTTCAGAGTTGCTGGTTTCACGGGGGGTACATCTGCATTCTATGGGGGATCCAGATCTAGCTGCTTGCAGAATTGGTGTATTTCAGTTGGTTTGGTGCAGGTTACTCTTCTGTTGTTGTGTATAACAAGCAAGTGTAGTGGGAAGCCCCATCTATAGGGATCTTCCTATTTCTTCCTATTTCTCAGCAATGTGGTTAAGGGTGAGAGCTCCTTCCTTCTTTGAAGTGTCCTTGTGGCCAAGTCAACATAGAACTGCAATATTACCCCTCTGAACCTCACTGGTTGCTTTTTCTTTAAAGCCGCCATGAAATTTTTTTCTCTAGTAAGTTATTAAATTTAATTATAATGTCCATATGGGGAGCATCATCTGAAGGTTTTGGCTGCAAGGCCCTGTGTGCTCGGACTCATTGTATGTTTGCAGCGTTGGAGCTATCTAGGTGTGTAAACAGGGAGGAGAGGTAAACTGGAAAGTCTCTTGGGAGCACTGATTCTGGCACCCCTCTGATTCTTACATTCTTCCTCATACATCTGTTCTCTAAATCCTACAATTTGTCTTGTAGGGAGGTGATAAATTCTGACTGTTGGTCCATCGTGTCTTGCATTGATGTAAGTTCCTCTCTCACAATATCCCCTTTATCTTCCAGGGCCTCAACCCTTGTTTAAGGTCCATTAGTTCCTCTCTTATACAAGATCTAACTATGTTGGCAATATCTTGTGTAGAAGCCAGCAAGGATAATATGTTCGTGGGTATTTGAGTGTGATCTTCCTTGTTAGGGGAACCGGGCGTTTTGGCAGGGGTAACTCATGTTGAAGGGGTCTTGCTAGGGCTGGCATGCTCTTTCAGTTTATGCTCCGCAGGTTTAAAATAGGAGCTGACTGTCTGTCCTTCGGTTGAGGGGACACGGAGGCCCTTAGCAGGTTTTATATTCTTCTTAGAGGCCATTGGAAGTGTCTAATATATTAAGCAACAGATAGATGTAAGGGGCTGAGATGCAATGTAATCACTAAGCGTTGCTCTCAGCAAGTTATTGTGTAAAGTTTCACAAGGCGCAGCAAAATGTAACTGCGTATATTCTATAAAGAGAGGTAATTTGTGTAGAGCTTAACTGAAGCTATAGGGCTGCTACATGTTAGTATGGCAGACCACAGTGAAAGTACAGTGGGTATCCTAAGCTAGGATAATGAGTAAGCAGAAGCATTTTTATGTCTACCCTCCTACAGCAGAGATGCACTGAATGGCCCTGTATAGAGTGGAAGGGAGAACTGCAGAAGTCACCCTACAAGTGGGCTAACAGGAGGTCTGGCAAGGGGTTAACTCACATATATCCCAGCGTTGTATCCGGAGAGGCTGTGTCTATAAATGTTTTGTAGCTGCGCCATCCACTCTGCAGCGTAATCTCTCCCCGCTCACCTCTGTGGCTCGGTTGGAGTCTTATGTGTTGCTGAAGTCTCACAACTCACATCAGTTTGTGCCTCTCAGTCTCCGCTGCACATATCCAGCAATCTAGGCTATATTTTACTACTGGCCACGCTATGGAGCTCTGGACTCAGGCAGCCATCTTAGCTGTGGCCAGCTCCGCCCCCTTTCATAGGATTTTTATGTGTTTTGCCATGTAGCCTAAGTGATAATTAGTCTCAAAAAGTGCCACATTTTACAGCAAAATTTTGGATTGCAAAAGTCACTAAAGCGTGCACATGAAATACTTTGTTAAATTGTGCCCACGATTTATAAAAAACATGGTCGCATTCTTCTTGCTGATGTTAGGCTCATGTAACCAGCTGTGTCACTAAGCTGCTCACATGACGCTATCTCAGAAAGAAGGAGGTAGCCATATCTTTATGCTAAGCAGCTTGAATGGATGACCAAGCCGGTCACATGAGCTTAACACAAGCAATGTTTCTTATAGTTACATTGAGCACACAATTTGCA
This sequence comes from Bombina bombina, assembly GCF_027579735.1. Classification (NCBI taxonomy): domain Eukaryota; kingdom Metazoa; phylum Chordata; class Amphibia; order Anura; family Bombinatoridae; genus Bombina; species Bombina bombina. The sequence continues at coordinate 125,467,255 of NC_069504.1, read as the reverse complement.
CACAATTTGCCTACTGCATGCATGAAATAACTAACGCCTAGATTTAGAGTTTTGCGGCCAAAGGGGTGCGTTAGCTACGTATGTTTTTTTCTGGCCGCACCTTTTAAATACCGCTGGTATTTAGAGTTCACAGAAGGGCTGCGTTAGGCTCCAAAAAAGGAGTGTATAGCATATTTACCGCAACTGCAACTCTAAATACCAGCGGTGCTTACGGACGCGGCCAGCTTCAAAAACGTGCTCGTGCACGATTCCCCCATAGGAAACAATGGGACAGTTTGAGCTGAAAAAAACCTAACACCTGCAAAAAAGCAGCGTTCAGCTCCTAACGCAGCCCCATTGTTTCCTATGGGGAAACACTTCCTAAGTCTGCACCTAACACCCTAACATGTACCCTGAGTCTAAACACCCCTAACCTTACACTTATTAACCCCTAATCTGCCGCCCCCGCTATCGCTGACACCTGCATATTTTTTTTAACCCCTAATCTGCCGCTCCGTACACCGCCGCAACCTAGGTTATCCCTATGTACCCCTAATTTGCTGCCCCTAACACCGCCGATCCCTATATTATATTTATTAACCCCTAATCTGCCCTCCATAACGTCGCTGCCAGCTACCTAAAATAATTAACCCCTAATCTGCCGACCGCATCTCACCGCTACTATAATAAAGTTATTAACCCCTAATCCGCCTCACTCCCGCCTCAATAACCCTATAAGAAATAGTATTAACCCCTAATCTGCCCTCCCTAACATCGCCGACACCTAACTTCAATTATTAACCCCTAATCTGCCGACCGGATCTCGCCGCTACTATAATAAATGGATTAACCCCTAAAGCTAAGTCTAACCCTAACCCTAACACCCCCCTAAATTAAATATAATTTAAATCTAACTAAATAAATTAACTCTTATTAAATAAATTATTCCTATTTAAAGCTAAATACTTACCTGTAAAATAAACCCTAATATAGCTACAATATAACGAATAATTATATTGTAGCTATTTTAGGATTAATATTTATTTTACAGGCAACTTTGTATTTATTTTAACCAGGTACAATAGCTATTAAATAGTTATTTACTATTTAATAGCTACCTAGTGAAAATAATTACAAAATTACCTGTAAAATAAATCCTAACCTAAGTTACAATTAAACCTAACACTACACTATCAATAAATTAATAAAATACAATACCTACAAATAACTACAATTAAATAAACTAACTAAAGTATAAAAAATAAAAAAGAACAAAGTTACAAAAAATAAAAAAATATTTACAAACATTAGAAAAATATTACAACTCTAAGCCCCCTAATAAAATAACAAAGACCCCCAAAATAAAAAAAAATGCCCTACCCTATTCTAAATTAAAAAAAGTTCAAAGCTCTTTTACCTTACCAGCCCTGAAAAGGGCCATTTGCGGGGCATGCCCCAAATAATTCAGCTCTTTTGCCTGTAAAAAAAAACATACAATCCCCCCCAACATTACAACCCACCACCCACATACCCCTAATCTAACCCAAACCCCCCTTAAATAAACCTAACACTAAGCCCCTGAAGATCTTCCTACCTTATCTTTACCATGCCAGGTTCAACGATCCGTCCTCCAAAGTCTTCATCCAAGCCCAAGCGGGGGCTGGTGATCCATAATCCGGCTGAAGTCTTCTATCAAGCGGTGGCTGAAGAGGTCCAGAAGAGGCTCCAAAGTCTTCATCCTATCCGGGAAAAAGAGGAGATCCGGACCGGTAACCATCTTGATCCAAGCGGCATCTTCTATCTTCATCCGATGACGAATGGCTCCATCTTGAAGACCTCCGACGCGGATCCATCCTCTTCTTCCGATGTCCAACTGAAGAATGAAGGTTCCTTTAAGGGACGTCATCCAAGATGGCGTCCCTCGAATTCCGATTGGCTGATAGGATTCTATCAGCCAATCGGAATTAAGGTAGGAAAATATTAACTATTTAATAGCTATTGTACCTAGCTAAAATAAATACAAAGTTACCTGTAAAATAAATATAAATCCTAAAATTGCTACAATGTAATTATTCATTATATTGAAGCTATCTTAGGGTTTATTTTATAGGTAAGCATTTAGTTTTAAATAGGAATAATTTAGTTAATAATATTAATATTATTTAGATTTATTTAAATAATAATTAAGTTAGGGGGTGTTAGGGTTAGACTTAGGTTTAGGGGTAATATATTTAATGTAGGTGGCGGCGGTGTAGGGGGGTCAGATTAGAGGTTAATATATTTAATGTAGGTGGCGGCAGTGTAGGGGGGTCAGATTAGGGGTTAATAAATTTAATGTAGGTGGTGGCGGGGTCCAGGAGCGGCGGTTTAGGGGTTGAACACTTTATTTAGGTGCGGCGGGGTCTGGGGGCGGCGGTTTAGGGGTTAATACATATAATGTAGGTGGCGGTGGGCTCCGGTAGTGGCGGTTTAGGGGTTAATACACTTTATTAGGTATAGCGGTGGGGGATTGCAGTTGACAGTTAGATAGACATTGCGCATGCATTAGGTGTTAGGGGTTTTTTTGCAGACATTTTAGGGAGTTACGGTGCTCCCATACTCAGCGCAAGGCCTGCTATGGCTGCTTTTAATGGCAAGATTAAAATGGAGTAAGTTTTCTCCATTTTCGCCACGTAAGGCCTTGCGCTGAATATTGGGTACCAAATTGCGCAGGTTTTATATGTTAGTTTATTGGGGAAAAAACTACGTCCGACGGGTGAAATATACGTGCCGCATTTATATGCGGCGCTGTATATAGGATACCAAACCCGCGCAAAAACCGGCGTCGCCGGCTTTTGCGGGCGACACTGCATATCGGATGGGGCCCCAGGTGTAGACATCCTTTATACAGCAGTACGAAATAGACGGAATGCCTTAGCTTTTGGTTTTAGATTACCCTTGTTTGAGATTATTTGACAATGTATCAATATTATGTTGTCCCATCTCGAGTCTATCAACACCTCAGCATGCATCCTGCTAGCATTAAGTAGTTTGTTACAATGAAATCTTATTTTAAGCATGAACAAAGATATTATTATATGTACTGCTACATGACTTCTGCTAGTCTAAAATCTTTTCAATTTACGTTCTGCAAACGCAACCATTTCATCAGGGATTATAGGTAATGTTTCCAGACTTCCAACCCTTGTTTTTCATTAAAAAGAAAATGCACACACACAAGTGTATGAATACAATCTTAAAAACATCATTGTAATTCTTCAGTTTTTTGTTGTTTTTTTAAGTAAAGGACTGTAAGTTTTAACGTTAATAAATACTAATAAGAAAAATATAAACTTTAACTTTTTTTTTAATTAACTTGAAACTTATTTGGTAATTTACTTCTATTACAAGTTTGCTTTGTTCCGATGATATTCTTTGTTGAATATATAACTAAATAGATGTCTGGAGCACTACATGGCAGGAAATAGTGCTGCAAAATAGTGCTCCAGACATGGGTCTGCTTTTCAACAAAAAAAAAAAAGAGAAAAATGAGAAATTGATAGTAGAAGTAGACTAGAAAGTTATTTAAAATTGCATGCTCCGTCTGATTCATGAAATAAATATTTTGGGTTTCATATCCCTTTAAAGGGATAGTAACCCCAAATATTTTCTTTCATGATTCAGGTAGAGCATGCAATTTTACACGACTTTCTAATTTACACCTATTGTCAATTTTTCTTTGTTCTCTTGGTAACTTTATTTGAAAAAGCAGGAATAAAAGCTTTGGAGCCAGCCTATTTCAGGTTCAGTACCCTGAATAGGGCTTGCTGATTGGTGGCTACATTTAGGGTTAAGTAAAGTTTTTGCTTTTTTGTTGTTTTTTTTTTAAGTTTGAATTTCCAGTACAGTATACTGCCGAGGACTGAAGATTGTAAGGGACACTGAACCCATTTTTTTTCTTTCATGATTCAGATAGAGCATGCCATTTTAAGCAACTTTCTAATTTACTCCTATTATCAATTCTTCTTCATTCTCTTGCTAACTTAGTTTGAAAAAGAAGACATCTAAGCTAAGGAGCCAGACAATTTTGGTTCAGGACCCTGGACAGCACTTGTTTATAGGTGGGTGAATTTATCCACCAATCAGCAAGAACAACCCAGGTTGATCACCAAAAATGGGCATGCATCTAAACTTACATTCTTGCTTTTCAAATAAAGATACCAAGAAAATGAAGAAAATTTGATAATAGGAGTAAATTAGAAAGTTGCTTAAAATTGCATGCTCTATCTGAATCATCAAAGAAAAATGTTGGTTCAGTGTCCCTTTAAAGGTAATTAGTAATCATAAGAAAAATACAAACTTTCTTTAATTTGTTTTTCATTAACGTCACACTGATTTGTAATTAAATCATTATTCAACATCATTAAAACGAGTTAATTAATGTGTTTCTTTTTTATTGATTTGTTTATTTTTAAATATAATTCTTTTTTTTATAGCTGGCTTTGCATAATAAGTATAATTAAAGTTGTGATAAAGATTTTTGGCCCTATGGAAAAGGCAAAAATCTTTAATTGTATTATATTTATTAATATGCAACATTCCCCAGAAGATATATTTTTGTTTAAATAATGCAATTTATAAAGGTATATTACTTGTATACAGCCACCTTTTCTTCAGTCCTATAACCATATAGTCAATTGTTCCAAAGAACTAAAAAAAACAAAAAAAACTTTTGTATTGATGTGATGGTACAATTACCAACAAAATTTATTTAGCAGAAATAAAGGGATATGAAACCCACATTTTTTCTTTCTTGATTCAGAAAAAACATGTTTTAAATCTTCTGCTACCATCCTGGTTCTTGAAAGGCTTGTGATATCCACAATACCCCACAACCTATATTGGGTTATTTGCTGAAAGTTATTAGGAGCAGCTGGTGGCTTCCAATCAAGGAAGGGAGGAGATCCTGAACGGTAACCTTTCGCCCTTTATCTGTTGGGGATACCGGAGTTTGGAGTCAGCCGAGCGGATCAGAAGTCTTGGTCCGCGACTATTGTACTACAGTGTGCATCATAAAATGTAAGTGTGGATACCAATATACTTTGTGCTGATCTCACTCTGTTTGGTAATACTGCACTTAGAGGCGTCTCTGTATCTCTTACTTTTTTAGGAATCCACCTACTTCAGACAAACTTTCCAGAGAACAGCCAGAGACCTTGTGCACTTTATCAAAATAGACTATTTGTATATTGTAGCTATCTCTGTGTGTCTTTTTAACCCCTTAAAGTAGTTTATCATTGATACTTTATATATATTTTTCCTATATCGGGGTTGATAATCACGATTTGGCTACACTATTAAGTGTTGTTTTCATCTATTTTTGCAGCGCCCCCTATCAGTATTAGAATGATAAGATCATCATTTCTTCACGCTGTTGGTAGTTAGAAAAAAAAAGTGCAAAAGGTTTTAACTTAGAGATTCCTATATATACATGTCTAAATACGAAAATGTATGTGTATAGATTATATGTATAGATATGTGTACATACAGGGAGTGCAGAATTATTAGGCAAGTTGTATTTTTTAGGATTAATTTTATTATTGAACAACAACCATGTTCTCAATGAACCCAAAAAACTCATTAATATCAAAGCTGAATAGTTTTGGAAGTAGTTTTTAGTTTGTTTTTAGTTATAGCTATTTTAGGGGGATATCTGTGTGTGCAGGTGACTATTACTGTGCATAATTATTAGGCAACTTAACAAAAAACAAATATATACCCATTTCAATTATTTATTTTTACCAGTGAAACCAATATAACATCTCAACATTCACAAATATACATTTCTGACATTCAAAAACAAAACAAAAACAAATCAGTGACAATATAGCCACCTTTCTTTGCAAGGACACTCAAAAGCCTGCCATCCATGGATTCTGTCAGTGTTTTGATCTGTTCACCATCAACATTGCGTGCAGCAGCAACCACAGCCTCCCAGACACTGTTCAGAGAGGTGTACTGTTTTCCCTCCTTGTAAATCTCACATTTGATGATGGACCACAGGTTCTCAATGGGGTTCAGATCAGGTGAACAAGGAGGCCATGTCATTAGATTTTCTTCTTTTATACCCTTTCTTGCCAGCCACGCTGTGGAGTACTTGGACGCGTGTGATGGAGCATTGTCCTGCATGAAAATCATGTTTTTCTTGAAGGATGCAGACTTCTTCCTGTACCACTGCTTGAAGAAGGTGTCTTCCAGAAACTGGCAGTAGGACTGGGAGTTGAGCTTGACTCCATCCTCAACCCGAAAAGGCCCCACAAGCTCATCTTTGATGATACCAGCCCAAACCAGTACTCCACCTCCACCTTGCTGGCGTCTGAGTCGGACTGGAGCTCTCTGCCCTTTACCAATCCAGCCACGGGCCCATCCATCTGGCCCATCAGGACTCACTCTCATTTCATCAGTCCATAAAACCTTAGAAAAAATCAGTCTTGAGATATTTCTTGGCCCAGTCTTGACGTTTCAGCTTGTGTGTCTTGTTCAGTGGTGGTCGTCTTTCAGCCTTTCTTACCTTGGCCATGTCTCTGAGTATTGCACACCTTGTGCTTTTGGGCACTCCAGTGATGTTGCAGCTCTGAAATATGGCCAAACTGGTGGCAAGTGGCATCTTGGCAGCTGCACGCTTGACTTTTCTCAGTTTATGGGCAGTTATTTTGCGCCTTGGTTTTTCCACACGCTTCTTGCGACCCTGTTGACTATTTTGAATGAAACGCTTGATTGTTCGATGATCACGCTTCAGAAGCTTTGCAATTTTAAGAGTGCTGCATCCCTCTGCAAGATATCTCACTATTTTTGACTTTTCTGAGCCTGTCAAGTCCTTCTTTTGATCCATTTTGCCAAAGGAAAGGAAGTTGCCTAATAATTATGCACACCTGATATAGGGTGTTGATGTCATTAGACCACACCCCTTCTCATTACAGAGATTCACATCACCTAATATGCTTAATTGGTAGCAGGCTTTCGAGCCTATACAGCTTGGAGTAAGACAACATGCATAAAGAGGATGATGTGGTCAAAATACTCATTTGCCTAATAATTCTGCACACAGTGTATATTTATGAATTTATGTGTTTTACTGTATGTTTACTGTATAAATCGCGAAGCTCAATGCGCAAAACGCATCTTCAAATAGAAAATGTCATTTATATTATTAAATATACATTTCTATATTTATCTGATCCTGTGGGTAATTTAAAATGTATTACAGAATGGGGGAGGGGTGGATGGATATTATGGGAACATATTAAGGCATCTTTGAAGTAGATATGTGCACAGCGAAAAAAAATTGTTTTGTTTTGTTTTCATTAGTTAAATAAATTTGTTTCTGCATATTAGTTATGTTAAAGGGACAGTCAAGTCCAAAAAATTTTTTTTTCATGATTTAAATAGGGCATGCAATTTTAAACAACTTCCCAATTTACTTTTATCACAAATTTTGCTTTGTTCTCTTGGAATTCTTAGTTGAAAGCTAAACCTAGGAGGTTCATATGCTAATTTCTTAGACCTTGAAGACTGCCTCTAATCTGAATACATTTTGACCACTAGAGGGCATTAGTTCACATGTTTCATATAGATAACATTGAGCTCATGCACATAAAGTGACCTAGGAGTGAGCACTGATTGGCTAAACTGCATGTCTGTCAAAAGAACTGAAATAATGGAGCAGTCAGCAGAAGCTTAGATACAAGATAATTACAGAGGTAAAACATGTATTATTATAACTGTGTTGGTTATGCAAAACTGGGGAATGGGTAATAAAGGGATTATCTTTCTTTTTAAGCAACAAAAATTCTGGTGTTGACTGTCCCTTTAAGATAACCCCTTAGTGACTATACCATTTTTGATTTTTTTTAGCGTTAAGGGCTGTTTTTACATTTCTGGGGTGTTTGTGTTTAGCTGTAATTTTCCTTTTACTCATTTACTGTACCCACACATATTATATACTGTTTTTCTCGCCATTAAATAAAGTTTCTACAGATACCATTATTTTCATCATATCATATAATTTACTATAAAAAAATTATAAAATATGATGAATAATTTTTTAAAAAAACACACTTTTTCTAACTTTGCCCCCAAAAACTGTTACACATCTACAACCACAAGAAAACACCCATGCTAAATAGTTTCTATATTTTGTCCTGAGTTTAGAAATACCCAATGTTTACATGATCTTTGCTTTTTTTTGCAAGTTATAGAGCAATAAGTACAAGTAGCACTTTGCTATTTCCAAACCATTTTTTTTTTTTTCAAAATTAGCGCTAGTTACATTGTTACACTGATATCTGTCAGGAATCCCTGAATAACCCTTCACATGTGTGTATATATATATATATATATATATATATATATATATATATATATATTTTTTTTTTAGTAGAGAACCCAAAGTATTGATCTAGATCCATTTGGTATATTTAATGCCACCATTTCACAGCCAAATGCGATCAAATAAAAAATGTTTTTAACTTTTTCACAAACTTTAGGTTTCTCACTGAAATTATTTACAAACAGCTTGTGCATGCTTGTAAATGCTTCTCTGGGATACCCTTTGTTCAGAAATAGCAGACATATATGGCTTTGGCATTGCTTTTTGGTAATTAGAAGGCCGCTAAATACAGCTGCGCACCACACTTGTTTTATGCCCAGCAGTGAAAGAGTTAATTAGGTAGAGTGTAGGGTTAATTTTAGCTTTAGTGTAGAGATCAGCCTCCCAACTGACACATCCCACCCTCTGATCCCTCCCTCACCCCTCTCAAACACATCTCTTCCCTCCCCCACCCCCCAAAGGTCACCACCATCTTAAGTACTGGCAGAAAGTCTGCCAGTATAAAAATAAAAAATAAATATTTTTATTTTTATATATTTTCAGCAGGGTAGTATCCCCCCTTACCCCCCAACCTCCCTGCCCTCCCCAAACAGCTCTCTAACTCTCCCCCCTCTACCTATTAGGCACAATCTTAGGTGCTGGCAGCAGTCTGCCAGTACCCAGTTTGCTGCAGATTTTGATTCTATTTTTTATTTTTATTTTTAAATCCCATTCCCCTGCCACCCTACCACCTCCCAGATCATTGCACTAGCTAATATCCCCGTCTCCCTCCTTCCAGCTAAGTACATCTTTTCCATAGTGTAAGCAGTCCCACCCGCCTCCTCCCACCCCTCTTACATCACCAACACTAAATAAACCTATTAACCTCTAAACCCCCCCACCCACATCACCAACACTAAATACACCATTAACTAAAACTATTAACCCCTAAACCGCCATCACCCCACATCGCCAACACTAACTAAACCCATTAACCTCTAAATCTCTGTCCCCCCACTTCACCAATACTAAATAAAGCTATTAACCACTAAACCGCCTTTCCCTCACATCGCCAACACTAAATAAACCTATTAACCTTTAAACTGCCGTCCCCCACATCGCCAACACTAAATAAACCAATTAACCACTAAACCGCCATCCCCCCCACATTGACACACTAAATAAACCTATTAACCCCTAAGCCACCATCCCCCCACATTGTGACTCCCTGAATAAAACTATTAACCCCTACACCGCTGTCCCCCCACATTGCAAACACTAAATAAAATTATTAACCTTTAAACTGCCATCCCCCCACATCGCAACTATCTAAATTAAACTATTAACCCCTAAACCTAACACCCCCTTATGTTAACATAATTCAAATAGAACTAGATTAAAGTTACAATATTACTAACTACCTAAACTAACTAAAATATATACAAAAAATAAAAAACCTAACATTACTAAAAATAATAAAACCTAATATTACAAAAAAATAATAAAAACTACCATTACAAAAAATAACAAACAACATTATCCAAAATAATAAAAATTATTCCTATTCTAAAACCCCCCGTTTAAAAATAAAAACACCCCAAAATAAAACAAAAACTAATCTATAATAAACTACGAATATCCCTTAAAAGGGCCTTTTGCAGGGCATTGCCCTAAAGTTAACAGCTCTTTTGCCAATAAATTAAACCAAATGTTTAATTGTAATTTTAGTGTTTATTATTTTTTGTAATTGTAGTTTTAAATTTTTTTGTAATGTTAGGTTTTATTATTTTTAGTAATGTTATTTTTTTTTTTTCAAACAAGGTTTTTTTTTTAGTTTAAACTTAGGTTTTATTTTTATTTCACAGGTAAGTTTGTATTTATTTTAACTAGGTAGTTAGTAAATAGTAATATTGTAACTAGCTTAGGTTTTATTTTTATTTCACAGGTAAGTATGCATTTATTTTATCTAGGTAGTTATTAATTGTAACTTTAATTTAGGTGTGTTTTAATTATGTTAACGTTAGGGGGTGTTAGGTTTAGGGGTTACTAGTTTAATTTAGGTAGTTGTGATGTGGGGGGATGGCGGTTTAGAGGTTAATAATTTAATTTAGTGTTTGCGATGTGGGGGGGGCGGCGGTTTAGGGGTTAATAGTTTTATTTTGGGAGTCGCAATGTGGGGGATGGCGGTTTAGGGGTTAATAGGTTTAATTAGTCTTGGCGATGTGGGAGAACGGTGGTTTAGGGATTAATTAGTGTTGGCGATGTGGAGGGATGGGGTTTAGAGGTTAATAGGATTATTTAGTGTTGACGATGTGGGGGGTGGCGGTTTAGAGGTTAATAGCTTTATTTAGTGTTGCCGATGTGGGGGGATGGCGGTTTAGGGGTTAATAGGTTTACTTAGTGTTTTATTCAGTGTTGGCGATGTGGGGGGACGGCGTTTAAGAATAAATTAGTTAGAATGAATAAGAATGGATCCGGAAATTCGGAACTGATTTATTCGTTTTTGGAATTTTTCTGGATTTTAGTTATGGTGCCGATTCGGAAATTCAGATTCATCTAAATCAGCCAAAATTCAGCCGAAAATAAAATGCGGCCAAAATGAATTGCACATGTCTACTTTGAAGTTGGACACCTTGGTAGAAAATATAAACAACACACAAAGATTATGCGGCCTACACAGATGCATTGGATGCATTGTTTACCTGTGGATAACTAACTATCTTCCCTTTGTCTTTCTCTTTTCATTGTAGCTTTACTATAATTAGGTAGAAGTGATGTCACATATATTAATATCCTATCTAGGAAGTTTAATGCATTTCCAAGTACATACTAGACTACAAACCAATCTTTAGACCAGCTTTAGATGCCCAGTCTGAAGACATTAATATATATGTAAATAAAGAGAATATATTTGACAAATTACAAATAATCCTGTAGTTTTATTCTAAGAAAAATGTTGTTGGTTATTTCCCTTGTAGTTTAAAACAATAAATAAGTCATTGATATAGCATATTTGTCTATTAGTGATGTCGCGAATAGTTCGCCGGCGAATAGTTCCCGGCGAATATAGCATGTGCGCGTTCGCCGCGGCGGGCGAACATATGCGATGTTCGATCCGCCCCCTATTCTTTATCATTGAGTAAACTTTGACCCTCTACCTCACAGTCAGAAGACACATTACAGCCAATCAGCAGCAGACCCTCCCTCCTCCTGGACAGCATCCATTTTAGATTCATTTGGAAGCTGCATTCTTAGGCCTAGATTTAGAGTTCGGCGGTAAAAGGGCTGTTAACGCTCCGCGGGTTTTTTTCTGGCCGCACCATAAATTTAACTCTGGTATCGAGAGTTCAAACAAATGCTGCGTTAGGCTCCAAAAAAGGAGCGTAGAGCATTTTTACCGCAAATGCAACTCTCGATACCAGAGTTGCTTACGGACGCGGCCGGCATCAAAAACGTGCTCGTGCACGATTCTCCCATAGGAAACAATGGGGCTGTTTGAGCTGAAAAAAAACCTAACACCTGCAAAAAAGCAGCGTTCAGCTCCTAACGCAGCCCCATTGTTTCCTATGGGGAAACACCTCCTAAGTCTGCACCTAACACCCTAACATGTACCCCGAGTCTAAACACCCCTAACCTTACACTTATTAACTCCTAATCTGCCGCCCCCCGCTATCGCTGACCCCTGCATTACACTTTTAACCCCTAATCTGCCGCTCCGTAAACCGCCGCCACCTACGTTATCCCTATGTACCCCTAATCTGCTGCCCTAACATCGCCGACCCCTATGTTATATTTATTAACCCCTAATCTGCCCCCCACAACGTCGCCGACACCTGCCTACACTTATTAACCCCTAATCTGCCGAGCGGACCTGAGCGCTACTATAATAAAGTTATTAACCCCTAATCCGCCTCACTAACCCTATCATAAATAGTATTAACCCCTAATCTGCCCTCCCTAACATCGCCGACACCTACCTTCAATTATTAACCCCTAATCTGCCGACCGGAGCTCACCGCTATTCTAATAAATGTATTAACCCCTAAAGCTAAGTCTAACCCTAACACTAACACCCCCCTAAGTTAAATATAATTTTTATCTAACGAAATAAATTAACTCTTATTAAATAAATGATTCCTATTTAAAGCTAAATACTTACCTGTAAAATAAATCCTAATATAGCTACAATATAAATTATAATTATATTATAGCTATTTTAGGATTAATATTTATTTTACAGGCAACTTTGTAATTATTTTAACCAGGTACAATAGCTATTAAATAGTTAAGAACTATTTAATAGTTACCTAGTTAAAATAATAACAAATTTACCTGTAAAATAAATCCTAACCTAAGATATAATTAAACCTAACACTACCCTATCAATAAAATAATTAAATAAACTACCTACAATTACCTACAATTAACCTAACACTACACTATCAATAAATTAATTAAACACAATTGCTACAAATAAATAAAATTAAATAAACTATCTAAAGTACAAAAAATAAAAAAGAACTAAGTTACAGAAAATAATAAAATATTTACAAACATAAGAAAAATATTACAACAATTTTAAACTAATTACACCTACTCTAAGCCCCCTAATAAAATAACAAAGCCCCCCAAAATAAAAAATTCCCTACCCTATTCTAAAATACAAATATTACAAGCTCTTTTACCTTACCAGCCCTGAACAGGGCCCTTTGCGGGGCATGCCCCAAGAATTTCAGCTCTTTTGCCTGTAAAAAAAAACATACAATACCCCCCCCCCAACATTACAACCCACCACCCACATACCCCTAATCTAACCCAAACCCCCCTTAAATAAACCTAACACTACCCCCCTGATGATCTTCCTACCTTGTCTTCACCATGCCAGGTTCACCGATCCGTCCTGGCTCCAAGATCTTCATCCAACCCAAGCGGGGGCTAGACATCCACTGAAGAAGTCCAGAAGAGGGTCCAAAGTCTTCCTCCTATCCGGCAAGAAGAGGACATCCGGACCGGCAAACATCTTCTCCAAGCGGCATCTTCTATCTTCTTCCATCCGATGACGACCGGCTCCATCTTGAAGACCTCCAGCGCGGATCCATCCTCTTCTTCCGACGACTAGACGACGAATGACGGTTCCTTTAAGGGACGTCATCCAAGATGGCGTCCCTCGAATTCCGATTGGCTGATAGGATTCTATCAGCCAATCGGAATTAAGGTAGGAATTTTCTGATTGGCTGATGGAATCAGCCAATCAGAATATAGTTCAATCCGATTGGCTGATCCAATCAGCCAATCAGATTGAGCTCGCATTCTATTGGCTGATCGGAACAGCCAATAGAATGCGAGCTCAATCTGATTGGCTGATTGGATCAGCCAATCGGATTGAACTATATTCTGATTGGCTGATTCCATCAGCCAATCAGAAAATTCCTACCTTAATTCCGATTGGCTGATAGAATCCTATCAGCCAATCGGAATTCGAGGGACGCCATCTTGGATGACGTCCCTTAAAGGAACCGTCATTCGTCGTCTAGTCGTCGGAAGAAGAGGATGGATCCGCGCTGGAGGTCTTCAAGATGGAGCCGGTCGTCATCGGATGGAAGAAGATAGAAGATGCCGCTTGGAGAAGATGTTTGCCGGTCCGGATGTCCTCTTCTTGCCGGATAGGAGGAAGACTTTGGACCCTCTTCTGGACTTCTTCAGTGGATGTCTAGCCCCCGCTTGGGTTGGATGAAGATCTTGGAGCCAGGACGGATCGCTGAACCTGGCATGGTGAAGACAAGGTAGGAAGATCATCAGGGGGGTAGTGTTAGGTTTATTTAAGGGGGGTTTGGGTTAGATTAGGGGTATGTGGGTGGTGGGTTGTAATGTTGGGGGGGGGTATTGTATGTTTTTTTTTACAGGCAAAAGAGCTGAAATTCTTGGGGCATGCCCCGCAAAGGGCCCTGTTCAGGGCTGGTAAGGTAAAAGAGCTTGTAATATTTGTATTTTAGAATAGGGTAGGGAATTTTTTATTTTGGGGGGCTTTGTTATTTTATTAGGGGGCTTAGAGTAGGTGTAATTAGTTTAAAATTGTTGTAATATTTTTCTTATGTTTGTAAATATTTTATTATTTTCTGTAACTTAGTTCTTTTTTATTTTTTGTACTTTAGATAGTTTATTTAATTTTATTTATTTGTAGCAATTGTGTTTAATTAATTTATTGATAGTGTAGTGTTAGGTTAATTGTAGGTAATTGTAGGTAGTTTATTTAATTATTTTATTGATAGGGTAGTGTTAGGTTTAATTATATCTTAGGTTAGGATTTATTTTACAGGTAAATTTGTAATTATTTTAACTAGGTAACTATTAAATAGTTCTTAACTATTTAATAGCTATTGTACCTGGTTAAAATAATTACAAAGTTGCCTGTAAAATAAATATTAATCCTAAAATAGCTATAATATAATTATAATTTATATTGTAGCTATATTAGGATGTATTTTACAGGTAAGTATTTAGCTTTAAATAGGAATCATTTATTTAATAAGAGTTCATTTATTTCGTTAGATAAAAATTATATTTAACTTAGGGGGGTGTTAGTGTTAGGGTTAGACTTAGCTTTAGGGGTTAATACATTTATTAGAATAGCGGTGAGCTCCGGTCGGCAGATTAGGGGTTAATAATTGAAGGTAGGTGTCGGCGATGTTAGGGAGGGCAGATTAGGGGTTAATACTATTTATGATAGGGTTAGTGAGGCGGATTAGGGGTTAATAACTTTATTATAGTAGCGCTCAGGTCCGCTCGGCAGATTAGGGGTTAATAAGTGTAGGTAGGTGTCGGCGACGTTGTGGGGGGCAGATTAGGGGTTAATAAATATAACATAGGGGTCGGCGATGTTAGGGGTAGCAGATTAGGGGTACATAGGGATAACGTAGGTGGCGGCGATTTGCGGTCGGAAGATTAGGGGTTAATTATTTTAAGTAGCTTGCGGCGACGTTGTGGGGGGCAAGTTAGGGGTTAATAGATATAATACAGGGGTCGGCGGTGTTAGGGGCAGCAGATTAGGGGTACATAAGTATAACGTAGGTGGCGGTCGGCAGATTAGGGGTTAAAAATTTTAATCGAGTGGCGGCGATGTGGGGGGACCTCGGTTTAGGGGTACATAGGTAGTTTATGGGTGTTAGTGTACTTTAGGGTACAGTAGTTAAGAGCTTTATAAACCGGCGTTAGCCAGAAAGCTCTTAACTCCTGCTATTTTCAGGCGGCTGGAATCTTGTCGTTAGAGCTCTAACGCTCACTGCAGAAACGACTCTAAATACCGGCGTTAGGAAGATCCCATTGAAAAGATAGGCTACGCAAATGGCGTAGGGGGATCTGCGGTATGGAAAAGTCGCGGCTGTAAAGTGAGCGTTAGACCCTTTAATCACTGACTCCAAATACCAGCGGGCGCCCAAAACCAGCGTTAGGAGCCTCTAACGCTGGTTTTGACGGCTACCGCCGAACTCTAAATCTAGGCCTTAGTGAGAGGAGGGACAGTGTAGCTGCTGCTGATTTAATAGGGAAATCGATAGCTAGGCTAGTGTATTCAGTGTCCACTACAGTCCTGAAGGACTCATCTGATCTCTGCTGTAAGGACAGCACCCCAAAAAGCCCTTTTTAGGGCTAGAACATCAGTCTGCTTTTTTTTTTTCCTGTGTAATCTAATTGCAGTTGCCTGCCTGCCAGCGTGTGTGTCAGGCTCACAGCGTTTACTGTGCCCACTTGCCCAGTGCCACCACTCATATCTGGTGTAACAGTAGTGTACATTTAAAAAAAACAACACTTTTTTTACTGTAAAATAATAGCAGACAGCTGCCAGTACCCAAGATGGCTGCCAATAAGGCAGATGGGGAGGGTTAGAGAGCTGTTTTTGGGGGGATCAGTGAGGTTGGGGGCTAAGGGGGGATGCTACACCACAGCATATGTAAATATGCTAAAATAAATAATTTAAAAACCTTTTATTTTAGTACGTGCAGACTTTCTGCCAGTACTTAAGATGGCGGGGACAATTGCGGGGTGGGGGAGGGAAGGGAGCTGTTTGGGAGGGATCAGGGGGTCTGATGTGTCAGGTGGGAGGCTAAAATTAACCCTGCAAGCTCCCTACAAACTACCTAATTAACCCCTTCACTGCTAGCCATAATACACGTGTGATGCGCAGCAGCATTTAGCGGCATTCTAATTACCAGAAAGCAACGCCAAAGTCATATATGTCTGCTATTTCTGAACAAAGGGGATCCCAGAGAAGCATTTACAACCATTTGTGCCATAATTGCACAAGCTGTTTGTAAATAATTTCAGTGAGAAACCTAAAATTGTGAAAAAATTTGTTTTTTTTAAATTTGATCGCATTTGGCGGTGAAATGGTGGCATGAAATATGCCAAAATGGGCCTAGATAAATACTTTGGGTTGTCTACTACACTACACTTAAGCTAAAATTAACTCTACAAGCTGCCTACATGCTCCCTAATTAACCCCTTCACTGCTGGGCATAAAACACGTGTGGTGCGCAGTGGCATTTAGCAGCCTTCTAATTACCAAAAACCAACGCCAAAGCCATATAAGTCTGCTATAATGGCATGTCTGGCACACAGTGTTGGGGCAAGGGTCCATCTGACCACTGATACCTGGTCTGCAAAGCATGGTCACAGGGCAGGTATATCACCTACACTGCGCACTGTGAAGCGGGCGTAACCCTTACACTACCTGATCGATACAACATCATACCTGATGTTTTAACCCTTTAAGGACACAGCTTTCAGTTTGCTCAATTGTTTTATGACGGAAAAATTCCGTCATATGTCCTTAAGAGGTTAAAGCACGTTATTCCAAACAATTTAGGAATGTTAGGTGATTTATGCCCTTTATGGATTAAAACCAGACTCTGCATCAACTATGTAATTTTCTATGGGAGTTTTGCCATGGATTCCCCTCCGGCATGCCACAGTCCAGGTGTTAGTCCCCTTGAAACAACTTTTCCATCACTATTGTGGCCAGAAAGAGTCCCTGTGGGTTTTAAAATTCGCCTGCCTATTGAAGTCTATGGCGGTTCGCCCGGTTTGCCCGTTCGCGAACTTTTGCGGAACTTCGCGTTCGCCGTTCGCGAACCTAAAAATTTGTGTTCGCGAAAGGCAAACGCGAAGTTTCGCAAAAGTTCGCGAACGGGCGAACCGGGCGAACCGCCATAGACTTCAATAGGCAGGCGAATTTTAAAACCCACAGGGACTCTTTCTGGCCACAATAGTGATGGAAAAGTTGTTTCAAGGGGACTAACACCTGGACTGTGGCATCACTATTGTCTATAAATAAGTTACTATTATAAAGAATATTCTGCAGTAGATTATTGATTATTTATATATTATAATAAATGTATGTCTTGATTAGTTACATTTTTTATTATTCCATTCTTTATTATATTATGTGAAAGTAAACAACACCTTGTATTAAGCATAACTTATACATAATGGACCCCATTAATCAAGTCAAGGACGGACATGGATCCCATGTGCCGCCAACCCTTCTCTCACATGAGAGCAGGGACTGTCAATCACCCCGAAGGTGATTAATAGAGCCCAATGGCCTAATGAAATGACTGTATGAGACTTTGTACTATTAATTTAAACAACAAAAGGACATCAACCATATAGCAGGAACATTTCATTTCTGTTATGGAAATATTAAGGTTTATTCTTTTTCAGGCTGTTAATAATTTGTTATCAGAGCAAAACATAAGTAAAACACCCCAAACACTATACAGCATATGGTATTCAAAGAGCTTAATTTATGAAATTGCAAAAGCAGCTTCTGAGCCAAAGCAGTGCAGATTCACTCACATTTCAACATCAAGAAATAAGAGAAAATTCTTGATATGGGCACCTGATATTCTGTGTCAAGCAATAAGACAGAAATAACACATGTATGTGGGCACTCGCATCCAACGCACTTTCAAAGATGCAGGAATTGTTACAATTCACCATAGAGAATAGAGAGAAATAAAATATCAGCAAATGGAGCAATAGAGTGGTACACACATGAAAGAGCACATTTATTAAACAAAAATTTAAAGGGACAGTCCAGCCAAAATTTAAATGCGCTTGGGTCGATTTCCATTTTGAATAGAAGCATAATTGTAATATACATGTATTTTCAAAAAAAAAATTCTAGTAAAAGCTATAGCTATTTCAACAGTGTATTATTATTATTATCATTTATTTATAAAGCGCCAGCAGATTACGCAGCGCTATACAAAGAATAAAAAACATTACAGGGATACAGTAATACACAAATAAGTACAGTATTGGGGTACATTACAGTTGTAGGTGCAATAATTGAGTTATACAAAAGGAGAGGAGTGCCCTGCCCTTGAGCACAATCAGTAGTAGTTCACTTTAAATACAAAGTGGCCTGCAGGTAGAGAGGCTCTCAAGCTTACAATCTAAAGGAGAGGGAATGGACACAGAAGGTGAGGGAGAAGGGAAATAAGTCTGATATAAGGCAGGGTAAGCTGAGAGTGAGTGATGATATAGGGAAAAAAGTGTTTGATGACTGAGCAAAAGAGGTTTTGAAAAGTGTAAAAGAATGTGGTAAAATGTCAGTACAAAGGCTGTGAATCTGAAGTGGTTTCTTTTTCCTGGATTATTAGTGACAGCTGCACATAATTACTGTTAGAAGGTGTGTGTATAAATTAAACACTAGGGTGGGATGGTGGTGGGAAGGGACTGGAGGGCTAGTGCATGCAAATCTCTGGAGTCTGATGTTAGGCTTTGCAAATCTGATGTTAAGTGTGAGGCTGTGGAAAGAGAAAGAAGGGTTAACATGCCTGGTGAGAATGTTTAGGGGGCGAGTGTACTTAATGGTATTAAGTGCACCCTCATTTTAAAAACAGCACTTGCTCAGAAAACCCAAGGTGCTTGTTATCATCTGGTAATGACTCAGTTTGAATAATTGCTGACACCATACAAGACCCACTTTCTCTCTGTGCTTCACCTGCACATGCAGAGAAAAATGCTAAGACTTAAACAGTGATAACTTCTACTAGAAACATTTTTTCCAATATATATAAATTCTATCTAAAGGTGTAATTCATCTAAGTGCAGTTCAGATTTGACTGGAATTTCCCTTTAAAATGCAGAGAATATACAATACTTTTTCAGGTCATACGTATTCATTCAAGGTAATTGACAGGCCCTGCTCTTGTGACTGGTGGTGCGAAAGCTGGGTGTGGCACTGCACAAAAATGTCCATGTGCAATAATAAATGCAAGCATGGCCCAAAGTGTCTACCGTTTGTTTGATGGTACGAGTTCTAAATCAGAACACCAATCAACAACAAACTATAGATAGCTGCAGCCATAAAGAATACATTTGAATACATATTTGTATAAATACGTATTAAAATACAAGGATAATAAATCATTTTTAGTTTAAACTTGTTTAGTTGCCTTTTGTGATGTTGTTCAATAGACTGCTACAAATATGCATGAAATTCACAATATTTTAGTACCCCATAAAGCAAAGTTACAACTGTTTTGCTTTTCATGCTTTTATCATGTGGTTTATTGGACAAAGATACAACCTTATATGTGGTGCCCTTGCAAAGTTTAGAAATTATTGGACCTTCACAGCCAACCTTTCTGTAAACTGCTTTATTCCATAAAGGTACATCAGCCACCTTGATGTAGCTACTACATAACAGGGTATTTTGCTCAGCATATAGTGGCTACGTCCAACTTTTTCCCTCATGCTGCAGTACCAGCTGTCAGCTCTGGTTGCTAAGACCGCGGCCAGACATAGAAGGCAGCTGTCTTCCTATGGTAAGGAATTGCTGATAGTCCTCCCTTTACCATATGAAGCAGATCACTGATGCAAACAGGATGCTGCTGGTGTGGAAGGGTCAGGAGGGAGGTGGATGTTCGGCCCATCGCTGGAGGGGGTGGTAGGGGATCATTATATTACAAAAAAAATTTATTCAGAGGTTTGGGAGTAGGGATCCACTACACTGTGAAAAAGGGGACGATGAGAGGAGAGAGGGGCTATTGCATCGATTGGAAGGGTGTGGGCAGGGAGAGGGGGCCTAATACACTACAGAAATACAAATTTTTACAGGATTAAATTTAAGAAAGTAATATAAATACATATAAACTGGGTACTAGCATATAGCTGCCAGTACCCAAGATGACGGACCCTAATTAAAGGGGGTAGGGTTAGAGAGCTGTTTGGGAGGAATCAGGGAGATTCGAGGGGATTGTAGACTGCAGAATTTTTTTTTTTTTTTAATTAAAAACAAATTTTGCCCTAAAATTTCATAGTGGCAGACTATCTGCCAGTAGATAAGATAATGGGTATTTCTACATATATCTGATGGTATTTTGGTACAATATGTATCTATACCTATATACTGTATATATATATATATATATATATATATATATATATAATTACATATAGGTATAGATATATACAGATATATAGGAATATCTGTTTAAAAATACATATTCTGCTATGTACAGAACATTGGAATGTGACTTGTATAGTAAATACACAGTATAAAACTTTAATAAAAATGAATATTGCATTAATGTTTTTTCCATGTTTTCATCTACTTAACTGCAAAGGGCTCTAAAGCACTGTACTATATATATGTGTGTGTGTTTATGGGTTTATATGTGTATATATGTCTGTAAATACATAAATACACATATAAATACATATGTACACATATATAGACACACACACACATACATTTATACATATATATATTATGTATTTGTCTGTAAAATTTTGTGTCTTATCGTATTGTTTCTCCACTGTACTGTTATCCTTGTACCCATGGGCAGCGCTGCGGAATCTGTTGGCGCTTTATAAATAAAGAATAATAATAACCCATAAATACATGTGTATACACACACATATATATATATATATATATATATATATATATATATATATATACTACAGTATCCCACAAAAGTGAGTACACCCTTCACATTTTTGTAAATATTTTATTATAACTTTTCAGTAGTGAGTGTACAGTCTGTATATCAGTGTAAATTTGCTGTCCCCTCAAAATACCTAAACACACAGCCATTAATGTCTAAACCGTTGGCAACAAAAGTGAGTACAACCCTAAGTGGAAATTTTCAAATTGGTCCCAATAAGCCATTTTCCCTACCCAGTATCTTTTGACTCGTTAGCGTTACAAAGTCTCAGGTGTGAATTGGGAGCAGGCGTGTTAAATTTGGTGTTATCGATCTCACACTCTCTCAAAATGGTCACTGGAAGTTCAACATGGCCCCTCATGGCAAAGAACTCTATGAGGATCTGAAAAAAGAATTTTTGCTCTACATAAAGATGGCCTAGTCTATAAGAAGATTGCCAAGGCCCTGAAACTGAGCTGCAGCATGGTGGGCAAGACTATACAGCGGTTTCATTGCTGGCAGAGGTTAAAGGGGTCAGCCTGTCAGTGCTCAGACCATACGCCGCACACTGCATCAAATTGTTCAGCATGGCTGTCATCCCAGAAGGAAGCCTCTTCTAAAGATGATGCACAAGAAAGCCTGAAAACAGTTTGCTGAAGACAAGCAGACTAAGGACATGGATTACTGGAACCATGTCCTGTGGTCCGATGAGACCAAGATAAACGTATTTGGTTCAGATGGTGTCAAGCGTGTGTGGCAGCAACCAGGTGAGGAGTACAAAGACAAGTGTGTCTTGCCTACAGTCAAGCATGGGGTTGGGAGTGTCATGTTCTGGCCCTGAATGAGTGCTGCCAGCACTGGGGAGCTGCAGTTCATTGAGGGAACCATGAATGCCAACATGTACTGTGACATACTGAAGCAGAGCATTATCCCCTCCATTCGGAGACTGGGCCGCAGGGCAGTATTCCAACATGATAACGACCCCAAACACACCTCGAAGACGACCACTACCTTGCTAAAAAAGCTGAAGTAAAGGTGATGGACCGGTCAAGCATGTCTCCAGACCTAAACCCTATTGAGCATCTGTGGGGCTTCGTTCAAACGGAAGGTGGGGGAGCGCAAGGTCTCTAACATCCACCAGCTCTGTGATGTCATCATGGAGGAGTGGAAGAGGACTCCAGTGGCAACCTGTAAAGCTCTGGTGAACAAATAATTACAATTTAAGATTCACATCCAAAATAGACACCAAACAAATAGACTTTCTTGACTTAATCTTATATATTGATGAGCAAAATAAAGTAGCAGTGAAGAATTTCAGAAAGCCAACTGATAAGAATGGGTTCCTCAGTGCAGGCAGTGGCTATTTACCCAGGTGGAAGAACAACATTCCCCTGGGGCAATACCAAAGGGTAAAGAGAAACTGCACTTACAATCAAGAGAGGGCATTATTAGACTCTAGATTTATTGAAAAAGGCTATCCAGTTGAGATATTAGAACAGGCCAAATCTAAAGTTTCTCTAATGGATAGAAAATCTCTTTTACTTCCCACTGAAAAGTCAAAACGAAGGAGACAACATAATACACCAAATAATGTCAGATTCATCACAACATACAGTCAGGGTTCAAGAGAAATACAAAATATCCTAAATAAACACTGGGGTGTGTTAAAAGCAGATCCCATACTGGGTAACACTCTACCGGATCAACCTTTGGTAACTTTTAGAAAAAATATGGATTTTAAGAATATTTTAGCACCCACTAGACTGCGCAACAATAACAAACCTTGTAGTATTAAAGATAAAACACATTGGTTACAACAGAAACCCGGCACCTACAAATGTGGGGTATCCAGATGTGGCATGTGCCAATATGTAAATAGGGAGGTCACCTTCACCAATTCAGGGGGAGAAATAACATTCAAACAAAAATACAAAAGTAATTGCAGTACCACATATGTGGTTTACCTGCTAAAATGCAGCTGCAATTTGATCTATATAGGAAGAACTAAAAGAAATATACGTACTAGGCTGGGAGAACACGTCAATAACATAAAAAATGGCCTTATGACTCATAGTGTGCCAGAACTTTTTAAACTACATCATAATTCCAACCCTTCATCCCTAAAAATCCAAGTCATAGACTGGATACCCCCTAACAAATTCCCGAATAGGCTTTTAACACTTAGACGCAGAGAATCATGGTGGATTTACCAATTGAACACCATGCAACCATGAGGTTTAAATTTAGAACTAGACCTACAAGCTTTTATGTAGTTTTACACCATATACATTTTAATATATAATAGCATATTTAAAATTATACTTTTCTAAAAGGAATGGTTTTTGAACTTTTTTCTTGCTTTTAATGTTTTGTTTTTTTTTAAATTTCCTTTTTTTAGCATAGTTCATATAATTAGCATAATCATGCTTATTTTTTATTTTCCATCTTTATGTTTATTTCATTCTTTTTTTTTTATTTTATTTTTGCATTTGAAGCAACTGCATTGAATTAATATGTCTCTTTAATATGTAACAATGCAAAGCAACCTTGTAACTTAACATCCTATCTACCAATCTAAGCCATCTAAATAATGATTGGTTGACAATTCAATTATGCAATCAGTGATTCCTTTTATAAAGCCGGTAGGAAACATGCTAGTATCACTTTCAATTTTATTCCTCTTGAGAAAGTCTGAGCGTCCTCAGACGAAACGCGTAGAGATTGCTGTACGGCTGTATGTCACACAACAATACAGTCTGGATGTAAAGATGCCTTTATATGCAGTTTTTATTTGTGCCTTTTGTAAGTAGCCATTTGTACGTGTGCTCTTACATTGAATAAAAGAATACTACACTTGAATTGGGCTGCGCCTGTCTCTGCTCTCTTTTCACAGATTTTTCCCTGCTGGAGGTGTTTGGAGAATACACCCCTTTCTTTCTCAGGCAGCGCCCATCACAGACACAGGAAGGAGACAATCACTGACACGCTACCACAGTGGATTCACTTCCTGCTCAACAGAGCAACCCGCTTTCTACTTGTCTACAGACCAACTCCAGGAACGTAAGCACCCCTCAGCTTTTCTGTTTTTGCTATGTACTTTCCACATTGACGTTTTCCTTGTACTTTGGGGCTGCTACACTACACTTGGAGCACAGTTCTATAGCCAAGTGACTGTACCCTGTGCAAACTTTGTGGACATTTATTGCTACCTTAAATTTCTACAAGATTGTTGCTCATTCAACACTATTCTTTTTTCCTTTCAGCGCATTCTATATATATCTAGGTAATGTGCTGTTACACACATCGATTAAGTTGCTATGTTCATATAGGACTGCTTGCTAATCATTATTAATCAGTGCATTAGAAGAAGCACGCTTATGATCCTGTCATTTTTACTTTTTGCTTTTCCGTTGTTTGTTACTCTCATTGCGGTCGCCATTTTTAGTGCTTAAGCACCCCCTCAGCGCATAATCGCTTCTGCATTCATTAGGACTTTCACAAACAATTGGGATCTAGAATCCCTGAAAGAGAAATGCTTGAATAGCACTCTATGCCCAGACTACATGAGTAGAGGCAGTACTGATTAAAATGTAACCTTTATTAGTTATATATTAAAAAATGGGTAAACACAAAAACATCTAAAATTTCTTCTATCGTGTAAAGGTATATACTGAGCGAGATCAATTATTCTATATTTGGCCTGATACCAATTAATGTATTTTTTTATCTCACTGTATCTTCGATACCATTCAATGTGTAGTTTATATCAGGGTTGGGGTGTTATAAAGGTTCATTAGTAATAACTTGTTGTTGATCACACTCTAGTCCTGGAGAGTGAGTACTTTGGGTTTGTCACTTATTGTGAAGTGATATGTTCTGTTGGTGCACACTGAATTGATTGGATGTTGAATTAAAGCTAGAAAAATCTTTATACACAGGAAATTTAATATTTCAGCACAACATTACGTCTTATCTGAGTATCGAATCTACCCAGTGTTGATCTTGGGTGATTATAAAACCTAATTCACAACTTTCTAACTTATCTGAGTATTGAGTCTGCCCAGTGTTTGTGTTTAGTGGTTATAGAGCTTATATTCAAATGGTTGCTCTAACTTGTGGGATTTGATGATTTGTGTAAGGTCGTTTATTTTGTGGTCTGCACTGTATTTATCTATGTCAAGTACTATTATCAGTTAATCATCTTGTGTACATTTGCAACACAAATTGCTACATATGTTACGCACCCACATTATACCTGCAACATTTTTATCTCTTTTGAGTAAAGGTTTCAATCTGCCGTTATTAATTCTGAAATGGAATTGTTAACCTCAATATTTGTGGACAGTTCTGTGTGCTATCATTAAGATTAGGACTAGTTTATCAGGCAACTTCGGTTGCAGTACTACTGATTATTATTATCCACTGTGATTGTTTGCATATTGGGTTAAAATGGTATATGTCTTTATAAAGTAGATTCAATCATTTACCGCCATGCGTACAGACAGTGCTGCGTATTATTATTCCGATTGACTGTAGTTATATCAAGAGATTTTGAATACTGTGTCTCTGTATTCACAGATCACTCTCTACTATTATGTAATCAGACACCCACAGTCTCTTTTGCGGCTGAGCCGTTAGATATTATAGCGGTATTGATTGTTGGTATAGATCACTCTCTACTATTGTGCACTCAGACACCCACAGTCTCTTTTGCGGTTGAGCCGTTAGATATTATAGCGATATTGATTGTTAGTACTGCGACTGTTTACTTTTTGAGTTAAATTAATATGTATTTTTCTAGAATAGATTCAAACATTCACCCCCTTGCATACTGACAGTGCTAGGTACTATTATTAAAATATTTCAATAGATTGTGGATACTATGTCTCTGTGTTCACAGATTGCTATCCACTATTGTGCGATCGAACACCCACAACCTCCTGTGCGGCTGAGCCGTTAGCTATTGTAGCGGTGTTGATTATTATTATTCACTGTAACTGTTTGCGTATTAGGTTCGATTAGTATGTATCTTTCTAATGCATAATCAATCCTTCACCCCATGCATACAGACAGTGCTATATACTGTAGTTAAGATTAACTTTAGTTATATCAATAGCGTGTGGACACTATATTTTTTGGTTCACAGATTTCTCTCCACTATCATGCAATCAGACACCCACAACCTCCTTTGTGGCTAAGCCGTTATATATTGTAGCAGTATCAATTATTCTTGTTCACTAAGACTGTTTGCATATTGGGTTAAATTAGTATGTATCTTTCTAAAGTCGATTCAGTCATTCACCCCCATGCATACAGACAGTGCTGTGTGCTGTTCTTTTGATTAGCTTTAGTTATATCATTGGAGTGTGGATACTGTGTCTCTATGCTCACAGATTATTCTCCACTAGTGTGCGATCAAACACCCACAACCTCCTTTGCGGCTAGGCCGTCAGAAATGATTACGGTACTACTGATAGGTATCTTTACATACGATAGATTTCTATTAAGATATACAACAATTGCAGGACCCCATTGTCCCACACAACCCCCCTATTCATTAGGACTTTGTTTAAACGTATGCATCAGCACTAAAGAACGTTATCGTTTTAGATATATTTACCCTCAGTGTGATTTTTGCCATTACGTTGTGGTTGCTATTTGCATTTTGGTTAACCTTGATAATCTTTGATTTTAGGATTTATTGTATTACTCATTCTGTCTATATTCTCACAGAGTGACTTACACAAGATTGTGTCATTATCTTTGTATAGCGCACACTACCATAGAAATTAACGTTTAGGTAGGAATCAGTTTTTGTAAACTCTTCTTCTTTTTTCTTTTTTTCACACCCAGTTTACTTTATGTAAATACAGAATCAACACAATTTGACTTTAATCCACCAAAATTAAAACATAACAGAGAGACATATCTTTGCATCGCCCACATTGACATTTAATCTGCTTACAGGCAAACACATTGCTTAAAGGCCAATAAATTACACAGTCAGGCACGACTAGGCCACTATGAACAACTTTGAGTTTGGGGATTGCCCAGATAGACATCTGAGAAAAAGGGCACTCAACTTACTCAATCAGACTAATATTATCACAACAAATTCTGAGAATTTTGATCATAATACTCTATTTAAAGACTTAGAGAAATTATTAAATAATGACACCAGAGAATGGCAGGACCTTGTATTGCTTGACAACTATGTCTTACATGACATAGTTCCTAGGGGACTGAGGCTGTATAAGAAACCAGCCTTTGAGCTGGAGGAGGTAGAATTTAGCACGGAATGGGATAAAGCGTTCCATGATTGTTCACTCACCCTGATTAAAATTCTAATTAAATATAGGAAACATAAATTGGACAAAATAAAGGTTGATTTAGATAAACTGTTTCCCAAAATCCAGAACTTTCAGAATATTGATCATTGGAAGAAACTCAATGATAGCATTCAAGAAAGAAATAATAAATATGGGTCTGATCTAATGAGTGCAAAATACAAAAAACTCTGCAGAGATATGGAAGACTATCAAAATGATAGGGTCCACACTTACAAGACAAAAGAAATCTCTAATGTCATTTCAGAAAATGAGACTAGGAATATCACACATGAACAAAGACCACCCAATCATCAAATTAGAAACTCATACACCAACTATAATACACATCATTCACAACAAAAGAATGAGAACTATAATAGACATTTAACTGAGAATTACAACAAAGGTCCCCAAAAAACCATGCAGTCTAATGGACAACAGAAAGGGAGTCTTAATACCAGTTTACATACAACAAATGGAAACAGAAGAAATCAAAACACACACATTTCTAATAGGCCTTTTTCAGTGCCCCATACAAATGGAAACATAGAACATAGAGATGATAATCATCAATTCAACACTAATTATCACTACAATAATAAGAATGGCTATCATAGGAGAATTTCTAATATAGGGAACCGTAATACACTCCACACTGGGAACAGAGGTTCCCATACTGCTAGAAAGGAATCTTGGCGAAGCAGAAATAACTCAAGCTGCTTCACTCCACCATATTTAAAAGAACCTAGATTTAATATTCCAACTACAAATAGATTTGACACCTTGGGGTGCTTAGGAAATGGAGATTCAAGCACAGTTTTAAAGCCCAACTGGCAAATACAGGGGGCGAAACCTAAGCCCACACACTCAACACACAACAAACAAAATCAGGATAATAGAAGTCATCAGTTGCATTTTTTAGATCTTGCCACCTCCCCAACAGGAAGATTTCGAAACCAAATACACGAAAACACAATAGAAAACTCAAGGCTTTTGCCAGGCAAAAGAAGACGAGCAAGCGGGGATGTAGAGGGGGGAGAAAGATCCAACTTCTCAAACACAAAAAGAATGAGATAGAAAAGAATTAAGCTAATATATTCAATCTATCCACTGCAACATTGGGCAGCAAAGAGATCAACCTTTTAGCGAAAGGTCTTAACTTTGCCCCTAAAAAAGCCCCAAATAAATTTCAGACTTACATTGACGTGCAAAAATACATTAGGAATCTGACCCTAAAAAGGTATTTCTTGAAAAATACACCTAGAACTACACCAACATCGTCCATTATTTTAGACCACACTGACCAATCTGCCTTTACAACACTTAACGAATTAGACACAGGAGTGACCAATACCAACATATCGTCTCAAAATCAATTTGATTTATTAGACCTCAGTACACACGATCTTGAGGATAGTATCAAACATAGCAATTTCAAACGAAAATCTAGTTTTTATCCCTATACATCCCAAGACCAATTTGTAAATACTTTTAATAAACTCATATGTGATGATCTCACCAAACTTTGGGAAAAGAAAGGTGACAATTGGATACATAAATATAATGATAATTTAACAATAAGTGAAAGAAAAACACTAAAGGATTTACAAAGCAATCGTAATATCATTATCAGGGCAGCGGACAAGGGTGGTGGGGTGTTAATACAAAATAGAGATGATTATCTCACAGAGGTCTTTAATATATTAAATGACCAAAGCACATATAAGAAACTTAACTTTGACCCCACTCTCAAATTTAAAAAGGAACTCAATCTCATTCTTAAAGAAGCAAAGAACAACAACATATTAAATAATAATTAATTCATTTTTTTAACAGAAAACCACCCCACCATACCTACTTTTTATCACCTTCCTAAGATGCATAAGACCCTAATATCCCCACCTGGTAGACCCATAATTTCTGGGATTGGATCACTAACCAATAACTTATCTGTATATATAGATCATTATTTACAGCCAATAGTACAATCCACCAAGGCGTATCTCAGAGATACTATTCATACAATGAAGGGTTATATTGGTCCAATGATTTTCTGTGGGTTTCCTGCGACGTATCGTCGCTATACACTTGTATACCGCATGACCAAGGAGTCAAGGCTATTAAGGAAATACTTATAGAAGACTTTTCACCCCATCAACATCTTGAATTTATTTTAACAGGCATTAATTTCATACTTTCACACAATTATTTCACATTTGAGAAGCAGTTTTACAGACAGATACCGGGCACTGCGATGGGGACCACATTTGCCCCATCGTACGCCAATCTTTACATGCATCATTTTGAGAACAATCATATTTGGTCAAACAACCCATATCATAGTCACTTAATCCGTTATTTTCGGTATATAGATGATGTAATCATCATCTGGAGAGGAAGCGAAACGCTATGCAAGGAGTTTATAGAACACTTAATACAAATAATTACAATTTAAAATTCACATCCAAAATAGACACCAAACAAATAGACTTTCTTGACTTAATCTTATATATTGATGAACAAAATAAAGTAGCAGTGAAGAATTTAAGAAAGCCAACTGATAAGAACGGGTTCCTCAATGCAGGCAGTGGCCATTTAACCAGGTGGAAGAACAACATTCCCCTGGGGCAATACCAAAGGGTAAAGAGAAACTGCACTAAAACAAGCGATTACAATCAAGAGAGGGCATTATTAGACTCTAGATTTATTGAAAAAGGCTATCCAGTTGAGATATTAGAACAGGCCAAATCTAAAGTTTCTCTAATGGATAGAAAATCTCTTTTACTTCCCACTGAAAAGTCAAAATGAAGGAGACAACATAATACACCAAATAATGTCAGATTCATCACAACATACAGTCAGGGTTCAAGAGAAATACAAAATATCCTAAAGAAACACTGGGGTGTGTTAAAAGCAGATCCCATACTGGGTAACACTCTACCGGATCAACCTTTGGTAACTTTTAGAAAAAATATGGATTTTAAGAATATTTTAGCACCCACTAGACTGCGCAACAATAACAAACCTTGTAGTACTAAAGATAAAACACATTGGTTACAACAGAAACCCGGCACCTAAAAATGTGGGGTATCCAGATGTGGCATGTGCCAATATGTAAATAGGGAGGTCACCTTCACCAATTCAGGGGGAGAAATAACATTCAAACAAAAATACAAAAGTAATTGCAGTACCACCTATGTGGTTTACCTGCTAAAATGCAGCTGCAATTTGATCTATATAGGAAGAACTAAAAGAAATATATGTACTAGGCTGGGAGAACACGTCAATAACATAAAAAATGGCCTTATGACTCATAGTGTGCCAGAACATTTTAAATTAATCATGCTTATTTTTTATTTTCCATTTTTATGTTTATTTCATTCTATTTTTTTATTTTTTTTTTGCATTTGAAGCAACTGCATTGAATTAATATGTCTCTTTAATATGTAACAATGCAAAGCAACCTTGTAACTTAACATCCTATCTACCAATCTAAGCCATCTAGATAATGATTGGTTGACAATTCAATTATGCAATCAGTGATTCCTTTTATAAAGCCGGTAGGAAACATGCTAGTATCACTTTCAATTTTATTCCTCTTGAGAAAGTCTGAGCGTCCTCAGACGAAACGCGTAGAGATTGCTGTACGGCTGTATGTCACACAACAATACAGTCTGGATGTAAAGATACCTTTATATGCAGTTTTTATTTGTGCCTTTTGTAAGTAGCCATTTGTACGTGTGCTCTTACATTGAATAAAAGAATACTACACTTGAATTGGGCTGCGCCTGTCTCTGCTCTCTTTTCGCAGATTTCTCCATGTCCAAGAGGGTTAAGGCAGTGCTGAAAAATAATGATGGCCACACAAAATATTGAAACTTTGTGCCCAATTTGGACATTTCAACTTAGGGGTGTACTCACTTTTGTTGCCAACGGTTTAGACATTAATGGCTGTGTGTTGAGTTATTTTGAGGGGACAGCAAATTTACACTGCTATACAGGCTTTACACTCACTACTTTACATTGTAGTAAAGTGTCATTTTTTCAGTGTTGTCACATGAAAAGATATAATAAAATATTTACACAAATGTGAGGGGTACACGGGAACATTATGTCCTGAGAAAGACTGAAGGAAAAGCACACAGATATTTTTAAATCTTGGATACATTACAGCCAGCTAATCCACTTTATATCATCCCATAAAAACAGGCAAGATTTAGGGAGGAAATTAACGCCTTTTGAAGATTTATGCATTAAGACGCATGCCCCAAGACATCTGATATCTTTGATTTACAAAATGTTGCTCGTCCCTGAGGCGGAAACGCTTCCGACATACACTAACCATTGGCACAGGGAATTTAACTCACCATATGACTGCAAAACATGGTTGAAAGCCTTCAGCCTGATCAGGAAATCTTCTGTATCAGCTTATGTTCAGGAGACCCACATAAAGCTTATCAGCAGATGGTACCTCACTCCGTCGAGGTTGCACAAAATATTCCCTGCCCTGAGCTCCACTTGTTGGAGGGGCTGTGGAGAAGAGGGGTCCCTTCTTCATATTTGGTGGCAATGCCCGAACTTAGAGCGTTTCTGGTCCACAGTTACAAGTCATATGTCCACTATCCTTCACACTCAAATCCCAAACATTCCTGAGGCTATTTTATTCCTATCCCTGCCTAAAACACAGAGCGACGCACATCTTGCCCTTTTGCTGATATGATCTCCGGTGCCAAAAAGCTAATTCCCAGAAAATGGAAATCACAGGTTACTCCTAGAATAGAGAAATGGCGTACCCAGGTAGACGAGACTCTTCTCTTAGAGAGGTTTCACTATCTAAAAACACACAAATTGGCGACATATGAAATGATTACCGCCCTGTGGAAGGGCACAATCTAGTTACTCCCCCCCTCCCCCACTTTTTTTTTTCCCTTCTTTCTTTCCTTGAGACACCTTTATAACTATTATATGCACACAATGCTCAGTCTGTTTCCTGTTAATCTTGTGCTCACAACTTGGACAATGTAGAGAAAATGAATATGAAAAATGGACATTTAGTTCCCAACATCGGACTTTCTCCGAAGACTGGGTACTCCTTCTGAAGATGTGATTTTTATCTTTGATTACGAAAGTTAGAGACATGTATGTATAACTTGATGGAAAATATTTGTTCTATGTTTTCTCTTTAACCTCTGTTTGTATATTGTTATTTCACATCAATAAAGCTTTGAAAAAAAAAGATGTGAGGGGTGTACTCACTTTTGTGGGCTACTATATATGAGAATGAGAACAGAGGGAGTAGGTAGTTGCGCCAAAAATGAAGAAGTAGTAATATTGCAGTTGGATGCTTTATGAGAAAGACTACTGTATGCTGCTATTAGTGGTGTCTCAACCCTCCTTGTTGAGACAATGGTAGAAAAATGGTGGACAGGGTTTGTTCTAATAGCGCTTGCAGAAGAATTCCTCATATGCATGTAGTGGGGAGAATACAAGAAGAAATATCCAAATGAGTAATATATCTGTATTACCAAATCAATGATAATAATTGCTCACCTGTAGGATCACAG
Source organism: Bombina bombina (assembly GCF_027579735.1). Classification (NCBI taxonomy): domain Eukaryota; kingdom Metazoa; phylum Chordata; class Amphibia; order Anura; family Bombinatoridae; genus Bombina; species Bombina bombina. Next base: position 125,434,101 of record NC_069504.1, on the reverse strand, counting down.
GGTCCGGCACTCAACGTCGAATGGTGTATATATACACAAAGGGAGATACACCGTATAGGATCAATAAAAAAATTTTTTTAATAAAAAAATATATTATTTTTTTAAATAAAAAAAATATTATTAGTTGGAGTTAAAATATACAAAGTGAATGTACGTTTACATCCAATAGATGATCAGGACTGAGAGACAACAATTTGAATATGTAGGACTCTCCTATCCTTACCACTCTGTATATCTGGACAGAGCGAAGAGGTTAAGGAATTTCCATTTAATATGAGCTGATGTCCAGAAAGTAAAGCAAATATATGCAAAAAATATATAAAAATGAATATATACAAAAATGTCCAAAAAATGTAATATATGTATTAAAAACACGAATACATTTTATTATACATAGAAAAATATATATATATGCAAATGGTTATTAAAAAACGACAAAAAATATTAAAAGCAAAAAATGTAATAAAGAGGCTAATGTGTAATGCCAAGCAGTTTTAGGATGAACAAAAAACAGTTCTATAAATGAGTGGAAGAGCTATTAGAAATATTAATGGAATATGCGTCCTAGTGACTGACAAGGCACGTATAACAAGAGTGGAGTAAATGTGCTATGGGCGGAAAGGGGGACCGCCTGTAGCGGTAATAAAAAGTAAGTGAGTGAGGTATAAAACCGTGTGATAGTCACGGCAGAAAAACAAAGTCTGTGCAGTGGTGCAAGGACTTACTGTGTTATGTAATGTGTGCGTGGGTCAGATCCTGGAGAAACGGCTGTTTTAGACAGCTGAAAATTGTATGGTTGCTGCACGGAGCAGCTGGCGAGCACGCCTGGTGAGGAGGTCGGAATTCCTGGTGTCACGAACGTGCATCACGTGCCTTACGCGTTTCGTGAGCGTATCAGCTCACTTCATCTCTTTTTTATATCTCTTTTTTATATTTTATAATATTCCTCTCACTATACATTCGTTTACTTATACATATATATATATATATGTATACATATGTACACACATATATATATATATAAACCCATGAAATCATTTCTAATAACAAATGTTAACTATCTTCTTACTTACAGAAGTTACCCCATACCCATTGGACATTTACTCGTGCTAACACCATATCACATTCTTAGTGCCCACTCCCTTGATATACTGTATAATAATACAATATATTTTATTGTTTCATGCACTTTTTCACTTCAGGCAATATCTGAGAGGAATGTACTTGTTCAAACCTTTTTTAAACTTTTTTAAACTTATTTAAACGATTCTACCACTAATATGTAACTTTCGCCCCTTGTTAATTGCCATCGCTAGAGATATCACATAGGATAAAAACTTTCATTTTTAAGAAAATTTCTTTAAGGAATAGTATACAATTTCTCACCTTTAACATACTATTTCCTTTTTTGTATCCACTTCAATTCTATTCACATACACATTTTATATATATATTTTTATATTATATATTTTTTATGACAGCAATACACATCTAGCTAATTAGACACTATTGCGTTTTAATCATCCCCTGATTGAATAGCTTCACGCTATTTAAGGACCAGCAGGATGTCAACAGATCCATAGCCTCTGATGAAGTGAGCTGATACGCTCACGAAACGCGTAAGGCACGTGACGCACGTTCGTGACGTCACACCAGGAATTTCCGACCTCCTCACCAGGCGTGCTCGCCAGCTGCTCCGTGCAGCAACCATACAATTTTCAGCTGTCTAAAACAGCCGTTTCTCCAGGATCTGACCCACGCACGCATTACATAACACAGTAAGTCCTTGCACCACTGCACAGACTTTGTTTTTCTGCCGTGACTATCACACGGTTTTATACCTCACTCACTTACTTTTTATTACCGCTACAGGCGGTCCCCCTTTCCGCCCATAGCACATTTACTCCACTCTTGTTATACGCGCCTTGTCAGTCACTAGGACGCATATTCCATTAATATTTCTAATAGCTCTTCCACTCATTTATAGAACTGTTTTTTGTTCATCCTAAAACTGCTTGGCATTACACATTAGCCTCTTTATTACATTTTTTGCTTTTAATATTTTTTGTCGTTTTTTAATAACCATTTGCATATATATATATTTTTCTATGTATAATAAAATTTATTCGTGTTTTTAATACATATATTACATTTTTTGGACATTTTTGTATATATTCATTTTTATATATTTTTTGCATATTTTTGCTTTACTTTCTGGACATCAGCTCATATTAAATGGAAATTCCTTAACCTCTTCGCTCTGTCCAGATATACAGAGTGGTAAGGATAGGAGAGTCCTACATATTCAAATTGTTGTCTCTCAGTCCTGATCATCTATTGGATGTAAACATACATTCACTTTGTATATTTTACCTCCAACTAATAATATTTTTTTATTTAAAAAAATAATATATTTTTTTATTAAAATTTTTTTTTTATTGACCCTATACGGTGTATCTCCCTTTGTGTATATATACACCATTTGACGTTGAGTGCCGGACCCTGTGATCCTACAGGTGAGCAATTATTATCATTGATTTGGTCATACAGATATATTACTCATTTGGATATTTCTTCTTGTATTCTCCCCACTACATGCATATGAGGAACTTCTTCTGCAAGCGCTATTAGAACAAACCCTGTCCACTATATATATATCAATGTAGAAACGAAGCACTCACTGAACTTCCTCCAACGGTGACAAATAAGTTTAATGAAGTTTTAGTGACGTTTCAGGACAGCAACAGTCCCTTCCTCTGTTGCTGTCCCGAAACGTCAGTAAAACTTCATTAAACTTATTTGTCACCGTTGGAGGAAGTTCAGTGAGTGCTTCTTTTCTACATTGCTACAAATTACCTTCATAGCACCCTGACAAGCTGCAAGTGTTGGTGAGAGTGCACCTACATCAATCTCTGAAATATATATATATATATGTATTCCAAACCGATGCACTCCATAAAACAATTTTTATTAATGCCACGGTGCTGTATAATGAATCCAAAGAGCATAGCAAAAATAAGCACTCAATGGTCTTTGCAGTAAAATTTTACATTTAATGTATAAAGTTTAAAAACAAAGCATGCTTTGTTTTTAAAAGACCATTGAGTGCTTATTTTTACTATACTATATATATATATATATATATATATATATATATATATATATATATACAGTTTTTTAGAGATGTATATGTATGAATCTCAATGTTAAATCCCTTTGCCTGCCATTTTTTTCTAACCCCTGAGATATTATATATTTGAGCCATTATAACTTTTATGTGCAGTATTTTTTTAAATAGTTTTTATTAGGTAGTGTTATTATGAGGGTTACCATGCTTCGTAATGTATTTTTGTGTTTATTTTCATGTGACAACACTGAAGAAATGACACTTTGCTACAATGTAAAGTAATGTGTGTACAGCCTGTATATCAGTGTAAATTTGCTGTCCGCTCAAAATACCTAAACACACAGCCATTAATGTCTAAACCGTTGGCAACAAAAGTGAGTACACCCCTAAGTGGAAATTTTCAAATTGGTCCCAATAAGCCATTTTCCCTACCCAGTATCTTTTGACTCGTTAGTGTTACAAAGTCTCAGATGTGAATTGGGAGCAGGCGTGTTAAATTTGGTGTTATCGCTCTCACACTCTCTCAAAATGGTCACTGGAAGTTCAACATGGCCCCTCATGGCAAAGAACTCTATGAGGATCTGAAAAAAGAATTTTTGCTCTATGGCCTAGTCTATAAGAAGATTGCCAAGGCCCTGAAACTGAGCTGCAGCATGGTGGGCAAGACTATACAGCGGTTTCATTGCTGGCAGAGGTTAAAGGGGTCATCCTGTCAGTGATCAGACCATACGCCGCACACTGCATCAAATTGTTCAGCATGGCTGTCATCCCAGAAGGAAGCCTCTTCTAAAGATGATGCACAAGAAAGCCTGAAAACAGTTTGCTGAAGACAAGCAGACTAAGGACATGGATTACTGGAACCATGTCCTGTGGTCCGATAAGACCAAGATAAACTTATTTGGTTCAGATGGTGTCAAGCGTGTGTGGCAGCAACCAGGTGAGGAGTACAATGACAAGTGTGTCTTGCCTAAAGTCAAGCATGGGGTTGGGAGTGTCATGTTCTGGCCCTGCATGAGTGCTGCCAGCACTGGGGAGCTGCAGTTCATTGAGGGAACCATGAATGCCAACATGTACTGTGACATACTGAAGCAGAGCATTATCCCCTCCCTTCGGAGACTGGGCCGCAGGGAAGTATTCCAACATGATAACGACCCCAAACACACCTCGAAGACGACCACTGCCTTGCTAAAGAAGCTGAAGTAAAGGTGATGGACCGGTAAAGCATGTCTCCAGACCTAAAACCTATTGAGCATCTGTGGGGCTTCGTTCAAAAGGAAGGTGGGGGAGCGCAAGGTCTCTAACATCCACCAGATCTGTGATGTCATCATGGAGGAGTGGAAGAGGACTCCAGTGGCAACCTGTAAAGCTCTGGTGAACTCCATGTCAAAGAGGGTTAAGGCAGTGCTGAAAAATAATGATGGCCAAACAAAATATTGACACTTTGTGCCCAATTTGGACGTTTCAACTTAGGGGTGTACTCACTTTTGTTGCCAACGGTTTAGACATTAATGGCTGTGTGTTGAGTTATTTTGAGGGGACAGCAAATTTACACTGTTATACAGGCTTTACACTCACTACTTTACATTGCAGTAAAGTGTCATTTTTTTGGTGTTGTCACATGAAAAGATATAATAAAATATTTACACAAATGTGAGGGGTACACGGGAACATTATGTCCCGAGAAAGACTGAAGGAAAAGCACACAGATATTTTTAAATCTTGGATACATTACAGCCAGCTAATCCACTTTATATCATCCCATAAAAACAGGCAAGATTTAGGGAGGAAATTAACGCCTTTTGAAGATTTATGCATTAAGACGCACGCCCCAAGACATCTGATATCTTTGATTTACACAATTTTGCTCGTCCCTGAGGCGGAAACGCTTCCGACATACACTAACCATTAGCACAGGGAATTTAACACACCATATGACTGCAAAACATGGTTGAAAGCCTTCAGCCTGATCAGGAAATCTTCTGTATCAGCTTATGTTCAGGAGACCCACATAAAGCTTATCAGCAGATGGTACCTCACTCCGTCGAGGTTGCACAAAATATTCCCTGCCCTGAGCTCCACTTGTTGGAGGGGCTGTGGAGAAGAGGGGTCCCTTCTTCATATTTGGTGGCAATGCCCGAACTTAGAGGGTTTCTGGTCCACAGTTACAAGTCATATGTCCACTATCCTTCACACTCAAAATCCCAAACATTCCTGAGGCTATTTTATTCCTATCCCTGCCTAAAACACAGAGCGACGCACATCTTGCCCTTTTGCTGATAATGATCTCCGGTGCCAAAAAGCTAATTCCCAGAAAATGGAAATCACAGGTTACTCCTACAATAGAGAAATGGAGTACCCAGGTAGACGAGAATCTTCTCTTAGAGAGGCTTCACTATCTAAAAACACACAAATTGGCGACATATGAAATAATTACCGCCCTGTGGAAGGGCACAATCTAGTTACTCCCCCCCCTCCCCCACTTTTTTTTTTTTCCCTTCCTTCTTTCCTTGAGACACCTTTATAACTATTATATGCACACAATGCTCAGTCTGTTTCCTGTTAATCTTGTGCTCACAACTTGAACAATGTAGAGAAAATTAATATGAAAAATGAACATTTAGTTCCCAACATCGGACTTTCTCCGAAGACTGGGTACTCCTTCTGAAGATGTGATTTTTATCTTTGATTACGAAAGTTAGAGACATGTATGTATAACTTGATGGAAAATATTTGTTCTATGTTTTCTCTTTAACCTCTGTTTGTATATTGTTATTTCACATCAAGAAAGCTTTAAAAAAAAAAAAGATGTGAGGGGTGTACTCACTTTTGTGGGATACTATATATATATATATATATATATATATATATATATATATATATATATATATATATATATATATATATCAATGTAGAAAAGAAGCACTCACTGAACTTCCTCCAACGGTGACAAATAAGTTTAATGAAGTTTTAGTGACGTTTCGGGAGAGCAACAGTCCCTTCCTCTGTTGCTGTCCCGAAACGTCACTAAAACTTCATTAAACTTATTTGTCACCGTTGGAGGAAGTTCAGTGAGTGCTTCTTTTCTACATTGCTACAAATTACCTTTATAGCACCCTGACAAGCTGCAAGTGTTGGTGAGAGTGCACTTACACCAATCTCTGAAATATATACAGGTAGCCCTCAGTTTACGCCGGGGTTAGGTTCCAGAAGGAATGGTTGTAAATCGAAACCATTGTAAATTGAAACCCAGTTTATAATGTAAGTCAATGGGAAGTAAGGGAGATAGGTTCCAGGCCCCTCTCAAAATTGTCATAACTGACACCTAATACATTATTTTTAAAGCTTTGAAATGAAGACTTTAAATGCTAAACAGCATTATAAACCTAATAAAATAATCACACAACACAGACTAAACTTGCATTTTTCTGCAAACAGTTCTTTCTATGCATTCCAATCTCTACTGATTTATAGACAGGATGATCTTGTTCCTTTGAAATCAGCTCGATAGCTCAGGTCTGGTTAAACTGATTCATTTCAGCTTGCTTGGCTTTGCTGCAACACAAGCGGACAGTTCCACCTACTGGCTATTTTAATAAATGCACTTCTTATCAATGCTTTTCAATAGCAGTCACATGACTGGAAAAAAAGGTTGTTATTCTGAAATGGTGTAAATTGAACCGTTGTAAAACGAGGGCCACCTGTATATATATATATATATATATATATATATATATATATATATATATATGTATGTATTCCAAACCGATGCACTCCATAAAACAATTTTTATTAATGACACGGTGCTGTATAATGAATCCAAATAGCATAGCAAAAATAAGCACTCAATGGTCTTTTTAGTAAAATTTTACATTTAATGTATAAAGTTTAAAAACAAAGCATGCTTTGTTTTTAAAAGACCATTGAGTGCTTATTTTTACTATGCTATATATATATATATATATATATATATATATATATATATATATTTTTTTTTTTTACTATGCTATATATATATATAATATATATATAATATATATATATATATATATATATATATATATATATATATATATATATATACAGGGAGTGCAGAATTATTAGGCAAATTAGTATTTTGACCACATCATCCTCTTTATGCATGTTGTCTTACTCCAAGCTGTATAGGCTCGAAAGCCTACTACCAATTAAGCATATTAGGTGATGTGCATCTCTGTAATGAGAAGGGGTGTGGTCTAATGACATCAACACCCTATATCAGGTGTGCATAATTATTAGGCAACTTCCTTTCCTTTGGCAAAATGGGTCAAAAGAAGGACTTGACAGGCTCAGAAAAGTCAAAAATAGTGAGATATCTTGCAGAGGGATGCAGAACTCTTAAAATTGCAAAGCTTCTGAAGCGTGATCATCGAACAATCAAGCGTTTCATTCAAAATAGTCAACAGGGTCGCAAGAAGCGTGTGGAAAAACCAAGGCACAAAATAACTGCCCATGAACTGAGAAAAGTCAAGTGTGCAGCTGCCAAGATGCCACTTGCCACCAGTTTGGCCATATTTCAGAGCTGCAACATCACTGGAGTGCCCAAAAGCACAAGGTGTGCAATACTCAGAGACATGGCCAAGGTAAGAAAGGCTGAAAGACAACCACCACTGAACAAGACACACAAGCTGAAACGTCAAGACTGGGCCAAGAAATATCTCAAGACTGATTTTTCTAAGGTTTTATGGACTGATGAAATGAGAGTGAGTCTTGATGGGCCAGATGGATGGGCCCGTGGCTGGATTGGTAAAGGGCAGAGAGCTCCAGTCCGACTCAGACGCCAGCAAGGTGGAGGTGGAGTACTGGTTTGGGCTGGTATCATCAAAGATGAGCTTGTGGGGCCTTTTCGGGTTGAGGATGGAGTCAAGCTCAACTCCCAGTCCTACTGCCAGTTTCTGGAAGACACTTTCTTCAAGCAGTGGTACAGGAAGAAGTCTGCATCCTTCAAGAAAAACATGATTTTCATGCAGGACAATGCTCCATCACACGCGTCCAAGTACTCCACAGCGTGGCTGGCAAGAAAGGGTATAAAAGAAGAAAATCTAATGACATGGCCTCCTTGTTCACCTGATCTGAACCCCATTGAGAACCTGTGGTCCATCATCAAATGTGAGATTTACAAGGAGGGAAAACAGTACACCTCTCTGAACAGTGTCTGGGAGGCTGTGGTTGCTGCTGCACGCAATGTTGATGGTGAACAGATCAAAACACTGACAGAAGTCATGGATGGCAGGCTTTTGAGTGTCCTTGCAAAGAAAGGTGGCTATATTGGTCACTGATTTGTTTTTGTTTTGTTTTTGAATGTCAGAAATGTATATTTGTGAATGTTGAGATGTTATATTGGTTTCACTGGTAAAAATAAATAATTGAAATGGGTATATATTTGTTTTTTGTTAAGTTCCCTAATAATTATGCACAGTAATAGTCACCTGCACACACAGATATCCCCCTAAAATAGCTATAACTAAAAAGAAACTAAAAACTACTTCCAAAACTATTCAGCTTTGATATTAATGAGTTTTTTGGGTTCATTGAGAACATGGTTGTTGTTCAATAATAAAATTAATCCTCAAAAATACAACTTGCCTAATAATTCTGCACTCCCTGTGTATATATATATATATATATATATATATATATATATATATATATATATATATATATATTTACAAAACAAGTATTGGGAGAGGAATACTGACACTTTCCTGTTTAAACAGACCAAGGTGTGTAACAGTAATTATATTTTGTTTATTTAGGATCCAAGCGGTAATTATCCGTTCTTAGATCAGGTGCAGACCCCCAAAAACATTAATAGCTACAAAATATGTTAGAAGAAGAAAAAAAGCCACAGTAGAGTTATATGAGATACTGTGTAAAGATGGGGGATTGCAGCACTCTATAGAGCTTCATTTTACTTTAGTAGGTGTTTGGCTGAAAGCAATCAAGAAACAAACAAACGGATGCACATAAGTTCTGGTCAGCGGCAAATTTATTTACATAGTAACAAACATACTGAAAAGTTATTGCAAATTGTCATGGTATGAACAAATATATTACTACCACTGCAGTGGGATAATCTTTATCGTAATGTATTGCTAAAACAGCTAATATAGTTGCAACATGTATATTGATCCTGTAGATCAACAAAGGGAAATAGCTAATAATCATGTGAGATTGCTTTGATCATATATACGACCTGTATGGAGTGTCCTCCTTGTGATTGAAAGAGTAGAAAGGGACAGGATATTTCAAAAGAGTCCGTTTCTGCCTGGGCCCAGGTTCCAAGTGTAGGGAAACTTAAGAAAGAAATTTTTCAGGGCTCATTCTTTGCTTTAAAACATGATCTTTGTTGATGAAACTTGCATGCTAGAACTCCGAGGTAAAAGCGTCCTCTATAGTTAGCATGGATAAATGATACTTTGTTGCAAAATGCCGTTATTATTAACAACCCAGGACAATTGCAGCTTTCCAGGAAACTGCGATAAGTAGTGGTCCGAATATCTGCTTCAAAACACTCTTCCAGACTTCAGTAATATAGCGACAGTCCGGGTATCTGTGTTAGTGCTCACCTCCGGCTCCACTTTTGTAGCCGCAAAACAGCGGTTGTAAGGATATGTTTAGTTGTTTTTAGAGAACACTACAATTACAGCCCCTGCTTTATGCAGGACCACTCAGTCTCACACCTTACCTCGGATTCCCACAGATTTAACTTAAGGGAACCCTGATATGCTCATTGATCTGAGGGTCACTACAGCAGGGTTGCTGAGTGAAACCGGAACCTTCTCGCAACAATAAATGCTTATAGCAGAAAAGAGAGTAAGTCTTATAGGATTGACTACAGCAGTAGTGAAAGAGTTAATTAGTGCAGGTGCCTTAATTCAAACAGAGTTGCAATGGAAATAGTTTATGCAGCAGGCTTTAGCAAACACACTGAAATTAACACAGTACTTTGATAAGTGAATAAGTCAAAATCTGGTCATTTTGTAAACCATACATTGATAGTGTATATTAATAATTTGCAGAGTTGTTCAATCAGAGTAATATAAGCTGTGGTAAACTTGAGGAAACAGATATAGTTTAAGTTAGAGCAAACAGTTCATTTCAAGCACGATAGAGGTTAATTGCGTAAAGTTTGAAATATGCTTATGCAGTCCGATAATGAATAATAATCTTTGTCACAGTTATTTGTTTGCAATTTGGTAAATAACAGTATAAAGGTTTAGTGCATATTTGGTTTCTGAAGCGAATATGGAAATCTGGCAAATGAGCGTTCCACAATATATAGCAAGTGAAAGAGAAATGAGGTTGCAGCAATACACACAGTTCATAGAATGCAATATATATAGACTAGTAATATTGTAGATGATATTAGCACATAGCGATACAGTTACCACACAGCAACAAGTCCTAGGAGTATCGCAGAGAGCCTGGCAGAGATCCGCGGCGGGAGAATGAGGAGCGTGACGTCACACGCTGCAGGGGAGCAACCTCATTACAGGAGAGAGACTGAGAAATCTCTTAGTGAACAAACGGAGCAAATCTTCAAGCACAAAAGAGAATCTGCAAGTTGATTCGAATAGGCAGATACTCAAGGTGAGCAATAAGTTGAGAATACAAAGTAGTATAAACGGCTAGGTCTCTTCTGAAGCAGCTTCACACTGAGCAACAAATTACCAAGCAATGAGTTCTGTTGGGAGGAGCCTTAAATAGGGGTAGTGAGTTGACATTCTTAAAGGCACAGTAGGAAAAGAGATAAATCCCTGACAGGACACCCCCCCCAAGGAGCCGCTCCGCGGATCAAGGACCAGGACGATCAGGATGTCTACGATGAAACAAGGAGACAAGACGTGGTGCAGAGACATTATTGAAAGGCTCCCAAGAGTCCTCCTCAGGACCAAATCCTTTCCAACTGACAAGATATTGAAGTTGATTACGATGGTAACGAGAGTCTAGGATAGACTCAATCTCATATTCCATGCCATCAATGACTGAAGGATCCACCGTCTCATTCTGAGTCGAGTCTCTGATTGCACTGTAAGGTTTCAAAAGAGAAACGTGGGATGTATCTTCAGGGAATCTGGTAGTTTAAGTGTTACAGCATTTACATTGATGACCTTTTGTATCGGATAAGGCCCTAAATATAGGGAAGCCAGTTTTTTAGATGGAACTTGTAAGCGTAAATGTTTAGTGCTTAACCAAACTTTGTCACCAATCTTGTAATCTGGAGGCTTGGATCTACGTAGGTCGTAATGATGTTTCTGAACAGCCTGGGCTTCTAGTAAAACTTGTTTCAATGTAGTGAAATTGGTAGCAATGGTGTTAACAAGATCGTTAACTATAGGCATGTCGGAATTGTTGATCTGATTTGGATAGTATGAGGGATGAAATCCGTAATTGATGTAAAATGGTGTCATTTTAGTTGATGAATTTACGGCATTATTATGAGCAAATTCCGCAGTAGCAAGTAGAGAATGCCAGTTATCTTGTTGTTGAGTGCAGTAGCAACGAAGGTACTGCTCTAATGTTTGGTTTGTTCTTTCTGTTTGACCATTCGTTTGTGGATGATAAGCGGTACTCAAACGTTTAGTAATGTTAAGAGAGGAACACAATTGATTCCAAAACCTCAAGGTGAATTGCGTACCTCTATCTGTGGTGATTGTTTCAGGTAAACCATGTAGTTTTACAATGTGATTCAAAAATAGTGAAGCAGTTTCTGAAGATGTAGGCAATCCTCTATGTGGTAGGAAATGAGCCATTTTAGAGAATAAGTCCACTACTACCATTATAGTATTATAATTAGCTGACGAAGGCAGATCAACAACAAAATCCATAGCAATCGCTGCCCAAGGTCTGTCTGGTACTGGTAAAGAGAGAAGGTAACCATAAGGACTCTTATGCTGATGTTTCTTAGTTTTACATACCATACAGGAATCAATATACTGTTTAATAGTATCATTCATCTTTGGCCACCAGTAATTCCTTTTAATCAAATGAGCAGTTCTATGAACTCCAGGATGACTAGCCAATAAAGAGTCGTGAGCAGAGGTAAGTATCTCATTCCTGAGAGAAGGAGGTATATACAATAAAGTGCCATGATAGTATAAGTTGTCGGAATGTTTTAGTACATCCAGATGACCCAAAGATGAATCATCCTTTAGATGTTCTTGTAAGATGGTTTTAAACTCAGTTGTTAAACAAATAATTCTATCCGGAGGTATGATAGATGAAGGAGAAACCACATCAGTAGGACGAGGGTCTTTTCTAGAAAGAGCATCAGCTTTCATATTTTTGGAACCTGGTCTGTAAGTAATGACGTAATCAAAACGAGAGAAGAACAAACTCCATCGAACCTGACGAGCAGTAAGAGCAGGAATATTCCACAGGGTGTCAGGAGCCCATCTTTTAAATTCAGTAATGTAGTCTTCTACCATTCTTTTGCCCTGCCTTAGAGACCTAATGGCAGTTTCAGCAGTATTTTTTCTATTGTGATCTTCATATAAAAGAGACATTGCAGAAAAAAAATCTTCTAGTGAATTTAGGATAGGATCATTTTTTTCATAGAAAGCATTGGCCCAAGACCTGGCCTCACCTCTGAGAAATGAAATTACAGTTAGAACTCTAATCCTGTCAGTTGGGTATGACTTAGGTTTCAAAGTAAAAAGCAGAGTGCAGGAATTCCTGAAATCCCTAAACATAGCTCTGTCCCCAGAGAACTTTTCCGGTGGACTAACAATGGGTTCTGGAGATGATTCAACATTAGTAGTTTTGTTTGCAAGATGATCATTAATAAAAAATTTTATACTCTGATTCTCTAGTTGTATATCCCTTAAGCCTTGAATTATGTGATCCATACTCTGAGCTAAAGAACCAACTCTCCTGGACAGTTCACTTACATCCATGATTTTAGCTGTTAGTAGTATTCCTTTTTTTTTTTAAGAGAACACTACAATTACAGCCCCTGCTTTATGCAGGACCACTCAGTCTCACACCTTACCTCGGATTCCCACAGATTTAACTTAAGGGAACCCTGATATGCTCATTGATCTGAGGGTCACTACAGCAGGGTTGCTGAGTGAAACCGGAACCTTCACGCAACAATAAATGCTTATAGCAGAAAAGAGAGTAAGTCTTATAGGATTGACTACAGCAGTAGTGAAAGAGTTAATTAGTGCAGGTGCCTTAATTCAAACAGAGTTGCAATGGAAATAGTTTATGCAGCAGGCTTTAGCAAACACACTGAAATTAACACAGTACTTTGATAAGTGAATAAGTCAACCTCTGGTCATTTTGTAAACCATACATTGATAGTGTATATTAATAATTTGCAGAGTTGTTCAATCAGAGTAATATAAGCTGTGGTAAACTTGAGGAAACAGATATAGTTTAAGTTAGAGCAAACAGTTCATTTCAAGCACGATAGAGGTTAATTGCGTAAAGTTTGAAATATGCTTATGCAGTCCGATAATGAATAATAATCTTTGTCACAGTTATTTGTTTGCAATTTGGTAAATAACAGTATAAAGGTTTAGTGCATATTTGGTTTCTGAAGCGAATATGGAAATCTGGCAAATGAGCGTTCCACAATATATAGCAAGTGAAAGAGAAATGAGGTTGCAGCAATACACACAGTTCATAGAATGCAATATATATAGACTAGTAATATTGTAGATGATATTAGCACATAGCGATACAGTTACCACACAGCAACAAGTCCTAGGAGTATCGCAGAGAGCCTGGCAGAGATCCGCGGCGGGAGAATGAGGAGCGTGACGTCACACGCTGCAGGGGAGCAACCTCATTACAGGAGAGAGACTGAGAAATCTCTTAGTGAACAAACGGAGCAAATCTTCAAGCACAAAAGAGAATCTGCAAGTTGATTCGAATAGGCAGATACTCAAGGTGAGCAAAAAGTTGAGAATACAAAGTAGTATAAACGGCTAGGTCTCTTCTGAAGCAGCTTCACACTGAGCAACAAATTACCAAGCAATGAGTTCTGTTGGGAGGAGCCTTAAATAGGGGTAGTGAGTTGACATTCTTAAAGGCCCTGACAGCGGTAAATAGCGGTCCGAGTGTCTGCACTCAATACATTAGTGTCCAGATGTCTGTGTTTGTGCTCACCTCCGGATCCACCTTATATCCGCAAGAACTACAGTGATTAGTTCGGATATGGATACTGAAGCTTCATGCCGAGTCGGGACAGGTGCTTCCGACCTCAAACTGCTTGCTGTCTCCACTTCAAAGTCATATCACCTTTGCTTGTAGGGATATTGACTACACCGGGTGACAGATATTTATCTTCATACCCTTCGTCCGAACTTAGGTACACTGCAGATAGCTGTCTGTCGTCGACGCGAAAGCTAGGGCCTCATCAGGACTACCTGACACCTGTATCTCCTACCTATTATTGGATTTTTTTTCCAAGGGGGTGTGTTTATTTCCGGTAAATGAACATTTACCATTGGTTTCCAACAGACAAGCCTCCATAGAAACTATCCAATTGCTAGGAGAGTTAGACTTGATACAAATGTATTTTAAATCTGCCGCGAAGACACAGAAATCATGTGCTCCGCTATCCAAATATTGCCATCATATAAAACACTAGGTTAGAGATAGAGAAATGAAAACTTTTTTTTAGTAAAAAGTATTAGCTTTCACTTGATAGTGATTATTTGTTGACCAAAAGATTATATCAGCTACACAAATAATTTTTCGTTTTGTTATTCAGAATTACCATAATTAGCCCAGAAAGGAAGCATATTCTATTCTTTCATTTAGCCCAGCAGGAGTCATTGTTTTTAGTGTATACGTCCACCTGGCTTCTTTTCTAAGAAGGCACTTGTCCTCATCACCTCCTCTTCCATTTGTAATCCCTTTATCAATTGCTATAAATTTTAGAGATACAGTGCTGCTATTATGTACCTCTTTGAAGTGGCGAGCTACACTTGTATCCCTTTCATAGAGAATGTCATCCCTGTGCTCCTGCACCCTGTCCTTGAACATTCTTTTCGTTTTTCCAACATAGAACAGGGGGCAGGAGCACTGCAGGAGATAGACAACCCCTACTGTATTGCAATTTGCAAAGTTTCTTATTTCAAAATTCTTGCCTGTGTGGGTGCAAAAAGTTTTACTTTTTAGGATATATGGTCAGTAGACACAGTGTCCACAGGGATAGGTGCCTTTAACCTGTTGATGTTTATTTAGCCAGGTGGTTTCAGTCTGTGATCTAACAAATCTACTTTTGACTAGTTTGTCTTTGAGATTTGGTGATTTTTTAGCTGTCATCAGTGGGTATTGTCCAACCTTATCTGCTATTTTTTCATCTAGTGTTAGAATGTGCCACTTCTGTGCTAATATGGATCGAATATTGCGCCACTGGAAATTATAAGTTGTAATAAACCTTAAGTTATTTTCAACTTTTTTCTCTTTTTTTGAATATAGGAGGTCATCCCTATTCATTTTCCTCACTTTATTTAGGGTATATCTAATCAATTTTCGTGAATATCCCCTTTCTATAAATCTTTGGCACATCTGATCAGCATGATGATCGAATTTTGTCCTGGAGGAGCAGTTTCTCCTTAATCTCAATAATTGACTGAAAGGTATGCCTTTCTTCAGAGACTCAGGATGACTGCTTGATGCCTCCAGGACACTATTCGTTGCTGTACTTTTTCGGTAATTCTCAGTAGAGATTTTATTACCTTCTTTTTTAATCACTATATCTAGGAATAGCAGTTCTTTAGTGCTTGAGGCATACGTTAGAAAAATGTTACGGTTGTTTTTGTTTAGATTGGAGACAAATTCTTGAAGACAGGCCAGGGGGCCATCCCACAGCATGAGTATGTCATCCACATACCTAATCCACATGGAAACATGGGAGTCAAACACCTCACCATATTTTTCAAATATGTCCAACTCCCATGCTCCCAGGTGGAGACATGCATATGTCGGAGCACAAACTGCTCCCATGGCTGTTCCCCTGACCTGTCTATAAAGAGAATTGTCAAATTGGAAGACATTATTATTCAAAAGAAAGTGTAGCAAATCAACAACAAAAGCAGTATGTCTATCACTCTCTGGTCCTCTTGTTTTAAGAAATTGTTTTGATGCTTCTATCCCTATTGTATGCAGTATTGAAGAATAGAGACTTTCAACGTCTAAAGACACCAAGATTGTTTCTGTTTTAACTGATATACCATCCAGCTTTCTTAGGAGGTCTGGGGTATCTTTTACATAAGAGGGGAGGGAGAGAAGGAAAGGTCTGAGAAAGATATCTACATTTTCACCAATATATTCACTGATACTGCCAATCCCCGAGACTATTGGTCTCCCAGGGGGACTGGTAGGATTTTTATGTATTTTTGGAATTACATAAAAAGTGGGCATTACAGGGTGAGTTGGACTAAGGAACTTAAATTCCTTTGCAGAGATGAGACCATCCATCCTAGCATCTTGTAGGATTCTATTAAGTTTAGATTTCATTGATGTCATGGGATTTTTTGAAAGTTTTTCGTACTGTAATCTATCATTTAATTGTCTCTTTACTTCGTTAAGGTAAAAAGACTCATTTAGGAGGACTAGATTACCGCCCTTATCAGCTGGCTTGTAAATTACTCCCTTTGCTGTACTTAGTTCTTTTAATGCTTGTCTTTCTTTAAAGCTTAAGTTGTCAGACTGAGTCCAGTCTTCAGGTAATTTTTCAATTTCTTTCTCAACCGCTTTAACAAACATTGAGACAATGGGAACCTGTGCTAACGAAGGCATATATGTTGATTTTGGTTGCAGATTAGTTTTTAAGTTTCTGCAGCCTTTTACAAATTCCTCCCTATCTTCATTTTCATTCAGGAGGGATTCTAATACCTTTAGTGTTTCCTCATCTTTTCTCTATTCTGATTTATGCTGATGCGTAGTATAGTGTAGAACTATTTTTTTAGCAAAAAGGTGAAGATCTTTCACTAGTTCAAACTTGTCTAGTTTGTTTGATGGGCAGAAAGTTAGTCCCTTTTTTAAAACCTCAATGTGAGTCAAATTTAACCTAAAAGAAGAGAGATTTATAATTTGTAGATTACTTTTAACCTCTGTTTTTAATATCCCTGATATGGTCTCCTTCGTGGTCTCCCCCTGTTTCTCATTCCCTGTCGTTGATTCTCCCCTCTCCCTCTCTGATTTTGTTGAGGGTATCTTCTCTCTTGTTGACTCATATCCCTTATTCCACCTCCTCTTTCTCCCCCCCTCTCCTCCTATATCTGTGGTTTGTAACCCAGAACCTCCATCGTTTTTTGACTGTCTTTCAGTATCTGTGTCTAAATCAGAAGCATAAGACATAAACTTTTTTATTTTGGTAATCTTCTTGATCTCTATGTAATTTTCTACACTTCCTCACTTTTATTTCTGCTTGTAACCTAGTGTAAGAAATCACTTGTTTATGTGACAATTCTTTACTTATCTTTAGTACTTTAGAAGTAGAACTGTGGTAATATGTTAATGTAACAAACTGGGAAATATGCTTGCTAGTAAGGAAGCATATAATCCTAATCTGTATTTATATTGCCTCAATAAGCTTCCAATATCAAAGAGTAATGAATACAGGAATGCTTTAGAGGCAGAACAAAGGATATATATTTCTCAAGACAGGAGCAGTAACTAGTTAAGGAAAATACCCTGATTAGTACTCATAGCATGTTTAATATGGCACACTGCAGGTGAGGAGTTAATATAACCATTTAGTAATGGTAGTGCTAGTAGCTTGCTGGCAGATTTATACAGTGTAACACATAGAGGAATGTCAATATTATGGCAAGCTTAAATATGGAAGTAGTGAGAGTAGCAGACTTAGAACACTACAAGTAAAAGCTTATACGGAACCTGATAACCTCATGTGTCGCTATACTTGTTGCAAGCTGAAGGCACTGTGAGTGCTTGAGATCCGGAAGGCTGTGTCAGAGCAGCTGGAAGTCTGTGCACGCTGTGAAGTTGGAACGCTGCCAGGCCTGAGCAGCGTGTGAGGAGTGAATGGCTTGCAGTGACGTCAGAGGAAGCCAGGTAGGAAGACAACAAGCAGCGCTTTTGCCAAGGTGTGCAAGTGAAGTAGTTTAAATGCAGCCGAGTACTTTCTTTCACCAGGATACAAGCTGGAGTTGTGAGTTAATCACTTCAATAAACCAGCAAAGAGTAATTAGACAGTGCAGGCTTTATAGGCAGGAGGAGACAATGTTAAGGTGGTATAGGCTTGATATGGCAAAGTATATATTAAGGTGGAATGTGTAAGATAGGACCATGACATACTCCCCCCCAAGGAAACATCAAAGAGGTTTCAGGGAGAAGGACGATCCGGATGCCTCCGATGAAACAAAGAGACCAACCTATCTGCAGAGAGATTTGAAGCGGGTTCCCAAGAGTCCTCCGAAGAGTCGTACCCGGACCAATGAACCAGATACTGCAGTTCACCATGCCAACGTCTAGAGTCCAGAATGGCCTGGACCTCGTACTCAGGATCCGGGGTAGGAGAACCCAGGGAAGTGGCTGATAGAGGGGTAGAAGAGTAGCAAGGCTTGATGAGGGACACATGAAATGTCGGGTGAATGCGGTAAGTGGGAGGAAGCTGTAGAGTCACCGTAACCGGGTTTGGAAGAGCAATGATAGAAAAAGGACCAACAAAAAGTTTGTTAAACTTCTTGCAAGGAGTTGGAATCCTCAGATTCTTTGCCGATAACCAGACTTTTTGTCCTACAGCGTAGGTAGGATGAGGGCGATGGCGTAGGTCATAGAACCTCTTTTGGGTGGCCTGTGCTTGCTTGATGTTATCCTGTATGGCGACGTAAGTCTGCTTGATGGAATTGACGAGATCATTCACCTGAGGACAAGGTGAGTGTGTCATAGGCAATGGATGAAATCGGGGATGGTAGCCTGAATTGATATAAAAGGGAGAAAACCCCGTAGAAGTATTGGTGGTATTATTATATGCAAACTCAGCATGTGGGAGGTACGTGGCCCAAGATTCTTGTTTGTGGGAACAGTAGCAACGTAAAAATTGCTCCAGCCACTGGTTGGTTCTCTCACACTGTCCATTGGTCTGTGGGTGGTACGATGTGGTCAAACACTGATGTATGTCTAGTGAGCTACAAAGATGTCTCCAAAATTTTGAGGTGAATTGTGAGCCTCTGTCGCTGAGTACTGTAGTGGGTATTCCATGTAAACGAATAATCTCTCTAAGAAATAACTGAGCTGATTTTTGTGCAGTGGGTAGAGTTTCGGTTGGAATGAAATGTGCCATCTTTGACATGAGATCCACAACAACAAAAATGACGGTGTAACCTTCAGATTTAGGCAAATCAACTACAAAGTCCATGGAGACAGAAGTCCACGGAAATTTGGGAATAGGGAGGTTCTGTAGTAAACCCAGAGGTGGTTGGTGTGAGGGCTTACAGGTTTGACAGGTAACGCAGAGTTTGATGTATTCTTTAACAGTGGTTCTCATAGAAGGCCACCAAAAATACCTCTGTAGAAGGTCAAGTGTCTTGTGTATACCCATATGACCTGCTAATAATGAATCATGGGCAATGGACACTGCCTGATCTCGCAGCGAGGGTGGAACATATAGCCTTGAATCCTTGTAGAGGATTCCAGCATTATCAGGGGTAAGCGTGTAAGCGGTCTTAGTAATGTCTTGTTGTTGATGTGTTTTTAGATCTGTGAGATCATTTGATAGAAGACCTACAAAAGAAGATTTTGGAATGATAGTGGATGGAAATTGAGTAGACTCAGGCTTTTTATCCCTTCTAGATAAAGCATCTGCCTTTCCATTCCGTATGCCAGGACGGTAGGCAATGTGGAAGGAGAAACGAGAGAAGTAGAGGCTCCAGCGGAGCTGTCGAGCAGAAAGAGTTCTGTTTGTCTGGAGATACTGTAGATTCTTATGATCAGTAAATATCACTATAGGTTGCTCCGTACCCTCCAATAAATGCCTCCATTGGTCAAAGGATGACTTAATAGCCAACAACTCCTTTTCACCAACTGGATAATTCAGCTCAGCTGGTGTCAGGAGCCTAGAGAAATAAGACACAGGATGTAATGAGTCCTTAGGAGTGGATCTCTGGGATAACACGGAGCCAATGGCATATTCTGATGCGTCAACCTCTAATACGAATTGACACTTTGTGTTTGGTAGATGGAGTATCGGAGAGGTGGTAAAGAGATGCTTTAATTGGTCAAAGGCGGTTTGAGCCTCAGGTGTCCAACAAAATGGAGTCTTTCCCTTAGTCAGATTTGTCAGGGGTTTTGTGATGGCAGCAAAGTTTTGAATAAAGCGTCTATAAAAATTTGCGAAGCCCAAGAACCTTTGAACTTCTTTCACAGAAGAGGGTATAGGCCATGATGATATGGCTGAAATTTTGTTATCCTCCATCTTTATCTGACCCTTACTGATGTGATAACCCAAGAAAGACACCTCTGTGACGTGAAACAAACATTTTTCTAATTTAACATAGAGTCTATGTGTTTGTAGTCTAGACAACACAAGCCTGACATGTTGTATATGTTCTGTCAAAGAGGGTGAGTAAATAAGAATGTCGTCTAAGTAGACAACCAAAAACGTGTCAAGGACATCTCTAAAAATATCATTAATGAAGTTCTGGAATGTCGCCGGGGCATTGCACAGACCGAATGGCATAACCGTATACTCATAGAGACCATACCTAGTCCTAAATGCGGTCAGCCACTCGTCCCCGGCTCTTATTCTGACAAGGTTATAGGCACCCCTCAGATCTAGTTTAGTGAACACTGTGGCGCCACGTAACCTCTCAATCAGTTCTGGGATGAGAGGTAGTGGGTATCTGTTTTTTATTGTTATTTTGTTCAGCTCGCGATAATCTATTATCGGGCGTAAAGACCCATCCTTGTTCTTTACAAAAAACATAGCTGCTGCTGTAGGTGAGGTGGAGGGACGGATGAACCCTTTTTTTAAATTCTCAGTAATATAAGTTTTAAGGTGTTGTAACTCAGGTCTTGAGAGGGGATAAATATGACCATGAGGTATGGTTGCACCAGGCAGCAGATCTATGGGGCAATCATAGGCCCTATGGGGAGGCAATACCTCTGCCTCTTTTTTATCGAAAACGTTTGAAAAATCAGAATATTCAACTGGTATGACAGGAGTGGATGTGATCAAAATATGTTTCCTAGGGAAGCAAGTGTTAGAACAGTAAGAGGAGGGGAAGGAGAGAGAAAGAGTGGACCAATGCAGAGTGGGTTGGTGTAAACGAAGCCAAGAGATTCCCAGTACAATAGGGTAAATAGGAGAGGGTATGATATCGAAAGTAATTGTTTCAGTGTGACCAGAGGGAGTTGTGACTAACAGAGGGACAGTTTGATGTGACACCGGACCAGAAGCTAAATGTGACCCGTCAATGACTTTGAGAGGCAGTGGAATGCTTTTTAACTGAAAAGGAATTTTATTAGAATGAACCAAACGAACATCAATGAAATTGGTACAAGCGCCTGTATCAACGATGGCGTTACTGCTGATCCTGTGCTGATCCCACTGTAATTGTAAAGGTAAGGTAAAGTAAGTTGATGTAGCTGACTTTGTGTGAAGACAGTTACTATTTGATTTTGTCTTACCTCGCTTTTGCTTCAGAAGCAGGGGACAATCCTTAACCACATGCTGCGTACCAGCACAATACATACACAGATTGAGATTACGGCGTCTGGTCTTTTCTTGCATAGTGAGAGGTCCTCTCAGAAAGCTAATGTCCATAGGCTGGTCAGGGGGAGCAGTAGCAGTAGGCGGAGTCGGGAGCAAGCGGGGTGTGGGGTGGCTAGAACTACCTTTTTCCTGCCTTCGCTCTCGGAGCCTGCGATCTATAGTAGTTGTTAAAGTATAGAAATCCTCTAGGCGATCTGGTATGCCAGTTCTGGAGAGTTCGTCCTTTACTTCCTCTGACAACCCCATTCGATACTGATTCTTGAGAGAGACCTCATTCCAGAGCGAATCTCTGGCCCAAATCTTGAAACGAGTAATATACTCCTCCACTGGAGCTTTTAACTGTTTGAGTCCTCTGAGTTTAGTCTTAGCAGTAATCTGACGATAAGGATCATCATAAAGGTTGGATAAAGCCTTTAAGAAGGCATCAAAAGAATTCAGAATTGGGTCCTGGGACTCATAAAATGAGTCAGCCCAGGCCCGAGGTTCCCCTCGCAGGTATGAGAGAACAGTTAATACTTTGGATCTGTCTGTAGGATAAGTTCTCGGTTTTAAATCGAATAACAACAGGCAGGCGTTTCTGAACTGGTGAAAAGTGGATCTATCACCAGTAAATTTCTCAGGGTAAGAAACCTGGGGCTCAGCCTGGTGGTCATTTCCAGCATTCCTATTGGCCAACACTTCTCTAAGACAGGCTTTGAGACTTTGGTTTTCCACCTGTATATCTCTAAATGCCTGAGTTAAGTTGTCCAGGCGCTGGTTTAAATTATGTAGCTGGGGGGCCACATCTGATGGCTCCATAGTTACAAATTTTTTTTTTTTTTTTTTTTAAGGCTGGTTTATTATGTAAGAAATCACTTGTTTATGTGACAATTCTTTACTTATCTTTAGTACTTTAGAAGTAGAACTGTGGTAATATGTTAATGTAACAAACTGGGAAATATGCTTGCTAGTAAGGAAGCATATAATCCTAATCTGTATTTATATTGCCTCAATAAGCTTCCAATATCAAAGAGTAATGAATACAGGAATGCTTTAGAGGCAGAACAAAGGATATATATTTCTCAAGACAGGAGCAGTAACTAGTTAAGGAAAATACCCTGATTAGTACTCATAGCATGTTTAATATGGCACACTGCAGGTGAGGAGTTAATATAACCATTTAGTAATGGTAGTGCTAGTAGCTTGCTGGCAGATTTATACAGTGTAACACATAGAGGAATGTCAATATTATGGCAAGCTTAAATATGGAAGTAGTGAGAGTAGCAGACTTAGAACACTACAAGTAAAAGCTTATACGGAACCTGATAACCTCATGTGTCGCTATACTTGTTGCAAGCTGAAGGCACTGTGAGTGCTTGAGATCCGGAAGGCTGTGTCAGAGCAGCTGGAAGTCTGTGCACGCTGTGAAGTTGGAACGCTGCCAGGCCTGAGCAGCGTGTGAGGAGTGAATGGCTTGCAGTGACGTCAGAGGAAGCCAGGTAGGAAGACAACAAGCAGCGCTTTTGCCAAGGTGTGCAAGTGAAGTAGTTTAAATGCAGCCGAGTACTTTCTTTCACCAGGATACAAGCTGGAGTTGTGAGTTAATCACTTCAATAAACCAGCAAAGAGTAATTAGACAGTGCAGGCTTTATAGGCAGGAGGAGACAATGTTAAGGTGGTATAGGCTTGATATGGCAAAGTATATATTAAGGTGGAATGTGTAAGATAGGACCATGACACCTAGAGATATGTGTTTTTGTTTCTTCATTTAATTTTGCAAAGTTTGGATCATTCTCGAATTTATTTACAACTTCTACATCATCTTTTATTTTATCTATCCTCTTATGGTTTCTCTTAATCAGCATGTCTATCATGTCAAATGCACAAACAGATAATTCACCATTCCATTCTTCTAGAAACTCTAGGCCACCCTCTTCTTCTCTTGCATTAAACCCAGGATCCAGAAATAATCTTAACCCTCTAGGGACAATTTTCTTCTCAACATAGTTGACAAGACTTGAGTTTTCTGCTCTGAGCTTTACTTGCTTAACTACACATCCTTTATATTTCTTAAAGGCATTAAACACATTTGTTTCTAGATTGCTACTATCTAAGTTAGTATTTGTCAAAGACTCCTTTAACTCTGCCTCCCATTGTTCATCGGATAGTGTAAAGGCCATATTTGGATGTTTCAAAATCAGTCTTCGCCAAACACCAAAATGAAATTCTATCAACACACTAATATAATTGTGTGTTTAAACAAAAATATGTTTTCCTTCAATGCCTAAAGGAAAGAGCACTATGGGAATCCGCCCTATTGCTCCTAATATGTATAAATTACAAAACAAGTATTGGGAGAGGAATACTGACACCTTCCTGTTTAAACAGACCAAGGTGTGTAACAGTAATTATATTTTGTTTATTTAGGATCCAAGCAGTAATTATCCGTTCTTAGATCAGGTGGAATAAGGGATATGAGTCAACAAGAGAGAAGATACCCTCAACGAAATCAGAGAGGGAGAGGGGAGAATCAACGACAGGGAATGAGAAACAGGGGGAGACCACGAAGGAGACCATATCAGGGATATTAAAAACAGAGGTTAAAAGTAATCTACAAATTATAAATCTCTCTTCTTTTAGGTTAAATTTGACTCACATTGAGGTTTTAAAAAAAGGACTAACTTTCTGCCCATCAAACAAACTAGACAAGTTTGAACTAGTGAAAGATCTTCACCTTTTTGCTAGAAAAATAGTTCTACACTATACTATGCATCAGCATAAATCAGAATAGAGAAAAGATGAGGAAACACTAAAGGTATTAGAATCCCTCCTGAATGAAAATGAAGATAGGGAGGAATTTGTAAAAGGCTGCAGAAACTTAAAAACTAATCTGCAACTGAAATCAACATATATGCCTTCGTTAGCACAGGTTCCCATTGTCTCAATGTTTGTTAAAGCGGTTGAGAAAGAAATTGAAAAATTACCTGAAGACTGGACTCAGTCTGACAACTTAAGCTTTAAAGAAAGACAAGCATTAAAAGAACTAAGTACAGCAAAGGGAGTAATTTACAAGCCAGCTGATAAGGGCGGTAATCTAGTCCTCCTAGATGAGTCTTTTTACCTTAACGAAGTAAAGAGACAATTAAATGATAGATTACAGTATGAAAAACTTTCAAAAAATCCCATGACATCAATGAAATCTAAACTTAATAGAATCCTACAAGATGCTAAGATGGATGGTCTCATCTCTGCAAAGGAATTTCAATTCCTTAGTCCAACTCACCCTGTAATGCCCACTTTTTATGCAATTCCAAAAATACATAAAAATCCTACCAGTCCCCCTGGGAGACCAATAGTCTCGGGGATTGGCAGTATCAGTGAACATATTGGTGAATATGTAGATATCTTTCTCAGACCTTTCCTTCTCTCCCTCCCGTCTTATGTAAAAGATACCCCAGACCTCCTAAGAAAGCTGGATGGTATATCAGTTAAAACAGAAACAATCTTGGTGTCTTTAGACGTTGAAAGTCTCTATTCTTCAATACCGCATACAATAGGGATAGAAGCATCAAAAAAATTTCTTAAAACAAGAGGACCAGAGAGTGATAGACATACTGCTTTTGTTGTTGATTTGCTACACTTTCTTTTGAATAATAATGTCTTCCAATTTGACAAATCTCTTTATAGACAGGTCAGGGGGACAGCCATGGGAGCAGTTTGTGCTCCGACATATGCATGTCTCCACTTGGGAGCATGGGAGTTGGACATATTTGAAAAATATGGTGAGGTGTTTGACTCCCATGTTTCCATGTGGATTAGGTATGTGGATGACATACTCATGCTGTGGGATGGCCCCCTGGCCTGTCTTCAAGAATTTGTCTCCAATCTAAACAAAAACAACCGTAACATTTTTCTAACGTATGCCTCAAGCACTAAAGAACTGCCATTCCTAGATATAGTGATTAAAAAAGAAGGTAATAAAATCTCTACTGAGAATTACCGAAAAAGTACAGCAACGAATAGTGTCCTGGAGGCATCAAGCAGTCATCCTGAATCTCTGAAGAAAGGGATACCTTTCAGTCAATTATTGAGATTAAGGAGAAACTGCTCCTCCAGGACAAAATTCGATCATCATGCTGATCAGATGTGCCAAAGATTTATAGAAAGGGGATATTCACGAAAATTGATTAGATATACCCTTAATAAAGTGAGGAAAATGAATAGGGATGACCTCCTATATTCAAAAAAAGAGAAAAAAGTTGAAAATAACTTAAGGTTTATTACAACTTATAATTGCCAGTGGCACAATATTCGATCCATATTGGCACAGAAATGGTACATTCTAACACTAGATGAAAAAATAGCAGATAAGGTAGGACAATACCCACTGATGACAGCTAAAAAATCACCAAATCTCAAAGACAAACTAGTCAAAAGTAGATTTGTTAGATCACAGACTGAAACTACCTGGCTAAATAAACATCAACAGGTTAAAGGCACCTATCCCTGTGGACACTGTGTCTACTGACCATATATCCTAAAAAGTAAAACTTTTTGCACCCACACAGGCAAGAATTTTGAAATAAGACACTTTGCAAATTGCAATACAGTAGGGGTTGTCTATCTCCTGCAGTGCTCCTGCCCCCTGTTCTATGTTGGAAAAACGAAAAGAATGTTCAAGGACAGGGTGCAGGAGCACAGGGAGGACATTCTCTATGAAAGGGATACAAGTGTAGCTCGCCACTTCAAAGAGGTACATAATAGCAGCACTGTATCTCTAAAATTTATAGCAATTGATAAAGGGATTACAAATGGAAGAGGAGGTGATGAGGACAAGTGCCTTCTTAGAAAAGAAGCCAGGTGGACGTATACACTAAAAACAATGACTCCTACTGGGCTAAATGAAAGAATAGAATATGCTTCCTTTCTGGGCTAATTACGGTAATTCTGAATAACAAAACGAAAAATTATTTGTGTAGCTGATATAATCTTTTGGTCAACAAATAATCACTATCAAGTGAAAGCTAATACTTTTTACTAAAAATAACTGCTCTATCTAAGTTTCCATTTCTCTATGTCTAACCTAGTGTTTTATATGATGGCAATATTTGGATAGCGGAGCACACGATTTCTGTGTCTTCGTGGCAGATTTAAAATACATTTGTATCAAGTCTAACTCTCCTAGCAATTGGATAGTTTCTATGGAGGCTTGTCTGTTGGAAACCAATGGTAAATGTTCATTTACCGGAAATAAACACACCCCCTTGGAAAAAAATCCAAGAATAGGTAGGAGATACAGGTGTCAGGTAGTCCTGATGAGGCCCTAGCTTTCGCTGAGCATTGTGGGGCAAAACGCGCGTCGACGACAGACACCTATCTGCAGTGTACCTAAGTTCGCACGAAGGGTATGAAGATAAATATCTGTCACCCGGTGTAGTCAATATCCCTACAAGCAAAGGTGATATGACTTTGAAGTGGAGACAGCAAGCAGTTTGAGGTCGGAAGCACCTGTCCCGACACGGCATGAAGCTTCAGTATCCATATCCGAACTAATCACTGTAGTTCTTGCGGATATAAGGTGGATCCGGAGGTGAGCACAAACACAGACATCTGGATACTAATGTATTGAGTGCAGACACTCGGACCGCTATTTACCGCTGTTTTGCGGCTACAAAAGTGGAGCCGGAGGTGAGCACTAACACAGATACCCAGACTGTCGCTATATTACTGAAGTCTGGAAGAGTGTTTTGAAGCAGATATTCGGACCACTACTTACCGCAGTTTCCTGGAAAGCTGCAATTGTCCTGGGTTGTTAATAATAACGGCATTTTGCAACAAAGTATCATTTATCCATGCTAACTATAGAGGACGCTTTTACCTCGGAGTTCTAGCATGCAAGTTTCATCAACAAAGATCATGTTTTAAAGCAAAGAATGAGCCCTGAAAATTTTCTTTCTTAAGTTTCCCTACACTTGGAACCTGGGCCCAGGCAGAAACGGACTCTTTCCTGTCCCTTTCTACTCTTTCAATCACAAGGAGGACACTCCATACAGGTTGTATATATGATCAAAGCAATCTCACATGATTATTAGCTATTTCCCTTTGTTGATCTACAGGATCAATATACATGTTGCAACTATATTAGCTGTTTTAGCAATACATTACGATAAAGATTATCCCACTGCAGTGGTAGTAATATATTTGTTCATACCATGACAATTTGCAATAACTTTTCAGTATGTTTGTTACTATGTAAATAAATTTGCCGCTGACCAGAACTTATGTGCATCCGTTTGTTTGTTTCTTGATTGCTTTCAGCCAAACACCTACTAAAGTAAAATGCAGCTCTATAGAGTGCTGCAATCCCCCATCTTTACACAGTATCTCATATAGCTCTACTGTGGCTTTTTTCTTCTTCTAACATATTTTGTAGCTATATATATATATATATATATATATATATATATATATATATATATATATATATATATACATTTTTTAGAGATGTATATGTATTAATCTCAATGTTAAATCCCTTTGCCTGCCATTTTTTTCTAACCCCTGAGATATTATATATTTGAGCCATTATAACCTTTATGTGCAGTATTTTTTTAAATAGTTTTTATTAGGTAGTGTTATTATGAGTGTTACCATGCTTCGTAATGTATTTTTGTGTTTTTTGCAACTTTTTTGTTTCCCAAAACAGTTAACTAGAGATCTGAAGACGTGGTAAACATTCTAGCATAAATTGCAAATGCGTTTTCTTTCAGCACATAATACCAGCGGTAAGCTCCACAAGCGCAAAGACCCTCGATAAACCCCTTATTGCGCGCACGGAAACATTTGTGCTCCACTCGTAATCTGGCCCTTAGTAAGTACAGCTGCTGATTGGAAGCTAAAACAAAATAAATGAACCAGATGAGCAGACAGCCACAGAGGTGCTAAACTGATGTTTACAATTTATTTTAGCTATTCATTTAACGATGAACAAACTCTGTATACTGCAATAATTGCTATACATATATTGTTAACATTATGTTTACTATTGCTATCACATAATTTATGCTCCTATATTTTTTAAAATTAACTTTTGTAGGGGAATCTAGAGACTTAAGCATTTCCAGTTGTTCTATATTCAAACCTACAATGTAATTTATCAATTACAATTTTTATAGTCTGAACTACAGCCCATCCTGTCATTCTGATTTACAGTGCAAATCATCGTGGTCAAGAACTATCACCTAGCATAGAAACTCATTCTTCTGCAGTCTTTGGAAGCCATCAGTCATACAAATTATTTTATTCTTTACGGTCAAGGATTCTTTTCTTACTCAGTTTTATTACTTTTGCTGCAATTGCTGGAAGTGCAGAAGTTGATAAATTATTATATACAACTATTTCTCAATGCCTGTCCACAGGGACCACTAAGAGATCAGATTTTAAGAACTCTTCTGTTTCATGCTAACTGTAAATAAAAGGGGATTTAAGATATAATTAAAAAGCATTTAAAGGCTAAATTCAATACTTTCATTTTGAAAAATTCTTCTTTACTTTGTGTGTAAAAACACTGAAAAACAAGATTAACGATTTGACTGCTCTGTCAATTGATGGGTAACTTGGTATACAGTGCACATATTTAATTTTAAAAAAATGACACACATTTTAAACAAGGGAGTTCTACGCACGTATAACAGCCCATCAAAAGGGCCTAGAGACTCCCAAAACAACTTTGCTGTGTCTTACATTGCTGGAAGCAGACTCGCATTTGCGAACCTGCCCCACAAGGGCTCCGGAGCAGCTCTTGCGAATTCGTACATGGAGCCCAATGTATTAAAGTGACAGTATACTGTAAAATAGTTTTTCCCTTATGTGTTTACAATTGCTTTTTTTACCAACTGCAGATTAAAAAATGTATGAAAATTTGCTTTTTAAGGTTTATTTCTGTATATTAAAGCCCTGATTTTTGTTTTGAAGCCACAGCCTAATAAAATAGGTTGAGCTTGTAGGTATAATCAGATCTCATTACTGTATCACATTGTGCAAATATACCTGCTTCTTTATCTTATATCTGTCCTTAAAACAATCACCAATACTTTGAGAGAACAATGGAAAATCAACATTTTATTACCTTATCTCTGCTTTATCACACTGGGAGTGTAATTTCTTCTGCTGGCTGTGTTTACAAAGCTTATCTATAGCTGGTACGCGCGGCCACAAACTTTCAGAATAGGTGGGGATACCACATGCTAAATCAACAATTTCAAATGCCAATATAAGGGTAAAGGAGCTACTTGTAAACAATTTAATACACTCCAGCAGGTAAAGTGCACAGTCCAAAGGTGAGCACAGCACAGAGGTCTGGGTGCACAGGAGACCAGGGGCACTGCCACAGCCCCCCAACAATCTGCAATAAGCACACACAAAGTGGGACTCCAGCACTCCAATTATAGAAAAAGGCAATTTATTAAGCAACGTTTCGGGGTCACAGCCCCTTCCTCATGCTATATCTTTATTTAACAACACACCACCATTTAAATACCCTCCACAAGGCGCCAAAATGCACCTACATTGGTGAAATGTCTCCCTCTAGTGGTCATCAATGGTTATTATACCAGATGTATATATTATTCCCTTAGGGATATATATTACTAATTTAAAAACAATATACAATGTATACTACTATAGAAAAATATAAGACAATATCAAAAATACATAAATGTATGAAAAAATTTACAAATGTATAAAAAATATGTAGATGCAGATTGTTACATTTTTTGTATGTTTTACTCTAACACAATTGACATTAGTTCACTTCCTCAAAGCACACTTTCCCAAAATAATCTTGTAGCTATTTGGATAGTCATAGGGGGGAAGTCTATGCAAAAGGCGGACTGTTATTAGATTAGAATCTTATTATGAAATATTCAAACATAGGATAAACTACTTAGAGAAATATGTTCCTTAAAGGAAGTATATAATACTTTAGAAAAAACAAGACAAATCATAGTCCCTGTTAAGACCCCTAGGTTGTAGTGTAGCTAGTTGGTGTATCCACCACATTTCCCTTTGTTGGAGGAGTCGTTCCCTGTCCACTCCATTTCTATTAGGGCCTACATGGTCTATTATCTGCCATCTCATCTGGCTGACACTATGTCCTTTCTCTAAGAAATGACTTGAGACTGGTGCCTCTTTGTTCTTACACCTGATGTTTGACCTGTGCTGACTCATACGGTCACGGGCCTTACGAGTAGTCTCACCGATATACACCAAAGAACATGGGCATTTAATGAGGTAAATTACATGAGTTGTCTCACAGGTATAAAAACCTTTAATATTATATTTCCTACCACTTTGAGGGTGATGGAAATTTTCTCCTTTAATAATCGAATGGCAATTCATGCAATTGTAACAAGGGAAAGTACCTACTCTCTTTTTACCAGTGAGTGTCTGTTGTATTTTACCCATGGTCCCCAAATCTGTTTTAACAAGCTGGTCCCTTAGGCTCTTAACCCTTTTATAGGCCATGAGTGGTGGTTTTTTAAATTGTGTGACTCCCTTGTTGCATTCCTCCAAAATATGCCAATTCTGGCGTATTAGTTTAGCTATTTTGTTACTGAGTGGATTATATTGGCTTACAAAAACCATTCTATCCATATTCTTGTCCGTGTTCCTAATCTTAGTTCTATCCAATTCAGTTAGAGTATTATCCAATAGTTTGTCAGGGTATCCCCTATTAGTGAACTTTTCCTTCATTTCTTTAAACCTGTGGGACTTCCTGTCATTTGAGCTCACAATCCTATCTACTCTGAGTAGTTGACTCCTAGGGAGTGACTCTATCAAATTTCTGGGGTGAAAACTATTATATAGTAGGAGGTTATTTTTGTCTGTTTCTTTACAGTGCAGATCAAACTCCAGAAGTCTACCTGCTTTGATGACTTTCGTGTCTAAAAAGGCTACGTGTTCCTCACTGTAGTTTACAGTAAACTCTAAACCTCTTACTTCTATATTAAGCTCTTTAACAAACTGTAAGAGGGACTCCACGCTGCCCCACCATACGCCAAACACATCATCAATGTAGCGGAGCCATACTGCCCCATACTCTCTAAATAATGCATTTTGATACACACAATTTTCTTCAATTTCCTTCATGAAGAGATTGCCGTATGATGGGGCAACGTTAGAGCCCATAGCTGTGCCTCTTGTCTGGACATACCACTGGTCCTGAAACAAAAAATAGTTCCAGTAAAGGATCAATCTCAAAAGATCTTCAATAAAATTTACCTGACCATGACCATATCCCCTGTCCACCATCAATGTCTTTCTTATAACAGCTATCCCTGTTTCATGTTTTATTGAGGTGTAAAGACTTTTCACATCCATGGTGAACAGGAGATATTTGTCACTTGGAAATTCTAGGGCCTTTGTTTTTTCCAGAAAGTGGTTGGTGTCTTTTAAATAACTTGCCATCTTAATCACTTCTGGCTGAAGTATTCTATCAAGGAACTTGGAAATATTCGTGTATACCGAGTCCACACTCGAGACAATAGGTCTCCCTGGTGGTCTCTGACTGTCCTTGTGGACTTTTGGTACAGTATAGAAGATAGGGTTACGTGGATTATTTACATTTAAGAAATCCATAAGTTTGTTATCTATGATATTTCTATCTACTGCTCTCTGCAAAATACCTGTGATTTCCTTCTGTATTATACCGCGGACAAAGCAGGAGAAGTGCGGAGATCAGAACGGAGGAGGCAGAAGAAGAAGAAGTACTGACAAAGGACTCTGTGAGTAGCTATACTGCACCTAAGGACATTGTCATTAATGCCTCCTCCTATGTAATATCTGAGGATGAAAGTAAAATGCTCAATAAGGGATTATCCTTTTGCCCTTATCGTAATACCAATTTTTTTGAAGTTGATAAAGATTTGCATAGATTTTTTCGAAACATTAAATTAAAAATTTGGTTTCAACAGCATAATTGTGGTAAAGAGGTATATGTTGAATGGTCCCTTAAAAATCTCAACCTTAGGAAAAAGAGTAAGTTTAACCCTAATATAAGTGAGCATGGGGTTAATACCTTTATCAAATTGGTACAAAATGGGGTGTCACAATTTAAAGACCAATATAAGAAAAAAGACCATTCAAAAATTTGGCACAAAGGTAATAGAATTGAATTATCTAACTTTTCAAAAACAGACAAAAATTCATTAGAGAACTTAAAAAAGAACAGTGACATCATATTCAAGGGGGCAGACAAAGGTGGTGCCACTGTCATTATGGACAAAGCATATTATATCAAGGAGGCACTATCACAATTAGGAGATAGGGATACATATGAGACACTGAAACAGAATCCATTGAATATTATACAGAAGGAAATCACAGGTATTTTGCAGAGAGCAGTAGATAGAAATATCATAGATAACAAACTTATGGATTTCTTAAATGTAAATAATCCACGTAACCCTATCTTCTATACTGTACCAAAAGTCCACAAGGACAGTCAGAGACCACCAGGGAGACCTATTGTCTCGAGTGTGGACTCGGTATACACGAATATTTCCAAGTTCCTTGATAGAATACTTCAGCCAGAAGTGATTAAGATGGCAAGTTATTTAAAAGACACCAACCACTTTCTGGAAAAAACAAAGGCCCTAGAATTTCCAAGTGACAAATATCTCCTGTTCACCATGGATGTGAAAAGTCTTTACACCTCAATAAAACATGAAACAGGGATAGCTGTTATAAGAAAGACATTGATGGTGGACAAGGGATATGGTCATGGTCAGGTAAATTTTATTGAAGATCTTTTGAGATTGATCCTTTACTGGAACTATTTTTTGTTTCATGACCAGTGGTATGTCCAGACAAGAGGCACAGCTATGGGCTCTAACATTGCCCCATCATACGGCAATCTCTTCATGAAGGAAATTGAAGAAAATTGTGTGTATCAAAATGCATTATTTAGAGAGTATGGGGCAGTATGGCTCCGCTACATTGATGATGTGTTTGGCGTATGGTGGGGCAGCGAGGAGTGCCTCTTACAGTTTGTTAAAGAGCTTAATATAGAAGTAAGAGGTTTAGAGTTTACTGTAAACTACAGTGAGGAACACGTAGCCTTTTTAGACACGAAAGTCATCAAAGCAGGTAGACTTCTGGAGTTTGATCTGCACTGTAAAGAAACAGACAAAAATAACCTCCTACTATATAATAGTTTTCACCCCAGAAATTTGATAGAGTCACTCCCTAGGAGTCAACTACTCAGAGTAGATAGGATTGTGAGCTCAAATGACAGGAAGTCCCACAGGTTTAAAGAAATGAAGGAAAAGTTCACTAATAGGGGATACCCTGACAAACTATTGGATAATACTCTAACTGAATTGGATAGAACTAAGATTAGGAACACGGACAAGAATATGGATAGAATGGTTTTTGTAAGCCAATATAATCCACTCAGTAACAAAATAGCTAAACTAATACGCCAGAATTGGCATATTTTGGAGGAATGCAACAAGGGAGTCACACAATTTAAAAAACCACCACTCATGGCCTATAAAAGGGTTAAGAGCCTAAGGGACCAGCTTGTTAAAACAGATTTGGGGACCATGGGTAAAATACAACAGACACTCACTGGTAAAAAGAGAGTAGGTACTTTCCCTTGTTACAATTGCATGAGTTGCCATTCGATTATTAAAGGAGAAAATTTCCATCACCCTCAAAGTGGTAGGAAATATAATATTAAAGGTTTTTATACCTGTGAGACAACTCATGTAATTTACCTCATTAAATGCCCATGTTCTTTGGTGTATATCGGTGAGACTACTCGTAAGGCCCGTGACCGTATGAGTCAGCACAGGTCAAACATCAGGTGTAAGAACAAAGAGGCACCAGTCTCAAGTCATTTCTTAGAGAGAGGACATAGTGTCAGCCAGATGAGATGGCAGATAATAGACCATGTAGGCCCTAATAGAAATGGAGTGGACAGGGAACGACTCCTCCAACAAAGGGAAATGTGGTGGATACACCAACTAGCTACACTACAACCTAGGGGTCTTAACAGGGACTATGATTTGTCTTGTTTTTTCTAAAGTATTATATACTTCCTTTAAGGAACATATTTCTCTAAGTAGTTTATCCTATGTTTGAATATTTCATAATAAGATTCTAATCTAATAACAGTCCGCCTTTTGCATAGACTTCCCCCCTATGACTATCCAAATAGCTACAAGATTATTTTGGGAAAGTGTGCTTTGAGGAAGTGAACTAATGTCAATTGTGTTAGAGTAAAACATACAAAAAATGTAACAATCTGCATCTACATATTTTTTATACATTTGTAAATTTTTTCATACATTTATGTATTTTTGATATTGTCTTATATTTTTCTATAGTAGTATACATTGTATATTGTTTTTAAATTAGTAATATATATCCCTAAGGGAATAATATATACATCTGGTATAATAACCATTGATGACCACTAGAGGGAGAAATTTCCTCAATGTAGGTGCATTTTGGCGCCTTGTGGAGGGTATTTAAATGGTGGTGTGTTGTTAAATAAAGATATAGCATGAGGAAGGGGCTGTGACCCCGAAACGTTGCTTAATAAATTGCCTTTTTCTATAATTGGAGTGCTGGAGTCCCACTTTGTGTGTGCTTACAGCAGGTAAAGTGGATCATTGGAAACAAATTAAAGGGGAGAAAATATTTGAGTAAACTGTCCCTTTAAGTGTAATACATATTCACCACGATACCATGATCTGTACGCCCATCAGGTTATTCTTACAGAAGTATTACACTTCACCATAACTTCTCCAATATACACATGTGTGCAGAATTATTAGGCAAATGAGTATTTTGACCACATCATCCTCTTTATGCATGTTGTCTTACTCCAAGCTGTATAGTCTCGAAAGCCTACTACCAATTAAGCATATTAGGTGATGTGCATCTCTGTAATAAGAAGGGGTGTGGTCTAATGACATCAACACCCTATATCAGGTGTGCATAATTATTAGGCAACTTCCTTTCCTTTGGCAAAATGGGTCAAAAGAAGGACTTGACAGGCTCAGAAAAGTAAAAAATAGTGAGATATCTTGCAGAGGGATTCAGCACTCTTAAAATTGCAAAGCTTCTGAAGCGTGATCATCGAACAATCAAGCGTTTCATTCAAAATAGTCAACAGGGTCGCAAGAAGCGTGTGGAAAAACAAAGGCGCAAAATAACTGCCCATGAACTGAGAAAAGTCAAGCGTGCAGCTGCCAAGATGCCACTTGCCACCAGTTTGGCCATATTTCAGAGCTGCAACATCACTGGAGTGCCCAAAAGCACAAGGTGTGCAATACTCAGAGACATGGCCAAGGTAAGAAAGGCTGAAAGACGACCACCACTGAACAAGACACACAAGCTGAAACGTCAAGACTGGGCCAAGAAATATCTCAAGACTGATTTTTCTAAGGTTTTATGGACTGATGAAATGAGAGTGAGTCTTGATGGGCCAGATGGATGGGCCCATGGCTGGATTGGTAAAGGGCAGAGAGCTCCAGTCCGACTCAGACACCAGCAAGGTGGAGGTGGAGTACTGGTTTGGGCTGGTATCATCAAAGATAAGCTTGTGGGGCTTTTTCGGGTTGAGGATGGAGTCAAGCTCA
The DNA here is from genome assembly GCF_027579735.1 of Bombina bombina. Classification (NCBI taxonomy): domain Eukaryota; kingdom Metazoa; phylum Chordata; class Amphibia; order Anura; family Bombinatoridae; genus Bombina; species Bombina bombina. The sequence continues at coordinate 125,397,608 of NC_069504.1, read as the reverse complement.
ACTCCCAGTCCTACTGCCAGTTTCTGGAAGACACCTTCTTCAAGCAGTGGTACAGGAAGAAGTCTGCATCCTTCAAGAAAAACATGATTTTCATGCAGGACAATGCTCCATCACACGCGTCCAAGTACTCCAGAGCGTGGCTGGCAAGAAAGGGTATAAAAGAAGAAAATCTAATTACATGGCCTCCTTGTTCACCTGATCTGAACCCCATTGAGAACCTGTGGTCCATCATCAAATGTGAGATGTACAAGGAGGGAAAACAGTACACCTCTCTGAACAGTATCTGGGAGGCTGTGGTTGCTGCTGCACGCAATGTTGATGGTGAACAGATCAAAACACTGACAGAATCCATGGATGGCAGGCTTTTGAGTGTCCTTGCAAAGAAAGGTGGCTATATTGGTCACTGATTTGTTTTTGTTTTGTTTTTGAATGTCAGAAATGTATATTTGTGAATGTTGAGATGTTATATTGGTTTCACTGGTAAAAATAAATAATTGAAATGGGTATATATTTGTTTTTTGTTAAGTTGCCTAATAATTATGCACAGTAATAGTCACCTGCACACACAGATATCCCCCTAAAATAGCTATAACTAAAAACAAACTAAAAACTATTTCCAAAACTATTCAGCTTTGATATTAATGAGTTTTTTGGGTTCATTGAGAACATGGTTGTTGTTCAATAATAAAATTAATCCTCAAAAATACAACTTGCCTAATAATTCTGCACTCCCTGTAGTAGTCATCGTTTAAGAACATGAAACCTGTTCTATTTTTCAAACCAAGGCTTAAAAGTAGGCTTAAAAGCATGAAACCAAGGCTTAAAAGCATGAAACAATATAACTATCAGAACCACTTTTTAGATGGGATTTTGAAAAACAAAATTGTTTTAATGGTGACCGCATTTGTTCTTCTTTTGCTATTTTTGGGTGCATAATTGGTCTTGGAAACAATTTGCCGAGATTGTGAGGAGCAGAAAGTAGGAGAGTAAACTAATGTATAAAATATTTTACCGGAAGTACCTTGGTCTTTAGCTCTAGTTGGTCTTTTTCTTTGCTTCTGCAAGAATTTAATTGAACCTTAAAATGTGTCCATTTAAGTGATTTTAAGATAATTGCTACCTTCATTTTATATCTCTTTAAATATTATTATTCAATACTAATTACAAGATATTTCTGCTATGTTGCTACAGAATAACATATCAGGCAAATCAATCGGCCAGATTACGAGTTTTGCATTATGAGGGGTGCGGTGCTAACTTGCACGTTATTGTCACCGATTACTTACCTACAGCGCTGGTATTACAGGTTTTTATAAACCCGGCGTTAAAAGACATGAAGTGAGCATAGAGCAAAACTGGGCTCCATACCGCACACCAATACCAGCGCTGCTTAAGTCAGCGGTGAGCTGGTTGTACGTGCTCGTGCACGATTTCCCCATAGACATCAATGGGGAGAGCCGGCTGAAAAAAAGCCTAACACCTGCAAAAAAGCAGCGTAAAGCTCCGTAACGCAGCCCCATTGATTCCTATAGGCAAACACATTTTATGCTTACACCTAACACCCTAACAGGAACCCGAGTCTAAACACCCCTAATCTTACATGTATTAACCCCTAATCTGCCACCCCGACATCGTGACACCTACATAATATTTATTAACCCCTAATCTGCCGCTTCGGACATCACCGCCACTATAATAAACATATTAACCCCAAAACCGCTGCACTCCCGCCTCGCAAACACTAGTTAAATATTATTAACCCCTAATCTGCTATCCCTAACATCGCCACCACCTATCTACATTTATTAACCCCTAATCTGCCGCCCCAACATCGAAGCCACTATACTAAAGTTATTAACACCTAAACCTAAGTCTAACCTAATTTATTTAATTGTAGTGTAAGGTTAGGTGTTAGTGTAAGACCGGTGAGGTTTTATTTTACAGGTAAATTTGTATTTATTTTAGCTAGGTAGTTACTAGGTAGTTACTAAATAGTTATTAACTATTTAATAACTATTCTACCTAGTTAAAATAAATACAAAATTGCCTGTAAAATAAAAATAAACCCTAAACTAGCTACAATGTAACTATTGGTTACATTGTAGCTAGCTTAGGGTTTATTTTATAGGTATTTAGTTTTAAATAGGAATTATTTAGTTATTACTAGTAGGTTTTATTTAGATTTATTTTAATTATATTTAAGTTAGGGGGTGTTAGGTTTAGGGTTAGACTTAGGTTTAGGGGTTAATAACTTTAGTATAGTGGTGCCGACGTTGGGGGAGGCAGATTAGGGGTTAATAAATGTAGGTAGGTGGCGGCGATGTTAGGGACAGCAGATTAGGGGTTAATAATATTTAACTAGTGTTTGCAAGGCGGGAGTGCGGTGGTTTAGGAGTTTATATGTTTATTATAGTGGCGGCGATATCCGGAGATACAGATTAGGGGTTAATAATTTTACTTTAGTGTTTGCGATGCGGGAGGGCCTCGGTTTAGGGGTTAATAGGTATTTTATGGGTGTTAGTGTACTTTTTAGCACTTTAGTTATGAGTTTTATGCTACAGCTTTGAAGTGTAAAACTCATAACTACTGACTTTAGAATGCGTTACGAATCTTGCGGGATAGGCTGTACCGCTCACTTTTTGGCCTAAAAAAAAAAGCTTGTAATACCGGCGCAATGGAAGTCCCATTGAAAAAAGAATTTATGAAAACTGCATAAGTTAATTTGCAGTACGGCCAAAAAAGTGTGCAGGACAGCTGTACCTACAAGACTCGAAATAGCAGCGGTAGTAAAAAAGCAGCATTATGAGCCTTAACGCTGCTTTTCACTCATAACGTAAAACTCGTAATCTAGCCGAATGTATTTTAAAACAAATTAACATCCTTTTTACAGCAATTCATTTTTTTATAGCCAAACTCCATCCACTATTTGCCTTTATTACCCATTTCCTACTTTTGCATAAACAACACGGTTATAATAATATAGTTCTTACCATTTTGACTAATTTCTATCTAAGCCTCTGCAGACTGTGCCCTTATTTCAGTAATTTTGACAGAATTACATTTTAGCCTATCTCTGCTGACTCATAAATAACTCCACGTGAGCACAATATTATCTATATGGCACATGGGAACTAGTGCTGCCTAGCTGAGAAAAACTGTCCAAAGGCTTACAAATTAGCATATGAGCCTACCTAGGTTTAGCTTTAATCAAAGAATACCAAGAGAACAAAGCAAATTAATGATAAAAGTGTATTGGAAAGTTTTTTTAAAAATTGCATTCCCTATCTGAATCATGAACGTTTCATTTTGACTAGACTGTAAATGCTATTGCATTGCCTTTATATTGTGTATTTGTCAGTGATTTATTTCTACTCTATTTGGTCCATTCATTTTAACTTTCAAGTCCTGTAAAACACATATGAATGTAATAAGGACCTGATCCTACAACAAACAGATACTTTCTTCTAGAAATAGTACAAGTATAATTAGTTTTTGTGCCATTTAACAACTGAGAAATAGTCAAACCAGTAATTATGTTTAATATTGTTATATGTTATATTTACTATCTTTATTCTAGTATGTTTTTTATTGAAACTTAATAACATAAATCCATTTGCATGTTAAAATGCAATTAATTATACAAACCATCCACACTATGCTTCCAGAACACCATTGCATTTATAAAGTTTTAAATTACCTTATTAAAAACTGAATTAGAGGACTTTCAGCAAGTATTAAATTTGCCAGATATCTGTTCCTCCAGTGATTTAAGGCATATTTTCCATTTGCTTTTCCTTCTCAATTAAAGATTCTATATTTTGACATTTCTGAACCACAAATTTTTCATTTTAATTGCTACAAATTTTCCTACTATCCTTTAAGTATCTCCACTGACAGAGCTAGAGATCATTCTATACCACCATTGTGGTGAAGGAACTAACTTTTACATCAGTGACCTGTTCTGGAATTTCTTGTAGAAATCCTCTTTGCATATTTAAACTTTTCCAATTATTTAGAACTTGGATTAGTTTACTTAACTTTGACTATTACTAAGATTTTGGTACTTGCTGTGCATTTTTATGGTCCGAATTTTTAAGAGATTTTAGAGATTAATAGAAGTTTTGAAATAATTTTGAAAAAGAACAGCAATGTGTTTAAATAATATTTTATTAATAAGAGTTAAAGATTGTAAATGTTTCTCAATTACTAAATGAATAGTAAAAGAAAAGATTGTACAGCAAATGCTGATGCCTATCATGGATTATGGGGACGTAGTATACGCACCTGCACCGCAAACTCACCTTAATAAACTTAATTCATTGTATAACTCGTTTTGCCGCTTTGTGCTACAATGTAACTACAGGACCCACCATTGTGACATGCTAAAAGAACTAAACTGGCTGTCGCTGGAATCCAGATGCACCCTCCATCTTTCCTGCCTTGTCTTTAAGAGCCTTTCTGGGAAGCTCCCACCCTACCTGAACAGAATGCTCTCCCCGGCTATTCCCACCTCCCATAACCTCCGATCCAATAACAGCACATTATTTAGCTTGCCTCAATACAAAAAAAAAGCAGCTCGATCCTCCTTTTCCTACAGAGCGCCACAGTTATGGAATGACCTCCCGCACACTTTCAAACCTTCCCCAAGCCTAAAATCCTTTAAGAGATCCCTCTCTATATATCTCAAAACAGAATGCTCCTGTCATGGTTGATTATATATTTCCTACCTGTTCTATGTTAATGTTTGCATATATTGTGTATTATTATTGTTTTTGTATTTTATTGTACCCTATTGTATCAATGCAATGTTTTGTGATCCCAGGACATACTTGAAAACGAGAGAAATCTCAATGTATACTTCCTGGTAAAATATTTTTATAAATAAAAAAAATAAAAAAAATAGTAAAGCTTAGAAAAATATAAAATTGCTATGCTTTAAATACCAGCATAAACAAGTTGAACTACACATTATTTATGCAAGACTATTGCCTAATAATAAAATAATGATGAACTGCAGAATTAAGAGCCTAAATTAATAAATAAATTATAAGAATTTATTTCCAATAAATTAAGGTGTTTTGAACTTGAAGGCACCAAAGTAATTGATTTCAAATGGTCACACATCAATATAATACAGTAATTATGAAGTTTGCTGCACTCATATTAAAGAGACATTAAACACAAAATAAAAACTAGGTAGAATAATTTATTGAAAGCAAATATGAACCTTATAATAAACAGATGCATTTTTTAAATTTATATTAGCAATGTTAAATCTTAGACTTTTCCCCTATATGTTAGCTACCATGTTGTAACCTAGTTTACCTTCAGTAGTGGAGCTACTTAGGTACAGTTTTAAAGGAACAGTCTACACGAGAATTTGTATTGGTTTAAAAGATAGATAATCCCTTATTACCCGTTCCCCAGTTTTGCATAACCAACACAGTTATAATAATATACTTTTAACCTCTGTGATTATCTTGTATCTAAGCCTCTGCAAACTGCCCCTTTATTTCAGTTCTTTTGACAGACTTGCAGTTTAGCCAATCACTGCCTGCTCCCAGATAACTTCGCGTGCATGAGCACAGTGTTATCTATATGAAATACGTGAACTAACACCCTCTAGTGGTGAAAAACTGTTCAATTGCATTCTGAAAAGAGGTGGCCTTCAAGGTCTAAGAAATTAGCATATGAACCTCCTAGATTAAAGTGTCAGTAAACCTTAAAAATAATGTTATATAATTCTGCACATAGTGCAGAATTATATAACATTATATTATCCTTATCTGTATAAAACATAATATTCCCTTTTAATTTAAAAAAAAAACCCGGCTGTTTTACAGACCCGCTCTCTGCTGAGCAGGTCTGTTTTATTCACACAGCGCAACGAGCCAGCTGTATAGTCACAGCCCGGCCCGACCTCGCCATAACACAAAGTGCAGCTCGCTCCTGCTCTGTCTGACAGCAGGAGCAAGCTGCACTGTGTATAATGGCGCGGTCGGGCCGGGCTGTGACTATACAGCTGGCCCGATGCGCTGTGTGAATAAAACAGACCTGCTCAGCAGAGAGCAGAGAGCGGGTCTGTAAAACAGCCGGGTTTTTTAAATTAAAAGGGAATATTATGTTTTATACAGATAAGGATAATATAATGTTATATAATTCTGCACTATGTGTAGAATTATATAACATTATTTTTGAGGTTTACTGTCCCTTTAAGCTTTCAACTAAGAATACCAAGAGAACAAAGCAAAATTGGTGAAAAAAGTAAATTGGAAAATTGTTTAAAATTGCATGCTCTATCTGAATCATGAAAGTTTATTTTGGCCTAGACTGTCCCTTTAAGTGAGTCACTACAGTGTTCAGCCAATGAGTGTGTGGAACATAGCAAATATTAATTCTGGAGTTGGAAAGTTTATAATTTTCAGAATTAAATTACAGGAAAAAGATCTAGAATAAATAATTAAAGTATAATGTATGGCTGTTTTATTATATGGTATCAAAGATTTTATATTACAATCTCAAACTGTTTAATAACCCTTAAAGGCATACAAAACCCAAATATTTTCTTTTTTCATGATTCAGATAGGGCATGCAATTTTAAGCAGCTTTCTAATTTACTCCTATTATAAATCTTTTTTCGTTCTCTTGCTATCTTTATTTGAAAAGCAGGAATGTAAGCATAGGAGCCGGCCCATTTTTGATTCAGCACCTGGGTAACACCTGCTGATTGGTAGCTAAATGTAACTTGCTGATTGGTGGCTACAATTTTTAGAAAGCTGCTTAAAATTGTATGTTCTATCTGAATCATGAAAGAATTTTTTTGGGGTTTGTGTCCCTTTAAATATGCTATAAACAGATGCTGATAAATAATCTAATACAGGCAATACAGTAGTGAAACTAATATATAGACGATGTTGGTGCAAAAAATGTGGCCGTCATATGTAATTTTCAGTGGTAGGTAATAATGATACATGTGGAACGCTGATATATAAATACGTATAAGAATAGTTAATTACTCACCAAAAATTGATACAATATTTTGGCAATCATTGTTTTGCCAGCTATGAGCTGAATTTTATACCACAAGCAGAGTATCACATGTATGAGTAATTGCTTATTTAGGTTTATTTTTAAATATGAAATAACTGATTCTGCTGATTAAAACCACAACCCAATCATATTCCCTAAAAGGTCCTAGATCAAATGGTTTGCAACTGCAACTGCCCTGCATTCCATTAGCTTCTGATTCTAATGCTTCCTCTGTAAAAAAGATAAGAAAGTCAAAATTAAATGTGCATGATTCAGATAGAACATATCATTTTAAGACAATTTTAAATTCACTTCTATTTTCAAATGTGCTTCGTTCTCTTGGTATCTCTTGTTGAAAAATAATATGCACATATGATACACTAGTGGGAGCTAGCTGCTGATTGGTGCCTGCACACATTTGTCTCTTGTGATTGGCTAACTAGATGTGTTCAGCTAGCTGTCAGTAGTGCAATGGTGTTCCTTCAATAAAGCTTAACAAGAGAATGAAGCAAATAATTTGATAATAGAAGTAAATTGGTAAGTTGTTTGAAATTATTTCACCAAGATTACAAGTTGTGCGCTAAACTGGGTACGTAAAAAACATCATAGACATCAATGGGGAGAAAGTGTCAGAAAAAACTAACACCTGCGATTGCGGAATGATGCTTATGGGGAAAAAGAGTTATGTTAAAAGAGTTATGTTAACACCCTAACATAAAACCCTAGTCTAAATACCCCTAATCTGCCGCCCCCGACATCGTCATCGCTAACTAAAGTTATTAACCCCTAATCCGCTGCCCCCGACATCGCCAACACTAATTAAAGATATTAACCACTAAACCGTTGGTCCCCGACATCGCTACCAATAAACTGAGCCTATTAACCCCTAAACCGCTGGCCCCTCACATTGCAAATCACTAAATTAAACTATTAACCCCTAAACCTAACACCCCCCTAACTTTAAATTAAATTTACAATATATCTATCATAAAATAAATAAAAAACTTCCCTGTGAAATAAAAAAAAATAAGATTCAACTAAAAAAAAAACCTAACATAACTATTTTAAGAAAATAAAATAAACTACAAATAAAAAACCTAAATTACAAGATTAAAATAACCTAACACTACAAAAAAAAAAAAATGACAAATTTAAAAAACCTAACACTTAGAAAAAATAAATAAAATCTAAAATTACCAAAAAATAAAGACGCTAAAATTACGGAAAATAAAAAAACACTAAGATTACAAAAAATAAAAAACGAAATTATCCAAAATAATAAAAATTACACCTAATCTAATAGCCCTATATAAAAAAGGCCACCCCAAAATATAAACACCCCCTAACCTAACAATAAACTACCAATAGCCCTTAAAAGGGCCTTTTGTAGGGCATTGCCCTAAGTTCTTTTACCTTTAAAAATTACTAAATCCCCACTAAAAGCAAAATAAAAAGACCTAACTCCAAAAAATCCTAAAATACCCATTGCCCCTAAATTGGAATTTGTATGGGCATTGCCCTTAAAAGGGCATTCAGCTCTTTTACTGCATATTAAAATATGGAAATCTACTCACAGTTCCTGCAGTCCAGACATCCATCTTGATCCAGGCGGCGAGAAGTCTTCATCCAGGCGGCTACATCTTCCTCCATTGCGGGGGCATCTTCTATCTTCATCCCGGTGGCATGGAGCTGTGACGGCACGTAGTGGAGCTGTCCAGGAGTGGTGGGGACATCCAGTGCGGAACATCCTCTTCATGCGATCGACTGATCACACTGAAGCATAAATGCAAGGTACCCCTTTTATATTGGGGTACGTTGCATTCCTATCGACTGAAAAATTCAAATCAGCCAATAGGATGAGAACTGCTGAAATCCTATTGGCTGATTTGAACAGTAGTTTATTGTTAGGTTAAACAAAAACAAAAACAGAGGCGCCACATGTGTAGATCAATATAACCAGAAAATCCAATAAAGGAGCAGAATAAGGGTACTCACAAACGCGGCGGCACTCTCTTGTGCCAGTAGGGGCGGGCTGGTTTTCAACAGCAAATCAGCTGGCTGTGTGTTGATCTCCCCCAGATAGACTGGAAATATTTGTCTCCTGGATGTCAGACAACGGCCAAGACTGCAGTGGAAGGAGGAGGAAGAGCTACAGTGCCCTTAGGTTACTGCTATGAGGGTAGTTACACCAACACCAGACTTATGTAAAAGTATAAAATCAGTATTTTATTATACAAAATAAAAATACCAAACGGTATAACAAATTACAGCTGGGTGATGACAACCTATCTCCCCATAGACCATACAATATAGCAACGCGTTTCTCGGGGGACACCCCGTTTCCTCAGGCTTGTATGTTCATTGTATACATAACTGCCCTTTATATAGGGCTCAGTAACCTAATATTCCAATAAACCCTCCCCTTCCTTTACACAGATTGACCTATCATGTCCTTCCTTTCCCAACACTCCCCATTGTTGTGGTAATGTACTATTCAATTAGTTAGAATTATATGTCACAACTATATTTTTATTTATAGAACTTTGTTTCCCTATATGTCTTTAAAGATCATATGTAAATGAGCAATTGGATCGATAATTGGCAGTTTCGATCGTACCCTATAGATATTATTATCGTAGTAAGAAATCTAACATATGTTATATGCCTAGCCAATAGAATTACGACAATGTTAGGGGCCTGTCCTGGTATGGCAATCCCATTGGTTGTGCTAAATACTGCATGTTATGTTATCATGACGTAGTGTCATGTGGTCGGGAGTGTAGCAAATAGCTAATGCCGTAATTCCAACGTCAAAAGGGATGACGCGTGATCACATGATCACTACGGCCTAAGCGTGTGTATCTCTATCTTATTGTGGTTACTAGGGGCGAGATGGTTACGCCCATATCTTACTGCGAAGCCAATAAAAGAACGTGAATTGTGATTAATAACGTGCCATTGGTTGTTTATGTATTACTAGTGTTATGATCTAAGAACAAAAATAGAAATAAGTGAATACATTACGCTTATAGTCAAAATTACTCATCATGGACTCATGACAGTACAGCATGGAGTACACATGTGAATAAGAATAATCATAAATAAAGTTATTAAACGTTGTGGTTTCGACGATCAGAACAAACTCTGAATTTCCTTGTCAATAAGTGGAATCGTAGAAATAGGCTTAAAGTGCAAACTTAGAAACTACAAAGTACCCCAAAAATATGAGGTTTGTGTGCCAGAGTCTATATGTTACCATTAAATATGGTGTATATAATATAATGAAAGTACTGGTATAAGTGAAATGACTAACTAGTGAATAGTATTAAGGGGTAAATAATAATGAATTATATTTTAAATTTTAAATCATTACTTTAAGATAGTGACATTGTCACCCGATGAAATAGAAATGTGGTATACAAATAAAATTGGGGTATTAGTGTAAGTGAATAATATTAAGGGGCTAAATGATAATGAATTATATTTAAATAATTACCATAAGGTAATGACATTGTCACCCAATGAAATACAAATGTGAGGGTGTATGAATGGGCTCATATGGATTGAAAATATGTGATAAAATAGTGTAATTTGGCCAGATGTGTGGAGGTTGAAATACAATGTATTGAATGTAGTAATCTATATCCCTAATGCATATAAACATAACTATAATTAAAATTAAAATTAAAATTCCTCTATGGTTTAAAATACATAGTGCTTGTGAATGCAAACCAACAACAATGGGGTGTCGAAAAGTCCAGCGAACAAAATGCACATAAAACCATACATATATTGAGTATAACAATATCTCAATGTATATATAAATAAGAATATCTACACAAAAGCTGCAGAGTCTATGACCTCATTAAGGCCAGTGGGGAATAAACTATTGAATTTATAAATCCAATAGGTTTCCCTTTGTCTCAATTTGGAAAACCTATTGTACATATTACTTGGAGGAATTCTTTCCAATGGTGTTATTTTGAATGAGCATTTGCCAGGGATATAGCTGTTACACATATGTCTAGAAACACTATGTTTTAACGATTTGGATTCAATGTTCTTCAGATGTTCGCTCCATCTGGTCCTGACCTTTCTACAGGTCCTACCTATATACTGAATCCCACATTGGCAGGACAATGCATATATTATATATTTGGAATCACAGGACAATCGATTTTTTTATAGGTATTAACTCGTTTGTGTGGTTAGCTAATATGTCACTGTGACCATGTGTTATATATTTGCACATGTGACAACGTTTCTTTCCACATCTGAAGGTCCCTGTTTTGTTAAAGGTATGATTATTATGAGTCTGATCTCTCAGTCTGATAATATTGGCAGATTTCCTTTTTGACATCACCACCTTACTAGGGGCTAGTTTTTATTTATAAGTAGGGGCTCTCTTGAACACTAATTTAGGTTGTAATGGAAGTGTTTTCTTCAAGACGGGGTCTTTTAGAAGGATCGGCCAGTGTTTCTTGAGGACTTTGTTAATAATTTTATGGTTAGAGTTATATTGTGTAATAAACAAAGGTTGTTTGTTAACAAAAGTTTCCTTGTCTCTATCTTTTGATGAGACAGAGGATAATAGTTGCTCCCTATGTAGGTTTTTGGCTTTCTCCTAGCCTTTTGTAACTAATTCAACAGGGTATCCCTTTTCGATGAATCTGCATTTAAGGATCTGTGATTGCTGATTATATTGGTCAATGGTACTGCAGTTCCTTCGCAGTCTACAAAACTGACTAAAAGGGATATTACTTTTCCATTTTGTTAAATGGTTGCTTGAAAAATTAAAAAAATTATTGCAGTCCACTTTTTTGAAAAAAGTGGACGTGGATATATTCTCTTCCTGATCCCAAGATAGAATAACATCCAAAAATTCTATACTTTCTTTTTGTAAATTGTGGGTAAAACTAATGCCCATATTATTGTCATTTAGGTGTGATACAAAATCTAGGGCTTCTGATTCTAGGCCATCAAAAATGAAGATCAGGTCGTCTATATAACGGCCATAGAACACCAGATTGCCCCTCCATTGCGAATTATATATATAGTGATCTTCATAACAACCCATAAAAAGGTTGGCAAAACTAGGGGCAAATCTGGTGCCCATGGCCGTTCCCCTAATCTGTAGAAAAAAGGTATCAAGAAACTGAAAATAATTATGTTTTAAAATAAAATTGATAAGTGAAATCAAATATTCCTTTTGGATTAAAGGCATATATAAATCTCTATTCAAATATATCAGGGTGGTGTTAATCCCCAAATCATGAGATATATTCGAATAAAATGATCCGACATCACATGTGAGCCAAAGATAGTTCTTATTTTTATCCAATTGAACAAGAGAAAGTTTATTAAGTAGATCTTTAGTATCCTTAATATAAGATGGTAAATTAGTGACATACCTCTGTAGGTAAATGTCAATGTATTCTGACAATCTGTCAGTAATACTATTCATGCCAGCTATAATAGGCCTACCAGGAGGCTCTTTTTCGTTCTTGTGCAATTTGGGTAGATGATAGTAATAAGGTATGCTTGGATGGTCCGGAGTTAAGTATCTTTTCTCTTTTTAGTGAGGATCTTTAGATTGAGGACTTTTTCCAATAGGGTAGTAAGGATTTTCATATACTCTGTAGTGGGATCATACTTTAGTTTAATGTAATAATTGATATCTTCTAGAATCCTACATGCTTCTTTTACATAATCAGAATAATTCTGCAGTACTATGCCACCGCCCTTGTCAGCCTGGCGGATGACCAAATTATGGTCATCCATCAGACTTTTCAGGGCTCTAGCTTCATTGGGCCAAGTTTTCTTTTTACCCATGATCCTTTTTGGCATAGATTCAAAATCTTCTAAAACTAATTGCTGATATAAGTCTATATAAGACACTTCCTCCTTAGGCGGATAAAAGGATGAGGGAGGAGCCAATGAAGTGTGTATTACTCCTTCAAAAAGTTCCTCCATTAGTGAGCTCGGATCATATGATATAACCATAGAAGGATTTCTCGTTTGACCTGAATTTAATAGGACGGGTAAACCCTCTATGTTTTGTTTCCTCAAAGCCTTCATTGCAAAATATCTCTGAATGGACAGTTTGCGGGTATATTTATTTAAATCCACAAAAAGCTCAAAAATGTTATGAGGGTTAGGAGGGCAATAAGAAAGACCTCTTCCCAAAACTCTCACCTCATCATCCGAGAGTATATGGGAAGAGAGATTGAATATACCCTTTCTTAGTTTTAGAAGTTTTTCTTTTTTGTTGGTTTTCCCTCTCCCTCTCCTTCCCCGTTTGGGTGGGGTCTTTTCTTTTGATTTGTGGTGGGGTTCGGTCGCCTCCATAGGGGTGCGAGATTCGAATTCTCTAAAAAAGGCCCAGATGGAGTGGAGGGGATAATGGTGGCCCTAGATGTAGAGGGTCTTACTTCTCTCAGATGGTCAAATACCTCATCCTGCCCAGAGCTAAGGGCTTGGAATCTATTATTAATAGGAATATAATTAGGGTTGTGGTATTCCTGATATTGTGGTGTACCTCTACAGTCCCTATCTGTGTAGGTCGGTCTATTGTAATGAGGTTCTGTATTCCGGTTAACACCAGGACCCCCATTATATTGCTGGAAATCAGTACTACGGCTGCCATTGTAATCCCCATGGTGATTTTCACGTGGATGCTGTGTATTATGACTGAATGGGTTCTTTTTTTATTTTTATTTTTTTATATTATTTATTTATAAACAGAAGTGTACACAGATTCATAAAAGAAACAGAAAACAGTACTTTCCTTATCTTTTTGGCCGCGCAGGGCAAGATAATCATCAAAATATAGCAAAAAAATACAAAGATAAAACAGAAAATTTTGCATGACTTGAAACTTTAACCTGACCTTCTTTATAATGTACACTTCTGGGATTTATATATTTTTTTTAAAAAAATAAAAAAAATTAGAAAGAAAAGAAAGGAAAAGAAGGGAAAAAAAAAACAAAAAAAACAAATCCCTCCTCCCCTCTCTCTCTTCCCCCTCCCCGGACCCCTATCAGAAGAGATACTGTCTCCAAAATTCAGGATATCTATCTGATAATATTAACTCTAGAAAGTCCGCTGAATTGCGAAAATATTTCAATATTTGCAGCTGAATCTCTCTAGGCTGGGCTAAGATAACTAAATCCCACTTTTTCAAAAATCTCTTTAGGTTTATCCCAGGATCAAATTGCTCCACCAAAATCTGTTGCTGGATAGTACGTATGACAGAGGCAATAGTGGGAACCTGTCTTTCCTTCCATTTCCTAAGGCACATTTGTCTAACCAATAGTATTACTGTATTAATCAAGGCTCTATTTTCAATCTGTTCCTGTACCAAAAAGAATATATAAATTGGGTTGAGTACTATTTTAATAGGTAGATGTCTATTTAGCCAATATTCAACTTGTTTCCACAATTTAATTGCCTTTGGACATGCATAGAAGAGATGGAATAGATCTGCAGCTGGAAAGCTGCATCTAAGACAAAGACTATCTCCTTTCCACTTAGAAAGTCTATATGGGGTTAGATAAGCTCTATTCAACAATTTCAGATGGGATTCTTTCATTGCCATGTTGTTTGTAAAATGGGTTATCTTAGAGAGGCTATTTTGGAAATATTCTAGCTCAATGTCAGGGAGATCTCGTTTCCATATACTGAAAAGACTTTTAACCCTAGTCTCTGACTCTTTAGCTAATAGTAGTTTGTATATATGAGAGATAGAGTGATCTCCCCTCTGAAATCTGTTAATAATAATATCTAATGGTCCTAAGGACCAGATGTCTCCTTCTATACCTTCCCGGTTATAGTAAAAATGTCTAATCTGTAGATAGGCAAAAAAGGATCTTCTATCAATATTGAATTCTCTGCTTAAAGATTCAAAGGTTTTTATCTGATTGGAGAGTGGTTCTACCATCTGTATCATCAGATTCAAATTATTTGCTGACCATTGCTTAAAAGCGGCAAATGTATAGCCACTTTCTAAATCCGGGTTTCCTATGATAGGTAGAAATTTAGAGAGAGTATATTTAATGTCTAGTTGTTTACAAATTTTATGCCATGCTATAATTACATTGCGGATAGTATATTTTAATGTCCGGTCTTTAATCTTTAAATCATTGGCTACGTGCAATAACGCTTTAGGCGTATAAGGGAACACTATGTTGTCTTCTACCTCAGAACTAGTGACAAGATTGGCAGAGGTTAGCCAGTCTACGGCAATTTTGGCAAGGCATGCCAGATTATAGTTAATTAAATTTGGAAAAGCAAAACCACCCGTTTCTTTCAGGTGCATTAGCCTTGATATTGCTATACGGGGTTTTTTGGAGGCCCACAAAAAACGTGAACATCCTGCATTAAATTTCTGCACATCTGCCTTTCGTAGAAGGCAAGGGACATTCTGTATTACGTACAGAATTTTTGGAAATATTCGCATTTTAATTAGGGCTATCCTGGCTGATAGTGAGATAGGTAATCTGCTCCATCTTTGAATCTCAGCCTGGCATTTACTCCATATGTGAGAAAAATTTAGATCATACCATTCATCTGGATTTCTAGATAGATTTATTCCTAAATATTTGATATATTTATCTGCAGATTTAAAAGCATTCTCAACAAGGCTCTTTTTATTTTTAATTATCCATAGAATTTCTGACTTAGATAGATTAATGCTATAACCAGTGAATTTACTAAACTCTGATAGAATATCTACTAGTGCAGGGATGTTTTTGGGCGAATTCTCTATATAGAATAGAATATCATCCGCGTATAATGATAATATCACCTTCTGCTGCTTGATTTTTATACCCTCTAGGATTTCTCTGCTCTTAATAGCTAATGGCTCAATCGCCAAATTAAAAAGTAACGGTGAAAGAGGACATCCCTGTCTGGTACCTTTAGACAGGGTAATAGAGGGAGAAAGAATGTTGTTTATACTAAGATATGAAATAGGGTTTTGATATAATACAGAAATATACTTGTAAAAGTGACCCGAGAAACCAAAATTATTTAACGCTGTCAATAAATGATCCCATAGGACAGAGTCAAAGGCCTTTTCTGCATCAACCGTTACTATGGCGAAATCTTTGTTCCTATTTGACCCTGTCCTATGGGAGGCAAGTGTGTGTTCAATAATCATCATGGCTTTCCTTATATTTTTTTGTGCTGTTCTACCTGGTATAAACCCAGTTTGGTCCGGATGGATAATGTCGACTATAATTTTTTAAAGACGTGATGCCAATATATTAGCTAAAATTTTATAGTCGCAATTAAGTAGCGAAATAGGTCTATATGAATCCATACAGTTCGGGTCTTTATCTTTCTTTAATATCAATGTAATATTTGAGGCAGAGAAAGTCTGAGAGGGTTTCAAATCTGATAGAAAGTAACCGTTAAACAACTTAGTCAGGGTAGGTATAATTTCTACCTAGAGTATTTTGTAAAATTCACTAGGTAGTTGGTCCGGGCCTGGTGCCTTCCCTTGGGCTGCCTCTTTGATAGCCTTAGAGATTTCTTCTGCTGTAATTTCTTTATTCATTGTATTCAACTGATCTAACGATATTTTGGGTAATTTCATATCCTTCCAGAATCTATGCTTCGCTTCTTGATTTACTTCTGAAGCAGAATAAAGCTTCTGAAAAAATACATGAAATTGTCTTACAATATCATTTGGATTATTATATTTCTGCCCTTTACACGAGATAGATCCAATAAAATTATTTTTCCTCTTGCTTTTTGAAATATTAGCCAAGAATTTCACTGTTTTAGGGGAGAAGACACCATAATTGGCTTTGTTTTTCAGATCTTGTTGAAGTTGATTTTGCATTAAAAATATCTCTCTCTCTCTTTTAGCCTTCTGATAATTTGCCCAATTGGGCGTATCGGGATTATCAATATATTTTATGAATTTGTTTTTAAGATAGTTGGTTAGTTGTAATTCCCTCTCTCTTAGCTTCCTCTTTCTTTTAACCATATAAGCTTTTATTTCACCTCTAAAGAAGGCCTTAGCGGCTTCCCAAAATATTTCCGTCTTAGGAAGATATTCCTTATTAAAGGAGACATACTCTCTCCATCTTTGAGCCAGCCAGTCTCTAAACTGTATATTAGAATACAGGAAGGAAGGAAAGAAGAATTTACCACATAAGGTCTCTCTGCTGTTTCCCAACTGGATAGATAAAGAAATAATAGCGTGATCTGATAAAATTATATTTTTTATATCTGTCTTGATTTCTAAGTGTAACAATCTTTCTGATACTAAAAACATATCGATTCTTGAGAGTGTATGGTAGGTCTTAGATTCACATGTGAACATTTTTTCATCGGGATGTTGTGTTCTCCATATATCTCTCAGTTTAAGATTTTTTTGAAATGAGGACAGTATTTTTGCTTCTTTTTTTGCTCTATATGAGCCACTAGACCTTAACCTATCCAGCTGGGGTACACAAACACTATTAAAATCCCCACCAATAATTTACTGTGAATCTACTAAATTTATTAATTTTAGATAAAGTTTATCCCAGAACTCAGAACAGCATTCATTCGGGGCATATAAATTACAAAGAGTATACCGATTTTTATTTATCTCTATTTCTAAAATCAAATATCTACCCTCTACGTCTTTATCCTGCGACAGCAATTCAAATTCTAGATCCTTCCTAAAAATACATGCTACTCCTCTCTTCCTTTTTACTGCTGGAGCTGCACATACTTCCCCTATCCATCCCATTTTTAGTTTCTCTGCTTCCTGAAGACTCAGATGAGTCTCCTGAAGGAAGACTATATCTGGTTTATATAATTTCAAGTGTTGGATTACTTTTTTCCTCTTGATCGGGGACGTGAAGCCCCCTACATTCCATGAAAATAATTTAAGTAGATTTTTCATTTTTATTAGGAGGGGGCCTGTTAGTTAAGACAATAAGTACCCATATAACCAAAAAAATAAGGAGAGGGAGAGGAAGTGAGGAGAGAGAGGGGTATAAAAGAAAGAAGAGAAGAAAAAAAAAAAAAAAGGAAGAACAAAAAGAACACAGAAAAAAAGAATGAAACAGCACAGAAAAGAAAAAACGGCCACTCCATTATCCATCATTTTAAACATATGAAGTCTGCCTATACTTGTTCTTTTATTTCTTTGTTTTCTAGGAATTGCCTAGCTTCCTCCACTGAATTCAAAATAGAAATACTATTATCTAGAAAGATTTTGATTTTTGCAGGATATATCATAGTGGCTTTATAGCCAGCCTTAATCACTTGTGTGCACCAGGGGGCCATCCGCCTCCTTTTATTAAGTGTCTCGGCAGAAAAGTCATTAAATAGATAAATACGTTCATTGTTAATTTCTAATGGACCTTTCTTCCTATAATAGGTAAGAATTTTTTGTTTGTCCTGGAAATTTAACAGTTTCGCCAAGACAGGTCTTTTTGATTGTGTGGTACTATCTCTTTTTTGATATGTACCCACCCTGTGGACTCTTTCTACTTCAATCTCTGTCTTGTTTGGGGGCATCTCTAATAGTTCTGGGAGAGTATGCTTAATAAAAACCATAAGGTCTGTGTAGTCTGAGGTCTCTGGCAAGCCTATTATTCTCAAATTATTCCGTCGTGCCCTGTCTTCTAAATCGTCCAGTCGTGTTTGCAATAGTTCAATAGTCTTAGTCTGTGTATTCAAAAGTGTTTGTTGGGTACTTTGAAGATCATCAAGATCCGATATTCTACTTTCAATTTCCCCTAATCTGGATGATACCTGTTTAAGTTCACCAGTTAGAGTAGCTAAGTCTGTTTTAAGTGCCTCAAATTGAGGTAGAAATAAGTCAGAGATTTGCTTTACTAGTCTATTAGTATCAATGATAGTATTGTGACCAACTAAGGAGTCGCTTGCTCCTGTTTCTGAGCTTCCCATACTTGGTCTCTGTTTCTTATCCTTGGATTTTGGCGGCATATTGCCTGAGTCAGATCTGGTTATCCCTAAGTATCTGTCCATAGAGGGTACTAGAGGTGTGTGAAAAAAGAAATAAACAGGTCAAAATAAGACAGTGTAAAAAAGTGAATATAGAAAAATAGAAATCAATTATATATTAAAAAAAAATAAAAAAAATAAAAAAATATATGTTCTCTGTCATATAGATAGAGAAATGGTGTTCCTATATCTGGTGATGTATAATAGTCAAAAAGTGTTCAGTGAAGAGGGCAAAAGATCAATATCTAACGTCTAGCAGAAAAAATAAAAAAATATCAATCATTTAGTGAATGATTAGTGCACAAGACATGTAATTATGTATCTATCCTTTATAGTGCATGTATATAATCCTCTAGTCCTAAGATTTTTAACTGGGATATAAGGAGATAATTTACAGCACAGAATGTACCTTAACCCCTTAACTCTCTTTCTTTAGTTTTCTTGAAGTTGCATATAGAAAGTCTACAGTTTTAACAGGCTGCTGCCCTATTTACTTTCTGAGGTATCTTTGTTTACTATTTCAGGGAAGAAAATATACCTCTTTTCCCTTCCTATGCTAGTCCTTACATTTACTCTGATGGGGGTAAAGTTAGCTACCCTTATTAAATAGACCAGAGCTTTTGTACACCAAGGCAGCAATATAATAATATCCTATATTTCAGACAATATTTGAAAATAGGCCTTTCCCTATTAACTTCTCTGGCAACAACCATTTATGTTAGTATTCAACATTCAATCTTGTATGGTTAAATAACGCTCTAAAATAATACATTACATTAGCTATATCAACCCTCCTTAGAGAGGGTCATTACCTCGGCCTAAACAGCCTCCAAGATTTAAACAAGAGCAAGACTCTCAATTTTATAGCACTTTATATATCCCCCCATATAGATCTGGGAGTGTATCTCTCAAATTAAAGCACTTTATCCAGATATTATAGCATTTTAAACGTATTTGATATCACATACAAAAAAAAAGAAAACCACTTTAAACATAAAATATGGCACTTCAGGCTTGTTACCAGATAGCAGAGAAAAACAAAAAAATGGAAAAAGATATATATGCCAGTGTCCTTTTTTAAGAGCACTACAAAGAGCGCTGCAGAGCTGGGTGGCTTCTTTTTTTTAATTTTTTTTATTTTTTAGTGTAAATGTCTTAATAGGAGAGCGTAAAGACTTTATTGATTTTTCAAATTCTACAGTCTTAGTTTTGTTCCGTATGCCTTTTTCTCATTGGGCACAATAGCTTGCACATGAACCCACTGTCTCCCACTTCTGCTTCCCTAAAAAAAAAGACAGCTTCTGGGGGGTTGTGGGTGACCAGTTTTTCCACATAAATATCCTAAGTTCAGCAGAGAGAGAGTAAAGTTTATACTTTTTACCACAGGTGGCTTAACTTTTATCAGAGAAAAAGGAGATAGACTTATCTTTCCTGCAGAGCAAAAGTGTCCTTTCCAGCCTCCTACCCCCGGACAGTTAGAGAAAACAGGGCAAACATCCACACCGCCATAGCCCGTCTAGGAGAGGTATAAAACCAGGTTATCCTCTATCTCTGGCTTGCGGGCTTCAAATATCCAGGAGATTCTGGGAGGCGTATCACACTTTGTTTTTTCGCCGTCTAGGCCGGGCAGCTCGTCGTCCTTCTTATTGTCCCGCTCCAAATGAGCGCTAGATGGCTTTTTGATTGTCTCCTACCCCAGGTCTAGGGAGCGATGTCACCTTCCTCCAGATCCCGGGGTCCTGGGAGCACTATAATGACAGGCTTGAACCTTGGAGCGGCTGTTTGTGCTGTTTCGCAACTCTAGCCAGTGAGTCACAAATGGCTATTCGGACTTCCTGCTCTCCGGACAATGCATCACAACATGGAGGGAATCCCTGCCAGCCAGACCACGGTCTTTTGGCCAGAGTGTCATACACCGCATCGGCCGTGGAGATGCTCTGGGGCACCTGTGTGAGGATGGTTCTCTCAGGACGCCGACAACACACGTCTATACAGGCACCTCCCACAACCGGAAGTCCCGATCGACTGAATGGGTTCTTTTGATTATGTTTATTGTTCCTATTGGAATTATAATGGGACTGATGATTGTGATTATTTTTATTTTTATTTTTATGATGTTGAACCACAGTCCAATCATTGGCTTTATTGGGTTTAGTTCTATTATAAGTATAGACTTCCCCTTTGCTATAGTCTTCCTCATCTCTTTTAATTTTATTGTTTTTATTGGTTATAATTTCTGTCTGATATTCATCTACTGATTTGATCGTTTGAGTGTTAAGTTTATGATATTCAGGATGTTCTTTGAACCCTTCTAGTTCTTTCTGTGTAAAGGAAGGGGAGGGTTTATTGGAATATTAGGTTACTGAGCCCTATATAAAGGGCAGTTATGTATACAATGAACTTACAAGCCATGAGGAAACGGGGTGTCCCCCTAGAAACGCGTCGCTATATTGTATGGTCTATGGGGAGATAGGTTGTCATCACCCAGCTGTAATTTGTTATACCGTTTGGTATTTTTATTTTGTATAATAAAATACTGATTTTATACTTTTACATAAGTCTGGTGTTGGTGTAACTACCCTCATAGCAGTAACCTAAGGGCACTGTAGCTCTTCCTCCTCCTTCCACTGCAGTCTTGGCCGTTGTCTGACATCCAGGAGACAAATATTTCCAGTCCATCTGGGGGAGATCAACACACAGCCAGCTGGTTTGCTGCCCCTACTGGCACAAGAGAGTGCCGCCTCGTTTGTGAGTACCCTTATTCTGCTCCTTTATTGGATTTTCTGGTTATATTGATCTACACATGTGGCGCCTCTGTTTTTGTTTTACATCATAGAATACATCATCCAGTTGGGTGAAGACAGAGAGCAGCCTGTTCAAGTACTGATGGACATTTGAAGAAACTTGCTGGACTTTCCAGATCTGGTTACCTATACTATTGATTTGTATACATTTTATATTTTTACTTATCTCATACCTAACATACTGTGTGGGTACATTGGTGCCAAAATATTGTCATTTGCTTCATTGCTAGCTGATATTCCTCCATATTCCACGCACTAGCGCATATTCCTTAATATCTGCATTCCTTTTTTTTATAATTCTCGTAAGAGTTAAGCGCCTCCTATAGAAGCCCAGTGATAGTATTATCACGGTGACTTCTGTTCAGTTTGATATTTACCTGGTTTTTTGGTTCGATAGGAGAGCTGCTAATTTCTAATATTTTACATATATTCTTATTTTATTATATATATTTTTTACAAATTTTTTACATTTTTTATTTTGTTTTATTTGATATTATTTGCTTTTATTGTTATTATCTTTCATCAATATGTTGTCTTCCTCTGAGAGAGCTTTAAGGAGACAAAGTACCACACATAATGATAATAACATAGGAATTATTGTTGACCCTGCCACCAATGCCAGTATAGAGAGTCTTTTTACAAAGTTGGAAGATTTACTAAAAAATGAGAATAGGCATTGGTGGGACTTAGACTGTCTAAAGAAATATAAAGAAAAGAAACAGATCCCCAGGGGTTTGCGTGTTTTTAAGAATTGCTCTTTTAAAAATAACCCAGATTTGCTTACCAAGTGGTATAGTATTTTAGATGATTGTTCTTTCAAACTTATTGACTTACTCATCTCCCATAGACAGCAATTGGTAGATGAGGTAGGGTTAGAAATAGATAACATTCAGAAAGAACTAGAAGGGTTCAAAGAACATCCTGAATATCATAAACTTAACACTCAAATGATCAAATCAGTAGATGAATATCAGACAGAAATTATAACCAATAAAAACAATAAAATTAAAAGAGATGAGGAAGACTATAGTAAAGGGGAAGTCTATACTTATAATATAACTAAACCCAATAAAGCCAATGATTGGACTGTGGTTCAACATCATAAAAATAAAAATAATCACAATCATCAGTCCCATTATAATTCCAATAGGAACAATAAACATAATCAAAAGAACCCATTCAGTCATAATACACAGCATCCACGTGAAAATCACCATGGGGATTACAATGGCAGCCATAGTACTGATTTCCAGCAATATAATGGGGGTCCTGGTGTTAACCGGAATACAGAACCTCATTACAATAGACCGACCTACACAGATAGGGACTATAGAGGTACACCACAATATCAGGAATACCACAACCCTAATTATATTCCTATTAATAATAGATTCCAAGCCCTTAACTCTGGGCAGGATGAGGTATTTGACCATCTGAGAGAAGTAAGACCCTCTACATCTAGGGCCACCATTATCCCCTCCACTCCATCTGGGCCTTTTTTTAGAGAATTCGAATCTCGCACCCCTATGGAGGTGACCGAACCCCACCACAAATCAAAAGAAAAGACCCCACCCAAACGGGGAAGGAGAGGGAGAGGGAAAACCAACAAAAAAGAAAAACTTCTAAAACTAAGAAAGGGTATATTCAATCTCTCTTCCCATATACTCTCGGATGATGAGGTGAGAGTTTTGGGAAGAGGTCTTTCTTATTGCCCTCCTAACCCTCATAACATTTTTGAGCTTTTTGTGGATTTAAATAAATATACCCGCAAACTGTCCATTCAGAGATATTTTGCAATGAAGGCTTTGAGGAAACAAAACATAGAGGGTTTACCCGTCCTATTAAATTCAGGTCAAATGAGAAATCCTTCTATCGTTATATCATATGATCCGAGCTCACTAATGGAGGAACTTTTTGAAGGAGTAATACACACTTCATTGGCTCCTCCCTCATCCTTTTATCCGCCTAAGGAGGAAGTGTCTTATATAGACTTATATCAGCAATTAGTTTTAGAAGATTTTGAATCTATGCCAAAAAGGATCATGGGTAAAAAGAAAACTTGGCCCAATGAAGCTAGAGCCCTGAAAAGTCTGATGGATGACCATAATTTGGTCATCCGCCAGGCTGACAAGGGCGGTGGCATAGTACTGCAGAATTATTCTGATTATGTAAAAGAAGCATGTAGGATTCTAGAAGATATCAATTATTACACTAAACTAAAGTATGATCCCACTACAGAGTATATGAAAATCCTTACTACCCTATTGGAAAAAGGCCTCAATCTAAAGATCCTCACTAAAAAAGAGAAAAGATACTTAACTCCGGACCATCCAAGCATACCTTATTACTATCATCTACCCAAATTGCACAAGAACGAAAAAGAGCCTCCTGGTAGGCCTATTATAGCTGGCATGAATAGTATTACTGACAGATTGTCAGAATACATTGACATTTACCTACAGAGGTATGTCACTAATTTACCATCTTATATTAAGGATACTAAAGATCTACTTAATAAACTTTCTCTTGTTCAATTTGATAAAAATAAGAACTATCTTTGGCTCACATGTGATGTCGGATAACTTTATTCGAATATATCTCATGATTTGGGGATTAACACCACCCTGATATATTTGAATAGAGATTTATATATGCCTTTAATTCAAAAGGAATATTTGATTTCACTTATCAATTTTATTTTAAAACATAATTATTTTCAGTTTCTTGATACCTTTTCTCTACAGATTAGGGGAACGGCCATGGGCACCAGATTTGCCCCTAGTTTTGCCAACCTTTTTATGGGTTGTTATGAAGATCACTATATATATAATTCGCAATGGAGGGGCAATCTGGTGTTCTATGGCCGTTATATAGACGACCTGATCTTCATTTTTGATGGCCTAGAATCAGAAGCCCTAGATTTTGTATCACACCTAAATGACAATAATATGGGCATTAGCTTTACCCACAATTTACAAAAAGAAAGTATAGAATTTTTGGATGTTATTCTATCTTGGGATCAGGTAGAGAATATATCCAAAAGTGGACTGCAATAATTTTTTACATTTTTCAAGCAGGAACTGCAGTACCATTGACCAATATAATCAGCAATCACAGATCCTTAAATGCAGATTCAGGCTATGAGAAAGCCAAAAACCTACATAGGGAGCAACTATTATCCTCTGTCTCATCAAAAGATAGAGACAAGGAAACTTTTGTTAACAAACAACCTTTGTTTATTACACAATATAACTCTAACCATAAAATTATTAACAAAGTCCTCAAGAAACACTGGCCGATCCTTCTAAAAGACCCTGTCTTGAAGAAAACACTTCCATTACAACCTAAATTAGTGTTCAAGAGAGCCCCTACTTATAAACAAAAACTAGCCCCTAGTAAGGTGGTGATGTCAAAAAGGAAATCTGCCAATATTATCAGACTGAGCGATCAGACTCATAATAATCATACCTTTAACAAAACAGGGACCTTCAGATGTGGAAAGAAATGCTGTCACATGTGCAAATATATAACACATGGTCACAGTGACATATTAGCTAACCACACAAAAGAGTTAATACCTATAAAAATTGATTGTCCTGTGATTCCAACTATATAATATATGCATTGTCCTGCCAATGTGGGATTCAGTATATAGGTAGGACCTGTAGAAAGGTCAGGACCAGATGGAGCGAACATCTGAGGAACATTGAATCCAAATCGTTAAAACATAGTGTTTCTAGACATATGTGTAACAGCTATATCCCTGGCAAATGCTCATTCAAAATAACACCATTGGAAAGAATTCCTCCAAGTAATATGTACAATAGGTTTTCCAAATTGAGACAAAGGGAAACCTATAGTTTATTCCCCACTGGCCTTAATGAGGTCATAGACTCTGCAGCTTTTGTGTAGATATTCTTATTTATATATACATTGAGATATTGTTATACTCAATATATGTATGGTTTTATGTGCATTTTGTTCGCTGGACTTTTCGACACCCCATTGTTGTTGGTTTGCATTCACAAGCACTATGTATTTTAAACCATAGAAGAATTTTAATTTTAATTTTAATTATAGTTATGTTTATATGCATTAGGGATATAGATTACTACATTCAATACATTGTATTTCAACCTCCACACATCTGGCCAAATTACACTATTTTATCACATATTTTCAATCCATATGAGCCCATTCATACACCCTCACATTTGTATTTCATTGGGTGACAATGTCATTACCTTATGGTAATTATTTAAATATAATTCATTATCATTTAGCCCCTTAATATTATTCACTTACACTAATACCCCAATTTTATTTGTATACCACATTTCTATTTCATCGGGTGACAATGTCACTATCTTAAAGTAATGATTTAAAATTTAAAATATAATTCATTATTATTTACCCCTTAATACTATTCACTAGTTAGTCATTTCACTTATACCAGTACTTTCATTATATTATATACACCATATTTAATGGTAACATATAGACTCTGGCACACAAACCTCATATTTTTGGGGTACTTTGTAGTTTCTAAGTTTGCACTTTAAGCCTATTTCTTCGATTCCACTTATTGACAAGGAAATTCAGAGTTTTTTCTGATCGTTGAAACCACAATGTTTAATAACTTTATTTATGATTATTCTTATTCACATGTGTACTCCATGCTGTACTGTCCATGATGAGTAATTTTGACTATAAGCGTAATGTATTCACTTATTTCTATTTTTGTTCTTAGATCGTAACACTAGTAATACATAAACAACCAATGGCACGTTATTAATCACAATTCACGTTCTTTTATTGGCTTCGCAGTTAGATATGGGCGTAACCATCTCGCCCCTAGTAACCACAATAAGATAGAGATACACACGCTTAGGCCGTAGTGATCATGTGATCACGCGTCATCCCTTTTGACGTTGGAATTACGGCATTAGCTATTTGCTACACTCCCGACCACATGACACTACGTCATGATAACATAACATGCAGTATTTAGTACTGATGGACATTTGAAGAAACTTGCTGGACTTTCCAGATCTGGTTACCTATACTATTGATTTGTATACATTTTATATTTTTACTTATCTCATACCTAACGTACTGTGTGGGTACATTGGTGCCAAAATATTGTCATTTGCTTCATTGCTAGCTGATATTCCTCCATATTCCACGCACTAGCGCATATTCCTTAATATCTGCATTCCTTTTTTTTATAATTCTCGTAAGAGTTAAGCGCCTCCTATAGAAGCCCAGTGATAGTATTATCACGGTGACTTCTGTTCAGTTTTTTATTGTTAGGTTAGGGGGTGTTTTTATTTTGGGGTGGCTATTTTATTTTTTATGGCTATTAGATTAGGTGTAATTTTTATTTTTTTGCATAATTTCGTTAATTATTTTTTGTAATCTTAGTGTTTTTTTATTTTCCGTAATTTTAGCTTTTTATTTTTTGCTAATGTTAGATTTTTTTTTTATTTATTTATTTTTGCCTTCGGTTTTTTTAAATTTGCAATTTTTTTAATTTATTTTTTTCATAGTGTTAGGTTATGTAATTTAGTTTTTTTTATTTGTAGTTTATTTTATTTTCTTAAAATAGTTATGTTAGGTTTATTTATAGTTTAATCTTAGTTTTTTTTTATTTCACAGGGAAGTTTTTATTTATTTTAAGATAGTAATATTGTAAATTTAATTTAAATTTAGGAGGGTGTTAGGTTTAGGGTTTAATAGTTTAATTTAGTGATTTACGATGTGGGGCCCGGCGGTTTAGGGGTTAATAGGTTTACTATAAGCAATGTGGTGGCCAGCGGTTTAGGGGTTAATATGTTTATTATAGCAGTAGCTATGTGGGGGGCCTGCGGTTTAGGGGTTAATAACTTTATATAGTGTTGGCTATGTGGGTGGCGGATTAGGGGTTAATGTGTTTTATATAGTATTTGCTATGCTGGGGATGGCGGATTAGGGGTTAATAGGTAGTTTATGAGTGTTAGTGTACTTTGTAACATTTTAGTTATGAGTTTTGTGAAACATTTTTGTTTTGCAAAATCCACAACTAGTGGTCTCAGATCGCGGTATGGAACAGGGCGATATAGACCATAACAAAAGTATTTTAGCCAGATCACACAACCTATAATACAGCGGTATGAAAATTAGAGAAGAACAGAGAAAGGGCGCCCCCTAGTGTAGCCAATATGGATAATCCAGAACAGGTACAACAAATATATGATGGGTACTCACAATATATAAAGGCAAAGATAATGCCTAGGTGAACGGTCTGAGAACTTTCAGTGTCTCAGTAAACTCTGCATCAACAAGGGCTGCTCCTTCTTGAACCAAAGGGGTACTCGATGATCTATAGAATAGGAAATATAAAGGGCGACTCCTAGTGCAAATCAATTTGACTTTATAGGTACCGGTAGTAACCCAAATATCCCAGAGTACTCACATTTATTGAAGCACCAGATGGTGCATAAAGCGCCTACTGGACTATTGAAAGTGTCCCAGTGCACATATAAACACCAAAGTCATCAATGTGTATTCCCAAAGGGTCTCCAGTGTTCAGCGATGGTAGGTAAAAAAAGACTGACAAAAGGTGCTAATAATAAAAGTTGGTATTTATATATATATATATAAAAGAGTTAAAAATATACAATATATAGTATATAAAGTAACTATATTGCTACGCGTTTCTCTGCGTCCTCTGTGCCGTTTCCTCAGGCATATAGTCCTAACAGCACTTTGAGTCTCTATCTATCTATCTATCTATCTATCTATCTATCTATCTATTGGGTTCTTGTAGAGCGCGGCTATTCACCCGTGAGGGTCTCAAGGCGCTGGGAGTCTAAGATATACAGTCATCCTACCAATCGTTAACAAGTATCCTCCCCCCTATGTGCAGGTGTCTAATTAGCAGCACGACATATAACAAAACATAATGTTTGAAAACAATGTGATATCCTCCCCCTATAAGCAGGAGTCTAATTAACAACCCCACATATGACAGAACATATATATATATATATATATATATATTTTAATAGGGCTTGTTTATTTTATTTGTTTATCTTTGTGACAATTCCTGTAACTTCATTTGTTTATATTGGTTTATTATTATATGGTAATTCTATGTGGCCCGTTCATACGGGTTTCTGTTTATAGCGAGTAAGAGATACCATTGGCGTATTACTGATTTCAATCCTATTGGTCTGTCATGTGACGTTGCCATTAGCCCGGATAGGCAATCTACATGGACATTCCTTTCACGCTTCTAAATACACCTGTTATAAACAACGCAATATGGGTTAGTGATTACAATGTTTCTACTTTACATGCCATTGTATGCGGTAAATATGTGATTGCAGCTTTACCATACATAACACGTTTCAGCATAATTGTTATATTGTATATAGTGTATTAATTTATGATCGGCGATTGATTTTAAATGTTTCAGATTCATCATGTATGAAATACTTTTGTGTGTATTTATTGTGCAGACAATGTTTTTAAAAAAAATATGTTCTGTCATATGTGGAGTTGTTAATTAGACACCTGCTTATAGGGGGAGGATAGCACATTGTTTTCAAACATTATGTTTTGCTATATGTCGTGCTGCTAATTAGACACCTGAACATAGGGGGGAGGATACTTGTTAACGATTGGTAGGATGACTGTATATCTTAGACTCAAAGTGCTGCTAGGACTATATGCCTGAGGAAACGGCACAGAGGACGCCAAGAAATGCGTAGCAATATAGTTACTTTATATACTATATATTGTATATTTTTAACTCTTTTTTTATATATATATAAATACCAACTTTTATTATTAGCACCTTTGTCAGTCTTTTTTTACCTACCATCGCTGAACACTAGAGACCCTTTGGGAATACACATTGAGGACTTTGGTGTTTATATGTGCACTGGGCCACTTTCAATAGTCCAGTAGGCGCTTTATGCACCATCTGGTGCTTCAATAAATGTGAGTACCCTGGGATATTTGGGTTACTACCTGTACCTATAAAGTCAAATTGATCTGCACTAGGAGTCGCCCTTTATATTTTCTATTCTAGCGGTATGAAAATACTGCACTCAAAAGTCATTTTTTGAGTGCGGAATGGATCTTTGTGTTACAGGATAAAATTATTGCGTTATAGCTATACCGCAGCGACTTGTAAAATGGGAGACCTGCCATTCCATGTGCAATGGCCAATTTTTCAGCGGTATAGCCTTATCAAACCATACCACAAAACTTAATCTTGGTGTTTGTTCTGTCTGAATCACAAAATATCTTTTTTTTTTAATACTGTTTCCGTAAATTGATATTAGATTAATTAATTTTAGTATTTTCACTGTATGCTTGCTGTTGTCAAACAAGGTATTTTTCTGTGCTCTTGCCTCCAGTGAGTGTCCTCCTGAACATAAATATATAAACAGCAAATATTATTGACTTTCTTTAAGCTGAAAAAAAAACTAACATGTTGTGCATCAGTAATGGTATAAAACCATTAATAATGCTTCTATAAATTAATTGTCAAAGATTGTCAATGTAATGTACATTTATGAAGATGGGACTCACGAGTTAAATGTATTTACATTTTATGTCGTTTTTGTTTGTTCACTAAATATTTTTCTGTCTTTCTCACTTCATTTCTCACAAAAACAGATTCACATTAACACATTATACAACTGAGAGGTTATTCAAACACATCCTCACACTGACCATCCTCTCCATCTGTTATTTCAGTAAATACAGTTGTGATTTAAAATAAACTATGAATAATTCAGCTTGCTTATTCAGGCAAAAATCTATTTTAACTCTAGTGATATACTGCACATAATATTAGTTCAAATATAAACGTTTATGCAACTGTATTTAAAAAAAAAATATTGTAAAAAAAAAAAACATTTGATTAAACTATTCTAAGTCTATACACTAATTAAAATAAAAAATAAAAAAAATATTAATTTAGAACAATTTTAAAAAGTCTTAAAGAACAAATAAGACATTGTGTTTGGGCGTACCAGCAATTGCTAGGGACAGCTGTCTGAGAGCTAATGTATGGGCATACAGCTGGCGTAACAGAAGTTGCCAGGGGCATAATCTGGTAAAAATTATATATTATGAACCCAGAGAATTTATGCCACATGCATCTGATCTGAGGGTTAATGTGTAGACAAAATACTGTCTGACATACAGGGGCTCCTATATACATGCACCTTATCTGAGGCCGGGTTATTGTGTAGACATAATACTGACATACAGGGGTTCTTATATAAATGCACCTGATCTGAGGGTTAATGTGTAGACAAAATACCGACATACAGGGGTTTCTATATACATGCACCTGATCTGAGGGTTAATGTGTAGAAATAATACTGACATACAGGGGTTCCTATATACATGCACCTGATCTGAGGGTTAATGTGTAGAAATAATACTGACATACAGGGGTTCTTATATACATGAACCTGATCTGAGGGTTAATGTGCAGAAATAATACTGACATACAGGGGTTCTTATATACATGCATCTTGTCTGAGGGATAATGCGTAGACATAATACTGACATACAGGGGTTCCTATATACATGCACCTAATCTGAGGGTTAATGTGTAGACAAAATACTGATATACAGGGGTTCCTATATACATGCACCAGATCTGAGGGTTAATGTGTAGACATAATACTGACATACAGGGGTTCCTATGCACCTGGCTGATATTTACGAATTCTGATGCCATACAGATATTGTAGACAAACACCCTATCATAGGACTAATAGTTGAGCTGACATCAGGTTTAAGAGAGATTTTATACCGGGACATAAAGCTAACATTTGCACATACAGACAGAATACAGAGGTTGAAAAAAGATATTTCATAAAAATCATGTTATTTGCCGCTCACCCATAATTTCAGAAGATTCATTGAATATTACTGTCATGAAAAAGACTTCTCCAAGGCATGTCCAACTGTTTAAATGTATTAGAAGACACCAACTGGGCCAGGATAACAGTTAAATTGCAGGAAAAATAACTGATGTATGTAGTTGTCACCTATAGTTGTCACCTAAAACAACACTTTTGGATCTGTATAGTAAAAGAGGATAAGGTGAAATGTATATGGCAACCAGGGTTACACCAGGTCTTATACACAAGAATGCGGTTATACCAGAAATTGTCTGCATGACCAGCTGCATGCACCCACTGACCCCTTACACTTGCCAATCAAAAGAATGTGGTCAGCCTAGTAATTAAAGTTAGCTGATTATGTTTCTCGCCAACATCCCTGAAGTGTCAAGTAGGTATGTCCCCAGAGAAGAAGATTGTCAATGATTTTGCACATATTGCGATGTGGGGGGCTTTCGGTTTAGGGGTTAATAGTTTACTTTAGTATATTTCGTTGTGGGGGGCTTGTGGTTTAGAGGTTAATAGGTTTATTATAGTAGGGCTTAATAACTTTAGTACAGTGGGTGCGATGTGGACGGATGGCATATTAGTGGTTAATAATATTTAAATAGTGTTTGCTATGCGGGAGGGCAGCGGTTTAGGGGTTAATAGGTAGTTTATGGGTGTTTAGTGCACTTTGTAACACTTTAGTTCTGAGTTTTATGTTACAGATTTGTAGCGTAAAACTCATAACTACTGCTTTTAGATTGCGGTACGGATCTTGTCGGTATAGACTGTAACACAAGTTTTTTAGCCTCACCGCAAAACTCATAATGGCAGCGCTATGAAAGTCCCATGAAAAAACGTAATTTTTACGAGTGTGGGACTGACGTTGCGTTACAGGCTAAAAGGCTTGCTGTACAGCTATACCGACAAGACTTGTAAAGGCTGCGGTGCTGTTTTAACGTTAAAATTACAATTTTTTTCAGCGTTAAAACACGAACGCAAAACTCATAACTAGGTAAATGTCAATCATATCAAAACGATTGTGTACCACAATATAGTGCAGTATGCAGCATGCCTACATACAGGTTTTGTTGGGTTATATTTTAGCACTCTCCCTTTTGTGTCTTGGCAACGGAGTATGCTTCTGAAAATTCTGAAAGTTCTTTTCATTACTGATCGTAATTAACTATTTGTGGGGGGGGGTTATATCCTTTTAAAATAACATAAATGATACATTCCATTAACCAATGAGACATCGGTGTAGTAATTTGCCATATTGCATTTCATGACATAAGCCAGGTTGCCCTAAAATGAAAGAACCATGTGCAATACCAGATTTACCACATAAGGCTAAATTTATCAAGCAGCAGAAAGCTGCTTTGGAGCCCTGGTGCTTCTTAAAGGACCAATAAAACAGTAGCATTGAATGACGGACAAATACACAATTAAAAGACAATGTAAAAGCACTGACTTTGAATTGGAAATCAGCAGTAGAATATTTTCTGTCAAATTTCAAAGTTAATCAATCTTTCCCTCCCGTTGTATCATGAGACAGCCATTAGCCAATCACAAATGCATATACGTCTATACTGTGCACTTTTGCACATGCACATTAGGAACTGGTGCATATACAAAAATATGTGTGTTTTGATAATTGAAGTATATTTCAAAGTTTGTTTCAGAGGTGGTAAAGCTCAAACACCCTGAACTCATTTGGGGTGATTGACAGTCCCTGATTGTAATTGATTAGACACAATGCCAGCAGGGGTGGCAGTGCACAAGAAAATACTTGTGCAATGTTAAATGCTTGCCACAATCATGAGCAGACGGATTCCCAAGAAGGAAATCCTGTCTGTCCATCATTTGATAAATGTTAATGATAATCTTGTTTTTGTTGTCACAGACAATTTGCATATTCAAATAATATGCCCCTTTTCCAAATGTTAAGTTCTAGAACCGCCTCCTATTTCCCTTACCAGGTTCCATAAACCAAGTCACTAAATTGTAGACATGTGAAGTACTGATTAATTTGTTTTCGGTAATTCATTCAGAATGAATATTCTGAAAAATGTGTGTGTGTATATATATATATATATATATATATATATACATATGTTTAGGAATGTATATGTATGTATGTAAATATACATTATAGCCCTTTGCAGTCAAACACCTTGTCATATACCATATACCTTTTAACCCTTATAAGTTGTTTTTTTTCTAAATTTATATGAATCATTTTTAGAAAGTGCTTATATAAGTGTAACTGTAATTTTAAATGTATTTATGTTGCGTTTAGTACAACTTTTATTTAAACGCACTACATTTGGCGCAAGGGTTTCAGTCATGCTAACCCAACAAGCGTAAAATGTGATTACTTTCCCTCGCTCACGTTTACTTTAAACTTGTAATTTGCGTTGCTATTTCCGACACATACAAAAACCGGATATTGCTTACACGCAACAGTTAGCGGGCCAATTGTAATCTAGCCCATAGTGTTTTACTGGATTTTTTAACTGAAAATGTACAATGTTGCAATATTTTATCATTTTAATCAATGTAAATTAGACATTTATCATGGAGATTTGAGAATTTAAAACAATGCTACAGCCCAAACTACTACATCAGTCTTCACAAAGATAGATCACCTTTTAAAGTATTATGATGTAGATAATATTAGACCAGGCTGGACCTTATGGCTGTGCAATGAATTGAAGGGATGTTCTTCAGCATAGAGGGTAACTATATAGTGCTGCGGAATCTGTTGGAGCTCTACAAATACCTGATAAAAATAATTATAATATCAGAGGTGACTCACATCTTGTGAAACTTTAGCAATCAGAAACAAAAGTGAAGTGTAGAGTACCAAAGAAAAAGAGAAAGGCATTCTGAAGCAATGATCACTGACAGGAAGGCCTAACTACTTCATTTATTTTAAGGGAAAAAGTAAAATTTAGCAAAATTCTATAATGCTAATTAAAGGGACACTGAACCCAATTTTTTCTTTTGTGATTCAGATAGAGCATGCAATTTTAAGCAACTTTCTAATTTACTCCTATTATCAATTTTTCTTCGTTTTCTTGCTATCTTTATTTGAAAAAGAAGGCATCTAAGCTTTTTGGGGGTTCAGAACTCTGGACAGCACTTTTTTATTGGTGGATGAATGTATCCACCAATCAGCAAGGACAACCCAAGTTGTTCACCAAAAATGGGGCCTTCATCTAAACTTACATTCTTGCATTTAAAATAAAGATACCAAGAGAGTAAAGAAAATGTGATAATAGGAGTCAATTAGAAAGTTGCTTAAAATGTCATGCTCTATCTGAATCATGAAAGAAAAAATGTGGGTACAGTGTCCCTTTAATGATAACAAGCCATTTTACATGGAGATTTTAAAACAACACTACAGCCCAAACTACTATATGTGTGTTCACAAAGAAAGCTCATATTTCAAAATATTCTTGATTTATTTTTAAGCCCCCCCCACACACACATGATTTATAATTCAGATAGAATATGCAATTTTAAACAAGTTTCTTATTTATTTATATTACAAAATGTGTCTTTGTTCACTTCGTATATTTAGTTGAAAAGCAGGGATGTATACTTAGGAGCCGGCCCATTTCTAGAGCAATATATGGCAGCAGTTTTGCAATAATGTTATGCAGTTGCAAGACTAGAGGGCAGCACTATTTCCTGCCATGTAGTGCTTCAGATGCCTACCTAGGTATCTCTTCAATGCAGAATATCATGGGAATAAAGTAAATTTGATAATAGAAGTTGTTGGAAACTTTTTTTTACATTGTATGCTTTTTCTGAATCACAAAATAATTTTTTTGGGATTCATATCCCTTTAACATACATTTTTGACACATTTCATTTATTTAACTGAAAGTCATCAATATTATTATTAAAATACGGCTAGATTACGAGTTTTGCATTAGGCTTAAAAAGCAGCGTTAGCCGGTCCTAACGCTGCTTTTTAACGCCCGCTGGTATTACGAGTCTTGCAGGTACAGGTGTACCGCTCACTTTTTTGGCCAGACTTGGCAATACCGCAAATCCACTTACGTAAATTGCATATCCTCTTTTTTCAATGGGACTTGCATAGCGCCGGTATTACGAGTCTGCCAAAAAGTGAGCGGTAGACCCTCTCCTGTCAAGACTTGTACCGCATTTTAAAGTCAGTAGTTAAGAGTTTTACACTACAAAGCCGTAGCATAAAACTCTTAACTAAGGTGCTAAAAAGTACACTAACACCCATAAACTACCTATTAACCCCTAAACTGAGGCCATCCCACATCGCAAACACTAAAAGAAAAATTTTAACCCCCTAATCTGCCGAACCGGACATCGCCGCCACTATAATAAATATATTAACCCCTAAACCGCCGCACTACCGCCTCGCAAACACTAGTTAAATATTATTAACCCCTAATCTGCTGCCCCCAACATCGCTGCCACTATATTAAAGTTATTAACCCCTAAATCTAAGTCTAACCCTAACCCTAACACCCCCTAACTTAAATATAATTAAAAGAAATCTAACTAAAAATTCCTATCATTAACTAAATTATTCCTATTTAAAACTAAATACTTACCTATAAAATAAACCCTAAGCTAGCTACAATATAACTAATAGTTACATTGTAGCTATCTTGGGGTTTATTTTTATTTTAAAGACAAGTTTGTATTTATTTTAACTAGGTAGAATAGTTATTAAATAGTTATTAACTATTTAATAACTACCTAGCTAAATAAATACAAAGTACCTGTAAAATAAAACCTAACCTAAGTTACAATTACACCTAACACTACACTATAATTAAATAAATTAGCTAAATTAAATACAATTAAATAAATTACATATAATTAGCTAAATTAAAATAAATTATCTAAAGTACAAAAAAAACACTAAATTACAGAAAATAATAAACAAATTACAGATATTTAAACTAATTACACCTAATCTAATAGCCCTATTAAAATAAAAAAGCCCCCCCCCCCCAAAAAAAAACCCTAGCCTAAACTAAACTACCAATAGCCCTTAAAAGGGCCTTTTGCGGGGCATTGCCCCAAAGTAATCAGCTCTTTTACCTGTAAAAAAAAAATACAAACAATCCCTTAACAGTAAAACCCACTCCCCACACAACCAACACCCAAATTAAATACTATCTAAAAAAAATGAAGCTCCCCATTGCCCTGAAAAGGACATTTGGATGGGCATTGCCCTTAAAAGGGCAGTTAGCTCTTTTGCCGCCCAAAGTCCCCCTGAAGATCGACTTACCGGGAAAAGTCTTCATCCAAGCCGGGCGAAGTGGTCCTCCAGACGGGCAGAAGTCTTCATCCAGACGGTATCTTCTATCTTCATCCATCCGGCGCAGAGCGTGTCCATCTTCAAGACATTCGACGCGGAGCATCCTCTTCATCCGATGACTAACACAGAATGAAGGTACCTTTAAGTGATGTCATCCAAGATGGCGGTCCTTAGATTCCGATTGACTGATAGAATTCTATCAGCCAATCGGAATTAAGGTGAAACAAATCATATTGGCTGATGCAATCAGCCAATAGAATTGAAGTTCAATCCTATTGGCTGATTCAATCAGCCAATAGAATGCAAGCTCAATCCTATTGGCTGATTGGATCAACCAATAGGATTGAACTTCAATCCTATTGGCTGATTGCATCAGCCAATAGGATTTTTTCTACCTTAATTCTGATTGGCTGATAGAATTCTATCAGCCAATCAGAATCTAAGGGACGCCATCTTGGATGATGTCACTTAAAGGTACCTTCATTCTGTGTTAGTCATCGGATGAAGAGGATGCTCCGCGTCGGATGTCTTGAAGATGGACCCGCTACACGCCGGATGGATGAAGAAAGAAGATGCCGTCTGGATGAAGAGTTTTGCCTGTCTGGAGGACTACTTCTGCCCAGCTTGGATGAAGACTTCTGCCCGTCTGGAGGACCACTTCACCCGGCTTGGATGAAGACGTCTCCCGGTAAGTCAATCTTCAGGGGGTTAGTGTTAGGTGTTTTTAAGGGTGTATTTGGTGGGTTTTAATTTTTAGGTTAGGGACTATGGGCGGCAAAAGAGCTAAATGCCCTTTTAAGGGCAATGCCCATCCAAATGCCCTTTTCAGGGCAATGGGGAACTTTTTTTTTAGATAGTATTTTATTTGGGGGGGTTGGTTGTGTGGGTGGTGGGTTTTTACTGTTGGGGGGGTTGTTTCTATTTTTTTTTACAGGTAAAAGAGCTGATTACTTTGGGGCAATGCCCCGCAAAAGGCCCTTTTAAGGGCTATTGGTAGTTTAGTTTAGGCTAGGGTTTTTTTTGGGGGGGGGCTTTTTTTATTTTAATAGGGCTATAAGATTACATGTAATTAGTTAAAATTTCTGTAATTTGTTTATTATTTTCTGTAATTTAGTGGAGGGTTTTTGTAAATTTGATAATTTAATTTAATTTATTTATTTATAGTGTAGTGTTAGGTGTTAGTGTAACTTAGGTTAGGTTTTATTTTACAGGTAAATTTGTATTTATTTTAGGTAGGTAGTTATTAAATAGTTAATAACTATTTAATAACTATTCTACCTAGTTAAAATAAATACAAACTTGCCTGTAAAATAAAAATAAAACATAAGCTAGCTACAATGTAACTATTAGTTATATTGTAGCTAGCTTAGGGTTTATTTTACAGATAAGTATTTAGTTTTAAATAGGAATAATGTAGTTAATGATAGGAATATTTATTTAGATTTATTTAAATTATATTTAAGTTAGGGAGTGTTAGGTTTAGGGTTAGACTTAGGTTTAGGGGTTAATAACTTTAATATAGTGGCGGCGACGTTGGGGGTGGCAGATTAGGGGTTAATAAATGTAGGTAGGTGGCGGCAATGTTAGGGCCGGCAGATTAGGAGTTAATAATATTTAACTAATGTTTACGAGGCGGGAGTGCGGCAGTTTAGGGGTTAATATGTTTATTAGAATGGCGGCGACGTTGGGGGTGGCAGATTAGGGGTTAAAAAGGGCAGGTGGCGGTGACGCTGGGGGCGGCAGATTAGGGGTTAACAAATATAATGTAGGTGGCGGCGATGTTGGGGGCAGCAGATTAGGGGTTCATAAGTATAATGTAGGTGTCGGCGATGTCGGGGCGGCAGATTAGGGTTAATAAGTGTAAGATTAGGGGTGTTTAGACTCGGGGTTCATGTTAGGGTGTTAGGTGTAGACATAAATTTTATTTCCCCATAGGAATCAATGGGGCTGCGTTAAGGAGCTTTACGCTGCTTTTTTGCAGGTGTTAGACTTTTTTTCAGCCGGCTCTCCCCGTTGATTCCTATGGGGAAATCGTGCACGAGCATGTTACACCAGCTCACCGCTGGCTTAAGCAGCGCTGGTATTGGAGTGCGGCAATGAGCAAAATTTTGCTCAACGCTCACTTCTAGTCTTTTAACAACGGGTTTCTGAAAACTCGTAATAGCAGCGCTGCAGGTAGGTGAGCGGTGAGTGAAAACTGCTCGTTAGCACCGCACAGCCTCTAACGCAAAACTAGTAATCTAGGTGATATATTCTTCTCAAAGTGTGCCACTTATTCAATAAAAATAAAATAAAAATATTTCAAGGTAAAATAGATGACAATGTCAAGGGCAAGAGCACTAACTTTATATAAACACAAATAATTCCTAAAAAAAATAATTTCAAAGAGAAGGTAGGAAAAAATACATAAAATAGACAAGAGTGGCTAAAAGCATTTTTATCTAACCAGCTGACAATTTAAAGTAGAAGAGTGAATATAGACTGCTGGGTACAACTATAATAGCATAGTTACTACTCACCATGCATTTGTTTCCTCTTGTGTCTGCTGCTTAAAGCAGTTCACTGATTTTAACCCCTTACAAGTACTGTTAGTAAAGCTCCACATCTGTCTCGTGGTTCTCTTCCTATCTGTCTAACCTTACCTTTAGTGTAGCCTTCTGTGGGGCATCCTCTGCCCCGTTACCTCTTTCTGTTGGGGTACCACAAGGATCTGTCCTCGGTCCCCTTCTCTTCTCAATCTACACGTCAACATTGGGTTCCTTAATAAAGTCCCACAGGTTTCAATATCATTTGTATGCCGACAACACCCAAATCTACATCTCTGCACCAGACCTATCTCCTTCCTTGCTAACCTGTGTCACTAACTGTCTCTCTCATATCTCATCTTGGATGTCCTCTCACTACCTCAAGCTAAATCTCTCCAAAACTGAGCCTCCTTATTTTCCCCCTACTTCCAAAATCTCCATCCCCCATTTCTCTATAACTGTTTATAACTCCATCATTACTTCTACCCCACATGCCCAATGTCTTGGGGTCATATTTGACTCAGATCTTTCTTTTACTCCTCTGCCGCTTCCACCTTAAAAACATTTCTAAAATTAGACATTTCCTTACACAAGACACAACTAAAATTTTAATCCACTCTCTCATCCTTTCCTACCTCGACTCCTTTACAATCCATAATGAATGCCTCTGCCAGGCTCGTCTTCCTTACACGTCGCTCTTCATCTGCTGCACCTCTCTGCCAATCCCTTCACTGGCTTCCTCTTGTCTCCAGGATTAAACACAAAATTCTCACTCTGACATACAAAGCGCTTAACTGCACTGCTCCCCACTATATCTCAGACTTTGTCTCCAGATACTCTCCCTCCCATCCCCTTCGCTCTGCTCATGATCTCCTACTCTCCACCACTCTTGTTACCTCCTCACATTCTCATTTACAAGACTTCTCCAGACTGGCTACCATGTTATGGAACTCTCTGATTCGCTCTACAAGACTCTCCCCTAGTTTTAA
The DNA here is from genome assembly GCF_027579735.1 of Bombina bombina. NCBI lineage: Eukaryota > Metazoa > Chordata > Amphibia > Anura > Bombinatoridae > Bombina > Bombina bombina. The sequence goes on along the minus strand of NC_069504.1, from coordinate 125,357,072 downwards.
AAGCTTCAAGCGCTCCCTAAAGACTCTACTATTCAGGGATGCCTACAACCTACACTAACCTTTCTTTATACCAGTTCCTCTCTTTCATCGCTATCCCCTGAACCCCCTTAGCATATAAGCCTATGAGCCAAGCTGTTTGTATTTCACCTCATAGGAGCCGACTACAACAGCACAACCCTCGGCAGGGCCCTCTACCCATGTGATCCCTATGAATGTTATCTTGTATACCCTATGTTTATAGCACTGCTGAATCTGTTGGTGCTCTACAAATACCTGATAATGAAATAATAAATCTACACACTGGGCACTGCCATCTTAGAGCTAAAGTATTCTTGCACTCTGCAACAGAAGCTGTGCACATCTACAGACCAGTGTCTATTTGTCAAGCTATATTGTGCATTCCAGTTTAGCAAGCACAGTACAGAGATGGAGCTGCACGTTGTTTTATTTGCTGTATATTATCCCTGAGGGCTTTTCTATATTTGTTATGAAACAGTAAAGTCAAAATTAAATTCAGATAGAGCGTGCAATTTTGAACAACTTTCCAATTTTCTTATATTGTCTAACTTGCTTCTTTTTCTTGGTATTCTTGGTTGAAAAGCATATCTAGGTAGACTAAGAAGGAACGATGCCATTTTGAGAGCTAGTTGATTGGTGGCTTTTATTAATATTAATATATTTATTTATAAAGCAACAAATAACTTCCGCAGCGTGGTCCATGGGTATAAAAGTACAACGATGATATAATATTTTTAGGAGACAGGACAAAATTTATCAAACAAATACAGGAGAAATTGATGGTCCTATTCCCATGGGAACTAACAATCTAGTTGTAATCTTGCATCTATCTGGTAACCGTTCACTTCTCAACGTATCACTGCAAAAGACACCAGATTCACAAAATTACCTTTAAAACCTTACAGAATAAACAAATTACAATGGAAAAAAAAAAACCTCTATGAAATACTACATTCAAGCACAGTGCTTTCCAAACTGTGTGTCGTGACACATTAGTGTGTCGGCGGCAGTGTGTAGGTGTGTCCCTGCTTCAGCACTAATTTCTTTTAATTTTAAAAAAAATTACATTTTTTTTTGGTTTCCAACTTTCCTCCTGTCTGCTACGCATATCACATGGTTGACATGTGATTGATACCTAGTGTGTCACAGATCATCTTAACCTATTGGCGCAGCTCAGTGGGAACTGAAACTATTCTTGGCGGCTTTGGCGGTACATTGGCTCCTGACTGCACGTGTAGTCTCCTTAATCGGTTTGTGACTGCATGTGTAGTCAGTGAGTGGAACAGCAGTGTGTTTGCAGTATGGGCAGTAGTCAGTTGGAATTGCAGAGCTCTTAAGAGCAGCAGCTTAAACACTGAGCTGAAGTCAGAAGTCAAAGTGTTGTTATTTTTGCAGCTAGCTCCCAGTAGTGCATTGCTGCTCCTGCTCTTGATATACGGATAGGAAGTGGAGGCTTAAAAATGCTTGATGATGAAATGCGAATGTCTTTATCTAATATTCCACCAAATATTCAGAAACTGTGTTCATCCCATCAACCTCATACATCCCATTAAAATAGTAAGTAGCTATTGGTGTTATTAAACTTTTTTTAATTCTTGCCCATACTTACTGTTACTTGTAAATACATTTTGTTATATAATTTATGTATTTGTCCGTATCTCTTAAAACAAGTTAGTTTAACCTCCTGTTTGCTAGTACAACTGAATTACTGTGTCGCAAAAATATGTAGGTCTAAAAGTGTCACCAACATGAAAAGGTTGGAAAGTTCTGTTCTAGCATATGTGTAAAGGAAAACTTGAAAACACTTAAAGAGAAATAAATGAATTAAAAATAAAATGAGACAAGCTCTTTGAAATATCACAACAGAACTGTGAAGTAAGATACTTCACAGTCTTTATGAATTACACACGCTGGGCCGAATTGTAGGTGAAAAATCTTAACAAATCCTCTTGAACAGCAGAATGCCACTGGCTAGCCCAGAAGAGATAGGTATTTTGAGTCATATTGTTGTCTATGTATGTTTAAGTAAAGTTCTCAATTTAAAACTGTGTTTACTTTGGTTTTAATTTCATTATAAGGAATTAAAATAAATGTTCTTACTTTTCTCAGTAGTTCTCAGTAGTATTTGCTTCTTCTGATATAGGAAAGATTTTTAACAAAGGATGCCAGGAAAACAAAGTCAATTTGATAACTGACGTAAATTGAAAAGTCTATTAAAACTACGTACTCTATCTGATCCATAAAAGTTTAATTTTAACTTTCATGCCAATTTAAATACAATAAGCTTAAAGTTAACTGTGACATTTATGTAGTACATTTTAAAACAGTAGAAATAATGTGCACAATCCAAAATTTTAATATGCAACTTCACAAGACATAATTTAGCTAAAATATATAAACAAGAGAAAATTATAGCCTATATACTATCCCAAAACTTAAAATAAAAAAAAAAAAATGATTTTTTGGTACCATCATTTGTAAGTTTCTGCAGACCGACTCCTTATCTCAGTTCTTTTGCAGACTTGCATTTTAGCCAACCAGTGCTGACTCACATGAACTAGTGCTGTCTAGCTGTGAAAAACTGTCAAAATGCACAAAAAAAGAGGATGCTTCAATGGCTTAGAAATTAGCATATAAGCCTACCTAGGTTTGGCTTTCAACAAAGATTACCTAAGGAATAAAGCAAATTTGATGATGAAAATTGTAAAATTGTAAATTGAATAGTTGTTTAAAATTGAACGCCCTATCTGAATCAAGAACGTTTAATTTTAACTAGACTGTCCCTTTAATAGCCTCCATTATTATGCTGCAGAGTCAAGTTTGTAGCCCTTGCAGTGCAGGCTTGCATGACAATTAAGAAGTATAGGTGACTGATTAAAATTACTCGGACTGATCTGACTGATCCGACTGGGGTGATTGACAGCCCCTGCTCTTGTGCAATTGGTTTTACAAGAGCTAAGGAATGCATTACACAAGTTTCTACTCTTGCAGTGATAAAACAGTTAATGGTGAAATTTAAAAAAAAAAAAAAGAATAATTAAATTTGGGAGAGGTGATTGAGAGAATAGTGGTTAAATTGAGATTAATGTTGCCTATCCTAGAAATGGTATGAAAGTGAATAATGGTTTTAGTAGCATCATTAGTGCATTAGTTAATTCTGGACATTTTTAGCTAAGTGTTTTAGCTTTTCCGATGCTACTAATTCAGTCACATAATAATTGTAAGTGATGTTTTGATCTCTCATATTTATTGTATATCTAGGTTATAACTAAATGATTTGCTTGAATCAATACATCAGAATGTTTATTATAAATTAAATGTTTAAAAAATGAATACAATAACACATTATTCAAAAAGGAAAATATTTAACCACTTTTCACTTTTAGTAACGCACAATATGTTTCAAACAATGGATCAACAATTAGTTTAACATAATGGGCTCCATGTACGAAGCAGCGAGAGCTGCTCTGGCCCCCTTGTGGGGCAGGTTCGCATGTGCGAGCCTGCTTCCCGCAATCTAAGAAGCAGCTGCTCCTTACACCCTACGCCACCTCTGAGGTGGCAAGGGAAAAATCACGAAAGCTCGCTCTCGGTGATTGACAGCCCCTTCAGTCGTGCGATTGGTCTTGTGAATGAAGGGGCGGGCATTACACACTCGAGGAGTGTTTAATGATACATACGGGCTGTATGTAGTGAAGGCGGGCGGACAGCTTCACAAGTTGAGAAGCTGTACAACCACCAGGGCCGGATTTCCCATTAGGCACAGTAGGCATGTGCCTAAAGGCGCATTGCAGTGAGGGGTGCCTGCCTGTCAGTGTATCTTAATAGAAAAAAAAAAATTCAGAGGGCATTAATTTTAATAAGAATTGTGCTGCCAGCTATTTACAGAGTCAAGTGTTTCATTGGGAATATGTATGTTACAGCAGTCCAGGGAGCCATGAAGAAGAGAGGGGCAAAGATTAAAACTAAACCCCTCCCATTTTCACTAGGCATGTTTACTGTTAAAGTTTCATTTTTATTTTATGTACTTCTGTTGCCTCCCTCACACAGCCAAGCTCCATGATGATGTGGAGCAGACACTGATTTTTTTTGTTGTTGAAGGAATTAAGGCTTTAGGACAGGTTAGGACTGTAAAAGGCTTCTAAATGCTGCCTAGAATGACAACATAACAAGCAGAGCACACTTTAACCCCTTGGCTACCAGAGAGAATTGCAGTGTAATCACTTGTTATGTGCTGTATTCCTTTTTTATAGCCAGGAGGTTAAATTCTGCTTCAGGATGTATGTTTATGTTCTATAAAGGCCATGGAAGTGAGGAGGTTATGTGGGACTAGCTGCTCTGCTCTTTATTACAAGTTGCCGATTGTGATTTACAGCCTTTACAGCACTTTGACAAAGATGTTTGTAGACTGTAAGGCTGTTGCTATAAATGAAGAGCTTGATTACTAAACGTTAACTAGCAAAATAAAAATAGTGTATGTGTGTAAACTACTCACATGGCATATTTGTGTGTGTGTGTGTGTGTGTATATATATATATATATATATATATATATATATATATATATATATATATAAATATATATATATATAAATCTAAATATATATATATAATATAGCAAAAAGAAAAAAATGGCACTCTCTGGACTTATATAAAATGTTACCTTTTTTCACATTACATTAAAAACGGCATAACTTTTCAGGACCCTTACAGCCCCTTTGTCAAATGCCCAAAGACGATTCACATAGGTGAATCTAAAAACATATGATTACCTGCACATCCAACCCGTTTATATGTACCTTAAGGAAAATAAACTGCCAACATCCTGAGCATATCATCCTAATACAGACCCAAATACTATCCTGTCTAAAATATTGATATAATCTCATGGTACCCCTATAATAAAATCTATTACCTTATACCTGTCTTCAATGCCAATTGATGAATGGTAGAAACCAGTGAGATTCTACTAGATCGAACAATCATGTATAATCCTGCTGGTATGCCCATATACATTTATATGGATCAATTGTCATAAAAGGGACTATAATCCATGTATGTATTGAGACCTCTGGTTATTACTGTATCCAAATTGTAGATCCATCTTGACTCTCGTCGTAGGAGTAAATTACTCCTGTTGCCTCCTCTAGCCAAAGGTGGCACGTGATCAATGATCATTGTGCGTATACTTGATACACTGTGTTTCAACTGTAAACAATGTCTCGCAACAGGTTGGTCTGATTCACCCTCTTTCAATGCTTTACGAATAGCCGAACAATGATTTGCCATGCGTTCTTTAAAAGTGGTCACCATCTTGCCAACGTATACCAAGACACAGGGGCACATAAGAATATATACCACATGGTCACTGGTACAAGTGAGTCTGTGGCGGATAGCATACCTTTTATTGGTATGAGGATGTTGGAAACTTGCTTGCCTCATCATGCCATTACATGTAATGCAGCTTCCGCATGGGAAACATCCCTTCCTGAATGTCTGGAGCCACATATCTTTCTGGTAGCAAGACTTTGGATCTGTTTTCACCAAAAGGTCCCTTAGATTCTGCGCTCTCCAATACACCATCCTTGGCGCCTTCGTATTCCTAAATGGTAGGGATGAATCAGACTCAACCAGTCCCCAATTGCTGCATATTGACTTGGACAGTTTTCGATGTGATACTCCATAAGTTGTCACAAAATTGACTGGGATTTGCTGGGTCCCAATTCTCTTATCTCGTGGTGGTCTCAGAGGTTTAATCAGTAAATTTTCTTTAATATCATGAACCAACTTCGCATCATATCCTCTCGCCATGAGCTTATCATCCATCTCATTCCTCATTCAGTTGTACTAACATAATAGAATACTCACTGTTATTGCGTATCACCCGAGTGAGTTGAAAGGTGACTATACTTCTCTTTTGGTGGTAAGGATGAAAGCTAGTGGCTAATAATAATGAATTCCGATCTGTGACTTTACTATACAGCGAAGTACCAAACCTACAATGGTTTTAATCAATTATCTTAAAGATAGTCAAATCTAAAAAGCATTTTATACTGTTATCAAACTCCAATTTGAATCGTATCGGCCTATACGCCTCATTGAGGCATTTAACCCAATCAGCCAATTCTGTAGCCGTACCCCTCCATATCAGAAAGACATCGTCAATATATCTAGTGTAATATTTAACATGATCATTGAACCAGGGTTTCATTATGTTCTGCTCATACCAAGCCATATAAGTATTCATATAGCTAGGGGCCATATTAGAGCCCATAGCTGTGCCTGATACCTGTAGGTAATATTCTTTTTCAAACTTAAAATAGTTTTTTTCCAAACAGAGTTTTGTAGCAGTTCACAAAGAAATTCAATGGGGGGCCTTCATACAAATCACTATTAGACAAAACCAGTCTGACAGCCTCCACATCTCCCACACGAGGGATGGAGGTGTAGAGACTGTCAACATCCATAGTTACAAAAATGTCAGAGAACCCTTTTAGAATATTTAACAAACTAGCAGAGTCCTTCAAATATGCAGGGGTACCTTTCACAACCAGCTGTAAAAAGTAATCTATATATTTGGCCGTGTTGGACAACAGGGAGTCCCTAGCCGAAACAATCAGCCTACCTGGTGGCTTTGACATACTCTTATGCACCTTAGGTAAAATATATAGAACCGGGATCTTAGAAGTATCACATGTTAAAAAGTTTACCACACTCTCACTTAAAACTCCCATCTCCAAACCTCTCTGAAACTACTGATCTACTTGCTTTTTAAATATCATTGTGGGGTTACCTTTAAGCTTAATATATGCATTACAATCTGACAACTGTCTGAGAGCCTCCTTCCTATAGTCAAAATAAATTTGAACAACAATAGCACCACCTTTATCCGCTGGGCGGATGATGATGCTATTTTCCCTAGTAAGATTAATCAGGGCAGACTCCTCGGCATTGGTCAGATTAGAATAAATTTTCATCTCTTGAATGGTGTTATAATCATGACTCAGCATACGTGTAAATTGTTTAATAGTCGCATTCGTAGTACTAGGTTCAAATGTAGAGGCTTTCTTAAATGTTTTTTTAAGTTCACTCGTGAAATTTTTAAAATGATCCTTCAATTTCAATTGATGCTGTAATTTATGTATATCTACCATTGTATCAAAAGTATTCTCCCTAGGTGTAGGTATAAAGGATAAACCTTTATTCAACAGAGATAATTCATCTTCACTAAGGTGTCTACTACTTAGATTATATACAATATTTACCTTCTCTTGTTGTTTTTTTGTGATTTAAATCTGCTTCTTCTGCAGTGTGGGCGTCTGTGCCTCTTATGTTTTAGGGTAAGGGAGGGGGTTTTGCAGTGGATCTGGTGGCTATCCTAGAAAAAGACTGAGTGTTGGTAGGTCCCTGTTTGTTAGCAGCTTTATCTGTATTGGTGTCTGCAGTGTCAGGTTCTGATGAATCCCCCCTTCTGCTATCCACTATACTTAGTTGGTTCCTAGCCCTCACATATCTCTGTTTCTTCTTATAGGATTCATCCTCCATAACATGAAGCCACCTATACACCCGTCTCTCTCTGTAATCGTTCTCAACTGCTGTTAGTTTCTTATTTTTGAAGCTGACTAGATCATTCCTATACTTGGCCACTAAATTATCTAATTTAGATATCCAATCTTGAGTTGTATCACTGGACAGAATATGCATACTTTTTTCTCTGATAGTGTCTAACTCCTGTTTGATTTTCTTTTCTAACCGATTTACTTCCTGTATTACTAATAACATTAAATCATATGAACATTTGTTCAAAATTGTACACCAGGTTCTACAGAAATCCACATTCTGTCTCCCTAAAGTTGGTATATTCCTCACCCTAAAACCCCTAGGGATGTATCTATTACGTTGGTACCCAGATAAATAAACTGCATGTAGATGGAAATCTATCTCTTTCTTTCTAAGGTTCAACAATTTGTGATATATATTAATAGGGGTATCACCCCCTCAACTCACCCAGATCATCCGTGATACGAATAGTCTCTGCATCTTCATCTGTAAATACAAATAGGTCCGTATTAAAATCCTCATCCTTATAGAGGTTATCCATAGGGGGCACATTTTCCAGCGTATCCATCTAAAAAAGCAACTCAGATATCATATGATGCAAATGAATAATGTCCATAGAACTCAGGTGGATGTTCAATGTAAACAAAAAAAAATTTCAGATTCACTGTATCCACAATATAATCTCAACTTGAATTTCCAAAATAAATTTTGCGGAGTGCTCAATCCGAAAAATGCAATAAACATCAAAGTTCAAAAAGGATAGGCACAGTCCTTCTCCATATAACTGCCAGGGTGCACATCAAACAGCAGAAATGTAGCAAAAAGAAAAAAATGGCACTCTCTGGACTTATATAAAACGTTACCTTTATTCACATTGCATTAAAAATGGCATAACGTTTCGGGACCCTTACAGCCCCTTTGTCAAATGCCCAAAGTCGATTCACATAGGTGAATCTAAAAATATATGATTACCTGCACATCCAACCCGTTTATATGTACCTTTAGGAAAAGAAACCGCCAACATCCTGAGCGTATCACGCATGCAACGTTATCACGTAACGTCTATGGACAGTATATACATACACATCACATTAAAAATTGTTCATCTGTTCTTTTATCAAGTGTGGTATGTTTGTGTTTTGTGGTAAGTTGATTTTTACCCCTGAATTTTCTGGATTATTTTCTATAGATCTATATACAAATACCACTGTCTGGGTCCTAAATGTAGAGCTCCTAAATATTCTTACTGCCATCTAATTTTAAACACATTTGTTGACCCCTGGATTACATATAATCTACAACATTCCATTCTTTCCTTAGAGAGCAACGTTATATTATATTTATATTTCAAAACAAAATAAATTTAACATCTGTGTGTATTTGTACCAAAAATATCAGAGTTCACAAGATTTTTTTCATGTAGTGGAAAAAAATGCCTACATTTTATATTTTTTTCCACTGGCTGCAAAGGTTGTTGATGAATTTGCATGCTGCTAGTTTTAATATTGCTATTGTTCACCCAAAACTGTGTTAAACTCCAACATAATGTTAAGCACATAGTCAAAGTCATCTCCAGAAAAGCAATACACTAATGGCTTGTCCTATGAGCCCTTCTGTCACATGTTATGTCCATTTATAAAGGGTTTTCTTTAGAATATTTTGCATTAAAAGTTTGACATGATTTGTTTTCATTATACAATACACAATAGAAATTGTATGGCCATTTGAGTTAAGTGAATATTGATATTTGGTGTAGCTTCCATGTATTTGTGTATCTTCATAAAAGAAAAAATGTAATTACCTTAAGCTTTAATGTTTTACATTTAATATTTATTTTTAGTTGTCCTAAATAATAATAATGTCCTCAGTTTTTTTCACTTTTTTGTGGGGGTGGGGGGGGGCTCTTTATGTTTTTGTGCCTACCTGAGATGTAAATCCGGCCCTGCCAACCACCTCTTAGTACATGGAACCCAATGTCTAATCTGCTGAAACCTTAAGCAGATTTTTCTTTTTAAATATTAGTCTAAGCAGCTTAACTCTTAGATCTGTATGCTTAAAATCACAAAATCCATAATGTAAATTGATTTAAAAAAGCAAACCAAGTTTAACTGAGCTACAAATATGATTACAATACAACAGGATATGTATAAAAAAATTTGAACAGATGTAAGCTAACAATGAATATCTTCTATTTTGTATACAGTTTATCAGTTATACATTTTACATGGATATAATTTGATGCACGCTGTGATCAGCAGAGGACACCTACACAATTAGCATTTGCACCGTTAGGAGAAAAAGCAAGTGCAGAAAGCCTTCACACACACACACATACTGTTACTAAGGAAACTGCATTCTGTACAGCAATAGCCAACTGTTCCCTTGTCTTGTTCAGTTTATTTCAAGTAGAAAATGCAGAGCTCATTGTTAGTGAACATAAAATTATATAAGTGGAAAACAAAAACATTTTTGATATCTATATATACAGTATAAATAAATATATATATATATATATATATATATATATATATAAAACTAAGGGGATGATACTTGCACTATAACACAGAATATTTATAAAGCATATGTTAAAAATGCAGCCCCAAAATACTAATCATCCAAAAGATGCAGTGATTGCGATTGTATAATGTTACAATGTAGATACAATTCATGCACAACGCATTCAAATATTCACAGCGTGTTAGAAAAGAGTTGAGTCAAAAAAAAGGAGGCAGCTGTTTAGTCAAAAGACCTCTGAAGAATCCCAAATCTTCAATAAAAAAGTGGATAAAACAAGGTAGACTCGTACAAGGACTCTCAAATCAATAGAATGTGGGGAATGAACCCCTATATCAAAACACTTCAAATTACCTCAGTCTGTATGAGGAAAGTTAGCTGCTATGTGGGGGCTGGAGTTTCTCTCCCATGGACATCCTAAAAGCAATCCTTGTTTCTGCAAGGTGTAGGATAGGTACAATTTGCTATGCCACTCCTGTAGTATGGTAGACAACTTGATCCAGCAATATTGTCACCTCTCCGCAGTGTAAGTGGTACATTTAAAAGAAGTATTACAAACTAATAGTGAAGTACGTTTTTTATTATTAAAAACAAGAACTAGAAAGCATATAATACACTCACACGCTAGACCTCAAGCAGAATATACATACATACATACATATACGCACACACACACATATTTATATATACACACACACACACACTAACAACAATAACATATATATATATATATATATATATATATACGTTGATTGGAGTAGCCGTGTTAGTCCAGAGATTTAGATATCAAAATAACAAGAGTATTGCATTGAGCAATGATACTTTTTTTATTGGACTAACTATACATTTATAAGTTGACAAGCTTTCGGAAGAGTTCCTTCCTTTATCAAGTCTAAAGCAATGCTCATTGCTTTAGACTTGATAAAGGAAGGAACTCTTCCGAAAGCTCGTCAACTTATAAATGTATAGTTAGTCCAATAAAAAAAGTATCATTGCTCAATGCAATACTCTTGTTATTTTGATATATATATAAAGAACACACTATGGGGTCAATTTATCAAGCTCCATACGGAAGCAGAAGCAGAGGTCGAATACAATCTGGTTGATTAACACTCCCTGCTAGCAGCCAATTGGCCACAAATCTGCAGGGGGTGGCATTGCACCAGCAGTTCACAAGAATTTATTGATGTGCGGTGGACATTATATGCTACTTCATACCATGTCCATCCGCACAATAATAAATAGACCCCTATGAGTCAAAAGTTTTAAAACACCGTCATTTTTCCAGTTTAATATCTCAGTATGTTTTGACATTTAAGCATACAACAAATAAACAATTAGAGATAATAAAGAAATGGAATTGTTATGTTGAACAAAATGTAATCTAATGTAGCCAACATTTGCAGATATATTTAAAGCTGGACATACTTGTGGCTTTTTTTCTACAATTGAAATCAAGTATTGTTTAGAATGTTCTTCCCAACACTGTTGCAGAACTTCCCACAAATGTGTTGCACTTTAAGGTTGCTTTGCTTTCACCTTTCAGTCGAGTTCATATCAAACCAACTTGAATCCTACTGTCTTGTTCTTTTGTTCTAAGGCAGTTCTGTCATAGCCTGTAGGTATGTTTTGGGTGACTATCATGACCCACTAGGTGTATACCAGAGGGTACGTCATGGTGCTGCAAGATGATGTGGTAATCTTTTTATTTCAGGGTGCCACACAGAGCCCCAGATTTTCCTGTCTACTCCTCCATGTTTGACAGTTGGTTTTACAGAAAGAGGAACCATCTTTTTGCCCAATCAATATCTTACACAACTCTAAGATGAGCCAAAGAATTCAAATGTATTACTCATCGGTCCGTAGGACCTTCTTCAATCATCAGTAGTCCACTGGTGGTGCTTCATGTCCCAGACAAGCCTCTTTTTATTATTTGCCATCTTAGCAACAACTTTCTTACTGCCACTCAATCAGTCAGCTCAAAGTGTTCTCTTCACATTTGAAAGTGAGACTTACTTGCTACAACCAATGTTAAGCTGTATAGAAATCCAGGAAAGGCGCACAGCAGACAGCAGCACCAAGACTCACAAAGTAAAACAAAAATCACGAAACGCGTCTGCGTTGTTTCCTGACACACAACAGATGATTTTAACTGTGTGTGTATGTATGGCCTTTGAGCCTATTTTATGCTTTTACTTTTGCTACAATAAAGGATTTTTGTTTTACTTTGTGAGTCTTGGTGCTGCTGTCTGCGGTGCGCCTTTCCAGGATTTCTATATGACTTTTTGGGGCGTAGCGAGCAGACTTGCCTTGGCTGTGTTTACTCACACACCCACTCTCCTTTGAGCTGTGGCGGGAGATCGGAGACTTTGCTTCACTGGCTTCTCAGCGTCTGCTGTTTAGAGCGCTCCCTAGACACAGTCTATTCTGTGTGTAATGTTAAGCTGTGCTTGAAGCTGTTGACCTGTGACCCCCCCCCCCCCTCACCTTCACACAAGCTGTTGATTCTCAAAAAACATGTCATCTGAATCTGTTGTGGCTTTGGGTCTGCCATGAGTTTTCCTGTCAAAATTTCCTCCAGTTTCGAAAGACAGGTTCAAAGGTACGCGTACTCTCAGGCAGGTACGCTACCCTGCCTGAGAGTGATGTTGTGTAGCATACAATAGAGATGTGTAGGGAATATCTGTTGCCTGCACTATTCGGTTTTTATTTAGTTTAAATGAAATGAAAATCTAATTTTTGTTAAATATTTTTATTGTTTTCATTAAAAGTTGAAAGTTCCCCTGTAGCTACATACTAACAGCATGCTTACCCGATCCGCTTCTTGCCAGAGCCCTGGTTGCGCAAGGAAACTTAGCCATTTGGCTCCCAGGACCCGCACTAAAGTTAGTGTAGGTCCTGGGTGCCGAGTGTGGTTGGCAAGCTCTCCAGAGTGCATTAAGGTATTAAGCCTTTAAAAGTAATTTAAAGGAAACCAATAAATACTGATGAATTTTGTAATAATGTTTTCATTTTCTTTAAATTAAAAACAAAACTCTGATTTTAGGTATAAATGCACATCTCTAGCATTCAACAGACCAAAATAAGTTTGGATTCTTTTCTCGAGGAGTATTCTAACACATCACCAGAGTAGTCAAGAGTAAAGAGATATAAACCCCCAAAAAATGATTTTTAAAAAAAGTTTCACATTTACTTCTATTTTTAAATTTCCTTTGTTCCCATGATATTCTGTGTTGAAGAGATACCTAGGTAGGAATGTGGAGCACTACATGGCAGGAAATAGTGCTGCCCTCTAGTGCTCTTGCAAATGGATAACATTCTTACAAAACTGCTGCCATATAGTGCTCCAGAAATAGGCCGACTCCTAAGCATGAGTCCCTGCTTTTCAACAAAAGATACCAAGAGAACAAATACAATTGTATAATACAAATAAAAAGTGGTTTAAAATAGCATGGTATATCTGAATCATGAAATCATGTTTTGGGTACACAATACCAAAAGCAAGATGAGAAGGTCAGTTACATAAACAATGAAGATGATGCAAAGAAACTTTTTCATTCATGCACCGCAGCAACTAGAGTTACGGTGTACCCAGAGCAAGTGTACATAAGAATCGTAATCTGTATGCAGTAGAGATAGTCAAAAGATACAGTCTCACCTCTGCTACTTCCACCTGGGGAACTTTTAAAATTCAGCAGGATCCTGTAAGTAGAGCCGATATATGTATGCACCTCCACTTTGATCTGTATCTCCGTATCTCGTCCACCGCTACCCGGCACTTTTCCAGAGGCACTGTGTTTCCGCGCCCACCAGGGGGCGTGTCCAAGTTACAACAGATGATCCTCCAGCCGGATAGCTTAGACAGGTACCACGCACGCCATCACTCAAACGCCTCCACTCGGAATCCTCCAATCCTCCGGCTGCCTTTCCTTGCGCCTTTTTGTACGGACCAATACTGGGGCTCCACTGGGCTTTCTGCGTTCTGTGCTCAGCGTTCAGCGTAGTAATGTTACTGAATGCTCTGGGGATAATTTGCAGCAAGCAATGCAGGGACACTAGCGCTCTCAGGGCAAGGAAATCCACCACAAAAGAAAGAACATAGAGCGCTAGCGTAAATAAAACATAACCTTTATTTGGGTTATTAAAAACAGGACATATAGTCAAATCAAATGGATAGAGATGGGATACCTCTGGCTGGCAGGCTTACGCGTTTCGGCATAGCCGTAATCATAGCATACTATGCCAGCCACAGGTGTGTTTTATATACAAAATTAGAAACAACACCATTGGTTAAAAAGGACATATCATTAATAACAACAATACGCCCAGAGAAATTTACATTTAACCCCCCATGTTCCGGAGGTGAAAAAACAGAATTAATCCTTAATAACATATTGAATCTATGTAGATATTTTAGAAACACATAAAGTTATACACAAGAAATGAATCGTCTACCATAAGCGTTGTATAAGTTCTTATATTTGCTACCTTCAGACCACAGTCACAGTTTATCACGTCATGTTTATAGCCTACAGTAACGGCCTTCTATTTGAATAAGTTATAATGTTAAATACATAATACAACTGTTTGCTATTGTCACTTGGGCTAAAATAGTGTGAATATAGTGGTCTCATGTTTTGGGTTTCATATTCCTTTAACCACACCATGGGGTATATTTATTATAGTGTGAGCGGACATGATACAATGTAGCAAATCATGTCCGCTGCACATCGATAAATGCCGACAGCATACGCTGTCTGTATTTATCACTGCACCAGCAGTTCTTGTGAACTGCTGATGCAATGCTGCCCTCTGCAGATTCGCAGCCAATTGGCCGTTAGCAGGGGTGTCAATCATTCTGTCCACAGTCTCAGAGCAGGCGAACAAGTTATGGAGCAGTGGTTTTTAGAAACAAGGGGATAAATCGGCCCCATAAGTTCTCCCAGTGGTTCTTCTTGTGCTGCAGTCAGTTCATCTCTTTGTATCTATTTACTCCCTCAATAGTTGGATTCAAGTCATGAAACAGAAGCAGCAGAAGGATGTAAAATGTAAGGTACCACCTATGAGAATAAAAAATACACCTCTAGCAGAACACAGAAGCTAGTTTCCTCTTAAAGGGACATTAAACCAAAATGTTTTCTTTCATAATTCAGACAGAGAATTCAATTTTAAAAAGCATTCCAATTTACTTCTATTATCTAGTTTGCTTCATTCTTTAGATATCCTTTGTTAAAGAAATAGCAGTGAACTCGGGTAAGCCAATCACACGAGGCATCTGTGTGCAGCCACCAATCAGAAGCTACTGAGCCTATCTAGATATATATCATATAGAATGAAGCAAATGAGATAATAGAATTAAATTAGAAAGTTGTTTAAAATGGTATTCTCTATCTGAATCATGAAAGAAAACATTTGGGTTTAATGTCCCTTTAAGTCTTTGGTTAACCATTTGCTTAAACTAAACCTTACCAGTTACTAATATCAAATATTCGTACTAATAGTATACTTATAATGATCATTCACAACAAGCAATATGTTTAAATCAACAACAGCCATCCACCAGGCTTAAGTCCACCTTCAAAATGTCTGTATATTGCTGAGTAAAACAGAATCCAATAATCATGATAGGATCCTAGGATATCAAAGACAACACTTCTTATCCATAACCTTGCATAATAAACTGATTGCATATTCAGGGAATGGAAATGTTTCCTACTTCTAAGCTGTTCCTAGTCAACAATAATGGGTAATCAACTGCACTTTTAATTAATTAATTCTCTAAGGTGTCTTAATGATTACCAAAAAAAAAGATTATTGCAGACACCTTAGTAGGGAGAATTAGGCAATAACATCCAAATCATTTTTGCTAATTGCAAAGAGTTGCAAATAAAAGATTGCCGTTCCTTATTACAAATTATTGCTAGGTGCAGTTTCTTGTAACTTGTCTAATCAGTTATACAATCACACTTATTTATTAAATCTAAATATGTTGCGGTCATTCAGACACACATCCAAAAAATTAAAAACACTTTTAACCAGCAATATATGATAATACAAATCCATACAAAGACGCGCTCTACCAGGAACAAAAAACAGCTTAGTAGCTTGTTCTATGGCGAGTTACCACCTAGGCGCAGCCTCTTTTAGCTCAGTTGTGTTTTTAACAGAGGAAATCTTTCCTGAAGTATATCAGTCTGATCCCGCCAATTAACGTCAGTCCTTCCTTGAAATACCAGTCAATTCTCCTCTATAAAAGGAACATGACAACCCCAGAGGATCGTTTTGACCTTCAGTGTGCCTCGTCAGTGAGGTGCAGCCATGTTCCTCTTAGCACACTGAGAAAGGAGTCCATGGGACCGATTTAACAGCATATCAGCTGCAGCGTATCATGTCCGCCAGACATCGCTGAATGCAGACAGCATACACTGTTGGCATTTAGCATTGCACAAGCAGTTCTAGTGAACTTCTTGTGCAATGCCACCCCCTGCAGATTTGCCGCTAGCAGGGGGTGTTGTCGGGTTGATTGCTGTACTCCGCTCCAAGACGGCGGATCCCGTTAAGGAGCAGCGGTCTTAAGACCTCTGCTTCTTCACCGCTGTTTCCGGCGAGCTTGAAGGCTCGCACGGAAACAGGGCGAGTTGGCCCCATTTGGGGCATAGTAAATCGGCCCCCATGTCTGGTTTTTCCCATCACCCATAAGGAGACCTCTCCCTAGGGTCATAAGGAAAAATTAATAAAAAATATGAGAAAATATAAATATCTAAAAAAAATATAAAAAAAGAACATATATAGTTTATAATAAAAAGTCAGTTACAGATCTGATCTCTGGTTAATTTTATAAGCCACTTGTAATGGCTGATTAATTGTTGCCCGCCCGCAAACGGGCAAATTTGCCCATTTGCTGGTCACACGATAATTTAGCGCTCCACTAGTAATCTAGCCCTCAATAAATAAGGGTGGATGTTTGTATACAGGATTAGATAAATTACAAGAAACTACACATAATAATAATTTGTAATAGGGAAAGACAATCTTTTATCTGCAGCTCTTTGCAATTATTAAAAAATATTCTAAACTGTTCCTCTGTGTCACAGGGAGCTTTCAGTGCAACGTGTGTGCAATCAGTTGTAACAAGGACATTTGGGATTCCTGATTAGTGATGTCCTGAACTGTTCGCCCGCGAACGGTTCACAGCGAACATAGCTTGTTCGCGTTCGCGTTTGTGGGCGAACACATGGCGATGTTCGATCCGCCCCTATGTGTCATCATTGTGGAAACTTTGACCCTTTATGTCACAGCCGCCTGACACATTAGAGCCAATCAACATCAGACACTCCCTCACAGACACTCCCAGCTACTCGGAATCCGCCATTTTAGACTCATAACGACCTTGCTTTTTTAATGAGAGGACGTGTTGTGTTTTTGCTCCTGACATTAATAGGAAAAACATAGCTAGGCTAGTGTATTTACAGTCCAGAAGGACTCCACTCATATCTGCTGCAAGCACAGCACCCCAAAAAGCCCTTTTTAGGGCTATATTTCGTGCCGTTTTTTTTTTTTTTTTTTTCCGTTTTTTTTTTATTAGCATTTGCCTTGGCTTTCAGCTGTGTGTTTAAGGCTCACAGCATATGCTGTGACTACTGCCACCACTGATATCTCCCTAACAACATTAGTTTAAATTTAACTAACCCAAAAATATAATTATTTTTCTAGTGTAATTTTTTTTCATTTTCTATCAGGCCAGTGTCACACAGCATATACTCTGGTTCATTGCTCTGTGCCAGCCAGCAGCCACCAGTGTTAATATCCGTTTATAACATTATTTTAAATTTAAAAAAAAAATATTTTGCTAGTGTAATCTAATTACATTTACTATCATGCCTGTGTCTGTCAGGCTCACTCAGCATTAATATACCTCTTTTTTTCAGTCTTTTGGTTAATTGGTCTGTGCCAGGCAGCCACCCAGCACTCATATCTATTCTCCTTCACCTTAATTTTAATATAAAAAAAAAAGTTTAAATTTGTTTGCTAGTGTAATCTAATATAATTTTCTATCCGGCCTGTGTGTTTTGCTGACATAGAGAGCCTACTGTGTTTACTTGCTGCCCTCCCTAGTCTATGAGCCACGACTCATATGTGTTTAACCTTTTTTTAATTCCCCCCCCCCCAAAAAAAATAATTTCAATCATTTTTCTAGTGTAATCTAATAGTATTTTCTATCAGGCGTGTGTGTATCCGACATACAGAGCCTACTGTTTTTAATAGCTGTCCTTCCAAGGCTATCAGCCACGACTCATATGTATGTGCTTAACCTTTTTCTTAAAATTTCCAAAAAAAAGTCTTTAAATCATTATGCTAGTGTAATCTAATTGTATTTTCTATCAGGCCTGTGTCTGTCTATCTGACTTACACAGCATACTGTTGTTATAATTGCTGCCCTACGTAGCAACCAGCCAGTGCGACCACTCATAGAGTCATATGTGCATTGCACTTCTTAACAGAATTTTAATATTAAAATCTAAAATTTTAAAATATTTTGCTAGTGTAATGTAACTTAATTTTCTATCAGTCCTGTGTTTTTGTCACTTACACAGCATACTGTGTTAAATTGCTGCTCTACCTACCATCCACGACTCATATCTGCCAGCCTGTCTGCCAGGCCCAAGTAGCCAATTAGTGGCACCAATCACAATTCTTGTAACAGTAATAAAAAAAAAATCATAATTTTTTGGACTGCAAATATTCAGTCTCCTAGGGCAATTGAATTTCATTTACCTCCTGCCTGCCACTGCCAGCCTTTTGTGCCAGGCCGTCTAGCCAACTATTTACACCAATCATAATTGTTGTCACAGTCAGACAGTATAGTTATTAATTTAAATAAAACATTTTTTTAGTGTTGATCTTAATCCTCAGTTTGCTCGTGCCTTTGAATTGCACTTTTCTACAGCCTTCCAAGCCTGTGTGCCAGGTCTACTTAAAAAATATTTACACCAATCATATTTGTTGTGACAGTATTCTAATAATTAAAAATTAAAATTTTTGGTAATAGTTGCTGTGATTTGAATCCTCAGTTTGCTGGTGCCATTGAATAGTACTTTCCTCCTGCCTTGCAGCCTGCTGTGAGCCAGGTCCACCTAGCCAATTGTTGTCAGCAATCATATTTCTGTTAACAGTATTGCAAAAATTGTCAATCATCACTGTTTAGACTGTCAGTAATCAGTCTCCTAGTGTCCTTGAATTGCATCTACCTCCTGCCTGCCATCCTTTTGTGCCAGGCCATCTTGCCAACTATTTACACCAATCCTAATTTTTGTCACAGTATAGTTACTAATTACAATTAAAAAAATCTTTATTGTGGGGGCGGAGCCAACTGCCATGCTGAATGGACGCATACTGCAAGAGCTCTGGCTCTTAACTATATTACTGAGGGATTATTAATGACTAATTATTCACTCTGAACCCCCTAACAAAGACCTCTACAAGCTCATTTTATGACTTCAGTCGTATATGCTAGTTAGCAACTTGAAGGAGGAATTATACCTTGGATAACCCGCTCCTAAGCTACCACGAGGTCACAGTGTTCGGCCGCATAAAAATCTAACCCGGCTAACAGCCTTGCGGTTTGACTATATGCATATTATCTCCTCCACAAAGTAACCCCTTCTGTGCAAATGGCTATGACACCTACTGAGGACTTCCAGGGTGAGATGAAGGCCCTGCTAGAAAAACTTGCTTGGCAGATGGAGGAGAATGCTAATGAAATCTCGGCACTTCTAAAGTCAGCTCTCCAAGAGCCGGCCGAGCAACAGAGACCACAGGGTGAGAACCTACTAAATTCTGAGCAGGCCACTGAGACAGATGTTTCCTTAGCCAACATGGAAGCCACTCACAGAGATCGCAACCTAGACAGTCCCCGACAGTGTGCGGCTGAACTCCCAGAACCTACAAGGCCCCAGAGACTCCCAGGCCAGGCCAGCAGCATCAGTATGACTGGCGCGCGAAAAGAGCAGACAGTATCTGCGGTGGATTGGAGAAGGCGCCCTCCGGGTCTGAAGCGGTCGCTCCTTAAAAAGCTATGCCGCCGACAGGTGGGGGCTTTGGGGATATGCTACAGGGACGGAGGATCTCAGTTTCTTCTATTATGGAGACCGATGCCAGGACAGGAGCTCAACGCAGATGTTCTCGGTCTGACTGGCCCTGCAGCTCCCTGCATTCACACTTATACAAGAGGCCCATCAGAAAAGGTATTACCGGAGCCTAAGCTGTATGTAGAGGATGGTGTCGATAAGGCTGGGGTCGGCTAACTTTCTTTACCAACCCTATGGGATTCAGGCTAAGGGAAAGACGTTTTACTTATTTTGCTCATTCTCCCTATGCCGTTGAAGAAAAACTTTACATATTATTTGTGGATCTTTTGGTTGTCACAACCCCGCAGCCCAGTGACATTGAACTCTGATTACCTCGAACTTATACCTATACCATGTTAGGGGACTACTCATAGCATTGTCTTGTACATGATCACAGCTTGTTGTGTGTAATGTTATATTCTATTTCATTTTTGTTAATTGCACACAGCTTATGATCTCTGTCATAGTTTAAAGCAGATTACAGAACTGATCACCCCAGATGTACCTCACCTAGGACATATATGACAGCTGGCATACATTTTGACCCTTAGGCTTATTGTTGTGAATGTCCTATATTGATCTCATTTGTTACATGGCTCTGTAGAGGATTATGCTACTACTGACCACATATGTCACACTCATATACATGGTAAATTATGTCACCTCTAATTTTTTTTTTTTTTTTTTTTTGAGGTATGTCTCTATATACAGCTCTTTGGCGCTAATACACACATATTGATCCTCAGTTGAGAATAATTCTACACATATAGCTTTATATGACAAGACACAAAACAATACACTTTAGCGCTGAAAAAGATCTGTGTTTGTCTGCTATACTTTGTGCATTACATACTCCCTCTAACTCTGCATCAAGTCTACGGCACTGTTTGATGAAAAGCTCTCATACATAAGCTGCCGGACTCTTAAGTCACATATTATAATTTAGCACTTGTTAGAGCAGGTTAGAAAGAAAAGTAGCTTGACTTCTTGGCTAAACATATTTTGTTGATGCCTGTTCTTCTTTTTATGTTTTACTTAATCAATAAGAGTGGGAAAATATGAGATTAAATGTTTGACCCCTATAGTTCAAGCTTAGTAATGGAGAATATAAAATAACCCACTAGTATGTCATTTTCTTTAGGATATGTAATGGTGTATATAGCAATCAGTTAATTGGAACTTATTTTGTTGGGCAAAAGACGCACGCCACAAACTAGTATAGATGTGGCTATTACAACTATACTAATATATGACCCTGCCAGTCACTAACCCAACCCCCTGTTGACGTACTTTCTTATAGATCCCTAGATTTCCCAAGTTGCAAATTAGTGTATAGGCTTCACTGACGCTATATTAACATTCCCAGAGGCCCTGCTTTGTCTACTTTATCTTCTATGATGCCCGTGTATAGACACGTATAAGTGTTAACTCATATAGCTCCGTCCTCCCAACCCCCCCTCATTCCATTTCGCTATTCTTTCCCTTATATAACTTACAAACCTGTACAGGGTTCCTAATATTGAATGATGTTTATTCACACAATGTTAGTTCGGACGTAAGGAAATGATGGGTACTACTTATGCTATGTGTTTATTATATTTTCAAATGTATCTCATCGTTCCTAAACAGTTTACTATCTTTTGAATGTTACTTTGCCCCACTATACACTCCCAAGTGGACTATTTATCCAAGGCATATCTCATTCAGTTTTTTTTTTTTTTTTTTTTTTGGTAACCCAGCTACCAGGCCTATGGTCTCTATGATTGGGCAATTATGGGTCCACACCAAGTACCATATGCTATTTCCATCTATATATGGCTCCGCCCCCCCACCACCTTTCCCTATGCGTATAGCGGTGCTTACCCGCTGAATATCCCCCTCCCCCCTATATATCTCGGCCCAAGAGTGGCTGATACCTACTCTAACCCTCCACAGGCTGTTATTTTGATCTTAGATTAAATATTATTAGAATGTGGAGTTCATACGCTGACATAATATAAAATGAAGTTCTGTTTCATCTCGCCTAAGATATTGTCTATTTTCATAATCAGATTTGAAATGTATTTTCTATTGCTCTATGCGCATATTGCTTTCTTAATAATGCCTTTACATAGACAATGTATTACTATCTCTGTTGTAACTTTGGCCTTAAGGCGAGTCCTTGTTGTGATGTTATATACTTTAACTTCAATAAAAAAATTATTAAAAAAAAAAAAAAAAATCTTTATTGTTGATGATCTTAATCCTCAGTTTGCTCGTGCCCTAGAATAGCACTTTTCTACAGCCTTCCAAGCCTGTGTGCCAGGCCTACTTAAAAAATATTTACACCAATCATATTTGTTGTGACAGTATTCTAATAATTAAAAATTAAAATTTTTGGTAATAGTTGCTGTGATTTGAATCCTCATTTTGCTGGTGCCATTGAATAGCACTTTCCTCCTGCCTTGCAGCCTGCTGTGAGCCAGGCCCACCTAGCCAATTGTTGTCAGCAATCATATTTCTGTTAACAGTATTGCAAAAATTGTCAATCATCACTGTTTGGACTGTCAGTAATCAGTCTCCTAGTGTCCTTGAATTGCATCTACCTGCTGCCTGCCATCCTTTTGTGCCAGGCCGTCTTGCCAACTATTTACACCAATCCTAATTTTTTGTCACAGTATAGTTACTAATTACAATTAAAAAAATCTTGATCGTTGATGATCTTAATCCTCAGTTTGCTCGTGCCTTTGAATTGCACTTTTCTACAGCCTTCCAAGCCTGTGTACCAGGCCTACTTAAAAAATATTTACACCAATCATATTTGTTGTGACAGTATTCTAATAATTAAAAATTAAAATTTTTGGTAATAGTTGCTGTGATTTGAATCCTCAGTTTGCTGCTGCCATTGAATAGCACCTTCCTCCTGCCTTGCATCCTGCTGTGAGCCAGGCCCACCTAGCCAATTGTTGTCAGCAATCATATTTCTGTTAACAGTATTGCAAAAATTGTCAATCATCACTGTTTAGACTGTCAGTAATCAGTCTCCTAGTGTCCTTGAATTGCATCTACCTCCTGCCTGCTATCCTTTTGTGCCAGGCCATTTTTCCAACTATTTACACCAATCCTAATTATTTGTCACAGTATAGTTACTAATTAAAATTAAAAAAATCTTGATTGTTGATGATCTTTTTTTTTTTTTTTTTTTTTTTTTTAAATATTTTATTGAAATATCATTCGAGGGTACAGAAAGAAGAAAAAAAAAAGGGAAATCAGTTGTTATCACAATGATTATACAATAATCGAGGGAAAAAAATTAATTCAGCATCTACATCTTAGCGGTCAACATAATGTCTTCTAAAGAGCCATTAAACAAGAAGGACAATCAGCATTTATAAGTACAGAGTCCTCATTAGAGAAAAAAAAATATGAACAAAAAAAACAAAAAACAAAAAAAGAAACAGGACAAGAACAGTCTTGCCATACACTAAGACCTCCTAGAGTGAGCAATCAGCCAGAACCCAGGATATCAGGGGGGTCTGAGGGAGGGGGGAAAAAGAAGCAAAAGACAACAGCTACAGAGTTTATACTTTCCAACTAGATGGGAGTAATCCAAGTTCCAAATGCTGGATAAACCAGTTAGAATCCCTTAATGGGGCAATTAACTGTAGTTGTGCGTCTAGAGGTAGAGAAATAATTACGTTCTCCCATTTAACAAAAAATCTTTGAATTGACTTATCACTAAAGTCTCTTAAATTAAATTGTTCCATCGTAATCTGGTTGTGCATTTTGTTTATAAACTCCTTGAATTTAGGTTCCCGGGAGGACTTCCAATTCCGGAGAATGACATTACGTCCCACTAAGATTGTTGTATTTATAAGTCTGAAATTCAGACAAGATTCCTCATACTTTAACATGAAAAAAATATATTTCGGCTCTAGCGTAAAATTACACGCCTCTATTTTATTCAGCCAATAACAGACTTTGCTCCAAAACTGCCTTGCTTTGGGGCAACTTCAGAAGCAGTGCATTTCATCTGCTTCCTTGGCATTACATTTAGGGCAAGTAACTTCCTTTTTATACCATTTTGACATTTTATCTGGAGTGATATATAATAGATTAACTAACTTAAAATGAGATTCTCTCCAATCAATAAAGACTTGTGTTTGATCAACTAATTTGAAACTTTGAAGAATATGTTCTTTAGAAATTTTTAAGGATTTATCCCATTTCCTCTCTAACTCCTCAATGTGTATCAATCCATGATGTTTAATAAGCATATTGTAGGGGATTGAGATAGAAACTTTCCCAGCATGATATAGTCTAATCACATCTTCTAGGTCCCCCAATAGGGGGTTAGAGTCATCTTCTGCCCGTAAACTTGTGATCCAGTGCTGTACCTGAAGATACGCAAAGAAAGAAGTTTTTGCTATATTGAAACTAGTTCTTAAGTCTACAAAAGTCTTAATTACTAACGACTCATTTACGCAGATGTCTTTTACATTTTGAAGGCCATTCCTGGCCCACGTAGAAAAGACTTTATAAGTAATCCCCGGAGGAAAGGCCGGATTACCTACTAAAGGAAGGAATTTGGATCTGCGAAAATTGATATGCATTTCAGAACAAAGTTTCTGCCAAGCCAAAATTATAAATTTAAAAGTATACAAATGTGACACATTGGCTGGTAAACACGCAGCTGGGATATGTATCAATGCTTTGAGTGAGAATGGTGCTACTATCTGTGATTCTAATTCCAAAAAGGAAACATATTCTTTTTCTGTTATCCAATCTAGTACGAATTTGGTAAGTGCAACATAATTATAAAACTGAAGATTGGGCAGCGCCAAGCCACCGTGTTCTTTTAAGAAGGATAATTTGAACAATGATATCCTGGCTTTCTTCCCATGCCATATAAATCTAGTGAATAACTTTTCTACAAATTTTAAATCCTTTTTCTTGATTAAAAGGGGAAGATTCTGCAGTAGGTACAGTAATTTTGGGAATAGAATTGTTTTAATTAGCATTACACGGGCAGAGAGAGAAATGGGTAAATTGTGCCAAGTTAATAATTTATGTTCAAACAAATCTATACATTTCCGAAAGTTTAGGTCATACCATAATGAAGGATTATTACTTAATATGATACCTAGATACTTAATTTCTTGTACCTCTTTAAAAGGATGTAAGATGTGATTCTTAGGTTTATAGATCCAGAGCAATTCCGATTTCCCCCAATTAATTTTATACCCTGAAATTGAACTAAATTTTCCAATGATCTTTAATAATTGGGGTATAGCTTGTTTAGTATTACTTAGATAAAGCAGGATGTCATCTGCAAATAGTGATGTTACAAAATTCTTATCTCCTACCTTGATTCCTGTTAATTCTTTTCGTAATAATATTGCCAATGGCTCTAAAGATAAATTAAACAATAGAGGAGAGAGGGGGCAGCCCTGGCGTGTACCTCGTTGGAGGGTAAAGCTCTCAGATATCTCCCCATTTATGATAATAGCAGATGTTGGAGTCTGATATAGCAAGCCTATAAAATCCAAGAAATTTCCTATAAGGCCAAAACCTTTAAGCGCATTAAACAAATGGTCCCACACTATACAGTCAAACGCCTTCTCAGCGTCTACTGTGAGCAAGGCTAAATCGATACTGTGGTGCATCTTTTTTTTAGTTGATCTATTCCAAAAATAATCAATAATAAGCATCGCTTTTCGAAGGTTTTTCACTGAGTTTCTTCCCACCATGAAACCTGCCTGGTCCGGATGTATTAATGGATCCAGGATATTCTTGAGCCTATTTGAGATAATGGCCGTTAAAAGTTTATAATCTTGGTTTAATAAAGATATAGGCCGATAAGAGGACATTATTTCTGGGGTTTTATCCTTTTTTAAGATCAGCGCCACATTCGACGCTGAGAAGAACCTTGATCTCAGTTGTTTTTTGATATAATACTCATTGAAGAGGAGCGCTAATGTAGGCAAAATTTGATCGTGTAAGAGTTTATAAAACTCGGATGGGAGCGCATCTGGACCTGGTGTCTTATTGGACTTGGCCTGTTTAATTGCGTCTGAGATCTCGCGTACTGAAATAGGTTCATTCAACCGGGTTAAATCCTGGGAATCTATTTTAGGTAGCTTTATACCTTTCCAAAATTCTTTTTTATTCTCTAGATTAACTACTCCTTCCGAGTAGACCTGTTGAAAATATTTAACAAATTCTCTTCTTATCTCAGAGATATTGGTAATTCTTCTGTCTCCAATCTTAATTGTAGCTATAAAATTCTTCTGTGACCAGCCTTTAGATAGTTTTGCCAAATATTTTGCAGAATTACCGTAATGACCTCTAAATCTAGCTTTTTGCTTTTGTATTTCTAAAGCTAATCCTTGTTTCAAAAACATATCTCTCTCTACTCGAGCAGCCTTATAATTAGCCCAGGAAATCTGGTTTGGAGAATTTAAATATTTCTTATAGGCATTTTTAACCTGGTTTGCTAATTGTTCTTCCCTATTCTTTTTTTTCTTTTTCCATTTACATAGGTACGCTTTGATCTTACCCCTCAAAACCGCTTTAGCTGTTTCCCATATAATTTCTGGTTTATCACTGTATGTAGCAGAATTCCTTCCAGCTGGCTTGTAACCAGTTTTTAAATTTGGAGTTATTGGCTAAATATTGAGGGAAAAAAAAACGTGAATTATATGCACCTGGTGAGCGCAGTGCATTAATTTCCAATATGATAATTGCATGATCGGAAATGACAATCTCACCTATATCTGTTTTAATCTCTAAACCAAACATGTTGTTAGATATTAAAAAACAGTCTATTCGCGAGAAAGATTTAAATGACTTCGACTCACAGGTATACTCTTTACTGTCAGGGTGTTGCAGTCTCCATACATCTTTAAGAGCAAGTTTATAACTAAAGTTCTGTAAAACCTTTGCTTCCCTATTATGTCTAGACCTTTGCGTGAGGTTTGACCTATCTAAACTGGGGGAGAATGTCATATTAAGATCTCCAGCCAATATAATATTCTTCCCTAGATAAGGGAATAATTGCAGACTCAGCTTCTCCCAGAATCCTTTATCCAAGGAGTTTGGACCATATACATTGCACAAAACAAAATAACACTTGTTAATCATAATCTCCAGAATCTGAAATCTTCCTTCTGTGTCTAATACCTGGGATACAATCTGGTAAGGAAGTTGTTTATTGAACAATATGGCCACACCTCTTTTCCTTTTCTCATACATTGTTGCGGATACCTCCCCCACCCATTTAGTTTTCAACTTAAGTAATTCATGGGATTTTAGGTGGGTCTCTTGGATAAACGCAATATCGGGTCTATATTTACCCAATTCCTTAATAATAAGTTTCCTTTTGATTGGGGAAGTTATACCTCCGACATTCCACGAGATTACTCTGAGTTTATCCGCCATTTATATCGTAAAAAAATAGGGAAAACCATCACACTATAAACTTTCTGATCCATTAAAATCAAAAACCTGTCAGGAAAAACGATTAAAACCAGTGTAGACATATATCCAAAAAAAACACTATCTCTCCCCCCCTTCCCTGGGGTCGGCTGATTCTCAAATATAATCCTAACATCACAGCAATATAAACCAAACATTTCTTTCTTACTTAAAGATTCACTATGAAATTTGTACATTTTACAAATATCTAGTACAAAATTCCTGAGCCTCTGTTTGATTGTTTAATGTTATTGGAGAACCTTCTTTTTCAAAAATGATTTTGGCAGGATATATTAATCTTGCATTAAAATTAGCCTTAATCAATCTTGAGCAAAATGGAGACATCTCCCTCCTTTTAGCAAGGGTCTCCGCAGAGAAGTCTTGGAATATTAATATTTTATGTTGAGCAATCATTAAACCATTATTTTTACGGTAATGCCTAAGGATATTTATTTTATCCTGGAAATCCAAACATTTTATAAGTACCGGTCTTGGTCTAGCAGTACCTTCCTGGTTATTCCTAATTGGGCCGACTCTATGCGCCCTCTCTATCCGCACTGGGAGATCTTCTGCATTAAGCCCTAGTGTTTGCGGCAGCTTAGAGGAGGCAAAGGACAGCAGGTCCTGATATTCTAGTGTTTCAGGTAGGCCCACTATTCTCAGATTGTTACGGCGGGCCCTGTCCTCTAACTCCTCCAGTCTGGAATGCAATAAATTGATCTGTTTATTCTGTGATGCACTGGACTGTTCTTGTACCGTAATACGGTCCTCAATATCTGAAACCCTAGTTTCAACCTCTGCCATTCTCGTAGCAAATTGCTTGACCTCTCCTGAAAGACTTGCAATATCCTGTTTAATTGATTCAAACTGAGGCATGAATAATTCAGCAATCTGTTGTATTATCTATAGGGGTTAATGCAGGGTCATTTGTGGCTTCTATACTAGTGTCAACCTGTTTAGCCTTTCTCTCCTTGTGTTTAGGCGCCATTATAGGCGAATTGTTCTTAGAGTGAAGGACAAATTTTTCCATGTGGAACAGAGCTCAACCTGTTCCGTGCAATAATTTGTGAAATACGCCCGTGTAAATTAATAGTGTAGAATATCTAAACCAGATGTGAAGAAAAAGAATTAGAAAAATTTGACTCGAGAAAATCCGTACGTAGAAAAGGAAATCAAGAAGTGTCAAACCCGTATGCTCTATATCGTGCGGGTCAAAGACAGACCACTCGCACCTAAAGAATTTCTATAAAGAGAGTGAATTACTATTTGAAAAGTGTGAGTGAATCACAAAACTCATAAACCCAACCGTGTGGCTTGTGCAAACTCGTGGGAAACAAAAAAAAAAAAAAAAAAAAAGGAATAGAACCCAAGCAGGGAACTCACCCAAAAAGTGGAAATAGGAGAGAAGTAAGGCCACAAAGGTCCAAAGATCGCTCAGCTATATAGATCAGGTTATTCTCAGGGGCCCCTTCTAGGGTATCAATTTCAAGTTAATTCACAACTATCCAAGTTGCCACTTTATATGGCTGCTGATTTTACCTAACAATATTTAGCACTATTTACTGCATTTAAAGAACATTATCCTAATATTAAACACTTTTGACTAAGTTATCACTCTTGTTCTTTGATCTTATTCCCAGTAGTAACAACAACAGTATATATAGCACATTAGAATACATACATCTCAATTTCTACTTTATATTTTGTTAAGGTACTTATTTTTGGTTTTTCCCCAAAAATCAGAATAGCATGATAGAAAGTTGTAACAGCATCAGAGTAGTCCAAGCAATTCCACCCTTTCCTTACTAAGAGAATAGAAAAACTCCTTATTCTTGACCCCCAACAGTAGTCAACAGATTACTCCTTTACTTAGACGTTCATCAAACCTGTTTCTCCATATGGGGTGCTTAGACATACATAGTCCACCATTATCCTTTTGCTCAAAAAGGAAAAGAAAAGGGAGCCACCAATTACTTGTTTTACTTTTCCAATCCCTTAGAGAGGAACTTTGTTTAACACAGCAGGACAATAATTGTAATCCAGTCAGAGCTGTTTCCTAAACTTTAACTTCAATAGTACCAGTTAGAGCCGAAATGTCATTTGCCTTTTTGCAGTAAATTTGGGGGAACTTCAGTAGGGACGGTCCCAAAAGCCTTTAAGATAGAAAAATGGCAGTCTACGACCCTTGTAACCCACAGCACCTCTAATCGAAGATAAAATCTTCAAATGCTAATTAGGCTATTGCAATCCTCATGTATTGCTCAAATTCTTTTTTGTTTGGTAATCTGCAAACAGCATGTAGTTTGAAGCAGGAAAAAATGCCCCACAGTTTTATCCATTCACTTGCTTTCGTACTGCCCAAAGACAATAATCACAGCTTAGATTACTCACCAGCTCCGTGTGTGTGGGCAGCACCAGCAACCTCTTACTTTTACATATGTAGTCCTCTAGCTGTATGGTAGATGCTCCGGAACTCCGGTGTACAGTAATCTGGGACCAGGCCAGCAAATATGATACACCGCGCCTCCGAGAAGGCGATCACCACTTTATGAGACCTTTAGGGGGCCACATTCCTGTGCTCAGGATTTCCCTTTTGTTTTCACCACCTTAGCCTCCTAAGCAAAATCCTCTGGCTATGTTGCAGCTGCTCCGGAGCTCCGATGTGTAGCGAACTGAGACCAGGCCAGCTAACTTGCTACACCGCGACCCAAGGAAGGCGCTCAACACCTCATCATACAATTAGGGAGCAATATTCCCATGTTCCGACAAATGGGATATTTCAACAGACCACCGTAGCCTTCTGTACCCGCACCTCGTCCTTAGCCAGCGACGCGACCTGTTTCCGGTCCGCCTTACTCAGCTGAGGTCGGATGTATTCTCAGTGCCGAAGATATGTGGCTCTGCTCTGAGCCCAGCAGCAAAATAGAGACTTCCTTGCCTGTTGTTGGACCGCGTCGGCCCGCTGCCCGAACTGCCACTCACGGCGTGCAGCAAAGGGATCCAGGCGTCTTGGGTAGGTTTCCCGGCTCTTTCGACATCAGAGCCCAGAGTCAGCGTACAGGTGTTTGCTGTCTCCACCCATCCGGAAGTCGATTGTTGATGATCTTAATCCTCAGTTTGCTCGTGCCCTAGAATTGCACTTTTCTACAGCCTTCCAAGCCTGTGTGCCAGGCCTACTTAAAAAATATTTATACCAATCATATTTGTTGTGACAGTATTCTAATAATTAAAAATTAAAATTTTTGGTAATAGTTGCTGTGATTTGAAATGAATCCTCAGTTTGCTGGTGCCATTGAATAGCACTTTCCTCCTGCCTTGCAGCCTGCTGTGAGCCAGGCCCACCTAGCCAATTGTTGTTAGCAATCATATTTCTTTTAACAGTATTGCAAACATTGTCAATCATCACTGTTTTGACTGTCATTAATCAGTCTCCTAGTGTCCTTGAATTGCATCTACCTCCTGCCTGCCATTCTTTTGTGCCAGGCCGTCTTGCCAACTATTTACACCAATCCTAATTGTTGTCACAGTATAGTTACTAATTAAAATTAAAAAAATCTTGATTGTTGATCTTAATCCTCATTTTGCTTGTACCATTGAATTGCACTTTTCTACTGCCTGCCAGCCTGTGTGCCAGGCCCAACTATCCAATTAGTGCCAGCAATCATATTTCTTTTAACAGTATTGCAAAATTTGTCAATCAACACTGTTTTGACTGTCAATCTGCAGTCTACTAGTGCCCTTGAATTGCATTTTCCTCCTGCCTGCCTGCCTGTGTGCCAGTCCCAACTAGCCAATTAGTGCCACCACTCATATTTATTGTAACAGGATTGGAATTTTTGTTAATCATAACTGTTTTGACTGTGATTCTTCAGTCTCCTAGTGCCATTGAATTGCAGTTTCCTTTCTCCCAGCGTGTTTGCCAGACAGGCCCATTTGCCAAATAGTGCCAAACAATCATATTTGTTACCACAGTACTTGTAAGTTGTAATATTTTAAAAAATTAACAATTTATGATTTTTAAAACATCTGTCTTTTATGTTGTTGTCAGTCTCACAGCGTATACTGTGCCCACTTTCACAGTGCCACCACTCAATTGGTGTAATAGTATTGTTAGTGTCCATTTTTAAAAAAATGACAGGCAGAGGCAGGCCACCCCGCAGGTTCCGTGGTCGTGGTGCTGTGATTCCTTTAGACCCTACAAATATGCACATTGTTCAGACGCCGGGTGCCAGGGGGGACGCAAAAACTTCTGAGGAGGACCTAGTTGAATGGCTAACACAGGAAACCCAATCTTCTTTAGCTTCCGCTGCTAGTCCTCCTAACCTTGACGCACCATCTAAGTCCAGCTGTGCTTTGGGCAGGTCTCAAGTGACCAGTGCCACTCCGCCGCCTGTCGCCACCACCAACACTAGCACCACAGCCGCTTCACTTGATCTGTCACAGGAGTTATTGACACATCATTTGGAAGAAATGAGTGATGCGCAACCATCATTGACAGAGGATGTAGATAATAGTGATCAGTCTCAGTCAGGCAGCATTACCGACATGGAGGTACTGTGTGATGATGATGATGATGATGATGTTGTACCCGCTGCTGCTTCCTTTCTTGATGTTTCAGATACAAGTGAAGCGGTTGATGATGATGTGTCGGTGGATGTCACGTGGGTGCCTGCTAGAAGAGAAGAAGAAGAGGGGGAAAGTTCAGATGGGGAGACAGAGAGGAGGAGGAGGAGGAGACGATTTGGAAGCACGGGGAGGTCGTCTCAAGGAGCTAGTGGCACAGTCAGACAGCATGCATCGTCACCAGGGGTCAGCCAGACAGCCCGCCGACGCCCATCAACGCATGCTGTTGCCACCACCAGAATGCCGTCATCGCAGAGCTCAGCAGTGTGGCATTTTTTTTGTGTGTCGGCCTCTGACAACAGCGATGCCATTTGCAACCTGTGCCAAAAGAAACTGAGTCGTGGGAAGTCCAACAGCCACCTAGGTACAACTGCTTTGCGAAGGCACATGGTCTCCCATCACAAAGGCCGATGGGAAGAACACATGAGTAGAAGCAGCACACAAAGTGAAATCTGCCCTCCTCCTCCTGCTCCAGCATCTTCAGCCACGTCAACCAGTGCTGTCCTCCTTGCCCCCTCTCAACCATCCTCCACTCAGTCTCTCTTACATAGCAGTTCCTGGTCATCTGCCCACAGTCAGGTATCTGTCAAGGACATGTTTGAGCATAAGAAGCCAATTTCTCAAAGTCACCACCTTGCCCGGCATCTGACAGCTGGCTTGTCTGAACTCTTAGCCCGCCAGCTTTTACCATACAAGCTGGAGGAGTCTGAGGCTTTCAAAAAATTTGTATCTATTGGGACACCGCAGTGGAAGGTACCTGGCAGAAATTTCTTTTCACAAAAGGCAATCCCAAACCTGTACTCTGTTGTGAGAAAGGAAGTTATGGCATGTCTGGCACACAGCGTTGGGGCAAGGGTCCATATGACCACGGATAGCTGGTCTGCAAAGCATGGTCAGGGCAGGTATATCACCTACACTGCGCATTGGGTAAACCTGCTGACTTCTGTCAAGCATGGAATGCATGGCTCTGCAGAAGAGTTGGTGACACCATAACGACTTGCAGGCAGGCCTGCTGCTACCTCCTCTACTCCTCCTACTCCATCCTCTTCCATAACCTCTTCCTCGGCTGAGTCCTCTTCAACTTCTGCGTCTTGCTCCACATCTATGGCACCCCCCCCAGCTCCCCAGGTACTATGCTACATCCCGGGTACGGCAGTGTCACGCCGTCTTGGGGTTGACTTGCCTGAAAGAGGAGAGTCACACCGCACCAGCACTCCTGACCGCCCTGAACGCACAGGTGGATCAGTGGCTGACTCCGCACCAAATGGAGATTGGCAAGGTTGTTTCTGACAATGGAAGTAATTTGGTGGCGGCATTGAAATTGGGCAAGTTGACACATTTGCCGTGCATGGCACATGTGTGTAATCTAATTGTACAACAATTTGTCCATAAGTACCCAGGCTTACAGGACGTCCTAAAGCAGGCCAGTAAGTGTGTGGCCATTTCAGGCGTTCCTACACGGCCATGGCGCACTTCTCTGATATCCAGCGTCGAAACAACCTGCCAGTGAGGCGCTTGATTTGCGACAGTCCGACACGGTGGAATTCAACACTCCTAATGTTTGACCGCCTGCTCCAACAAGAAAAAGCTGTTAATGAGTATTTGTATGACTGGGGTGCTAGGACAGCCTCTGGGGAGCTGGGGATATTTTTGCCAAATTACTGGACGCTCATGCGCAATGCCTGTAGGCTCATGCGTCCTTTTGAGGAGGTGACAAACCTTGTCAGTCGCACCGAAGGCACCATCAGCGACATCATACCATTTGTTTTCTTCCTGGAGCGTGCCCTGCGAAGAGTGCTGGATCAGGCAGTAGATGAGCGTGAAGAGGAAGCGGGAGAGTTGTGGTGTCCATCACCCCCGCAAACAGCCGAATCAGCATTGCTTGCTGGACCTGCGTCAACGCAGGAAGAGGATTGTGAGGAAGAGGAGTCAGAGGAGGAATGTGGCTTTGGGGAGGATGAGGAGGAGGAAGACCGAGCACAACAGTCATCCCAGGGTGCTCGTTGTTGTCACCTCTCTGGTACCCGTGGTGTTGTACGTGGCTGAGGGGGAAGAAGATACCATCAGTGAGATCAGTGAGGAGGAGGAACGCGACATGATTAGCTCAGCATCCAACCTTGTTCAAATGGGTTCTTTCATGCTGTCGTGCCTGTTGAGGGACCCTCATATAAAAAAGCTGAAGGAGAACGACCTGTACTGGGTGACCACGCTCCTTGACCCCCGGTATAAGCATAAAGTGCCTGAAATGTTACCAAATTCCCGCTAGTCAGAAAGGATGGAGCATTTTCATAATAAATTAAAAACTATGCTTTACACAGCGTATAAGGGTGATGTCACAGCACCACGGGAATGTAACAGGGGAAGAGATGAAATTGATCCTCCTCCTCCCACAACCACGGCGGCAAGGACCGGGCGCTTTCCTGACGTCTTGTTGATGGAGGACATGCGTACCTTTTTAACTCCCGTGCACCATCAGAGCCTTTCGGGATCCAGCCTTAGAGAAAGACTCAACCGACAGGTAGCAGACCTAGCATTAACTGCGGATCTCGACACTCTCAGGAGCGATGGACCCCTTGACTACTGGGTGTGCAGGCTGGACTTGTGGCCTAAGATATCCCAATTTGCAATGGAACTTCTGGCCTGCCCCGCTTCAAGTGTCCTGTCCGAAAGGACTTTTAGTGCAGCAGGAGGTTTTGTCACTGAGAAGAGAAGTCGCCTAGGTCAAAAAAGCCTTGACTATCTCACTTTTATAAAAAAGAATGAGGGCTGGATCCCGAAGGGACTGACATTGGGCGATACATTTGAATAAAAAACTACTGATGATGATATGAGCTGGCTTGGGCTACAACTGGTACACAGGCTGGCCTTTTTTTTTGGTTATAAAGACGGAGGACTTGCTTGACTTATCCGCCAACAACTAGTGTTCAAGCCACAAGCTTTTAGGGCACTTTATAAATGTTTTACAAACATCAATTTTTCTGGCCGCTGCTACAGCAGTTGTGCTACAACAATACCCCAATTGTTCAGTCATTTGTACATTCCTAATTTTTCTGGCCTCTGCTGCATCTCTGTGGGTACAAAACTCAAATAAAAAAAATAAGGCACATAACACTAGTGATTAAACTGTTACGAATTGTACAACTTAACACACCACTCATATCCGGTGGACCATTCAATTGAACGCAAAATGCAACAAATTTGAAAGAGTAGGACCGACCAAGCATCTTTATCCATCTCTTGGTTGCTCTAAATTATCTCCGTGTTCCATCTATGCCATACCTGTACTCTATTGTGCAAAAGGGTGGCATATGTTGTGTTTCATGCTGTTGTGCCTGTTGCGGGTCGTGGCCCATGATATAAAAAGGCTGAAGGAGAACGACCTGTAGTAATGGGTGCCCCATCCAGTTTTTAGAAAAATGTTCCTGGTTCCTCTCAATTATCTTTGGGTTTCTAAAATGGATGCCATACCTGTACTCGCTTGTTCAAAAGGATGGCATATGTGGTGGTGTTTCCTGCAGTTGTTTCTGTTGAGGGTGCTGGACCCTCTTATAAAAAAGCTGAAGGAGAACGACCTGGAGTGGGAGTCCAAGCATGGTTTTTGGGGCTATTTCACTTTTACAAACAATTATCTGTGGGTTTCACAAATCAATGCCGTACCAGTACTCTATTGTTCCAAAGTATGCCATATGTTCTCTTTCCTGCTGGTATTTTGTTTGAGGGTCCTGGACACTCTTATAAAAAGGCCTAAGGTGAAAGAGGTGTACTGGGTGTCCACTCATTTTTCTTTTATATTTCACATTTGACCAAAATTATCTCTGGTTTTGTAAAATCAATGCCGTACCTGTACTCTATTGTTCAAAAGGATGCCATACGTCCTCTTTCCTGCTGGTGTTTTTTTTGAGTGTCCAGGACCCTCTTATAAAAAGGCCTAAGGAGAAAGAGGTGTACTGGTTGGCCACTCATTTTTATTTTTCTATTTAACAATTGACCAAAATGATCTCTGGGTTTGTCAAATCAATGCCGTACCTGTACTCTATTGTTCAAAAGGATGCCATACGTCCTCTTTCCTGCTGGTGTTTTTTTTTTAGGGTCCAGGACCCTCTTATAAAAAGGCCTAAGGAGAAAGAGGTGTACTGGGTGTCCATCGAATCATTTTTTTTTATTCAAATTTCCATTTAAAAAAAAATTTCTATGGGTTTCTAAAATCAATGCCTTTCCTGTACTCTATTGTTCAAAAGTATGCCATATGTCCTCTTTCCTGCTGGTCTTTTGTTTGAGGGTCTTGGACCCTCTCATAAAAAGGCCTAAGGAGAAAGAATTGTACTGGGTGTCCATCCAATCAGTTTTTTTAATTAAAATTCACGGTTGCAACAAATTATCCCCGGGTTTCTAAAATCAATGCCTTTCCTATAATCTTTTTTTCACAAAGGATGCCATATGTCCTCCTTCCTACTGCTGGTTTTGTTGAGTGTCCTGGAGCCTCTGCTAAAAAGGCCGAAGGATAAAGAAGTGTACTGGGTGTCTATTCAATGTTTTTTTAGATTTTTTTTCTGTCTTTCTAAAATCAATGCCTTTCCTGTAATCTATTTTTCAAAAGGATGCCATATGTCCTCTTT
Organism: Bombina bombina; assembly: GCF_027579735.1. Lineage (NCBI taxonomy): Eukaryota > Metazoa > Chordata > Amphibia > Anura > Bombinatoridae > Bombina > Bombina bombina. The sequence goes on along the minus strand of NC_069504.1, from coordinate 125,320,160 downwards.
CATGCTGTTCTTTCTGTTGAGGCTCTGGGACACTCTTATAAAAAGGCCTAAGGATAAAGAAGTGTACTGGGTGTATAATATATGGTTTTTTAGATTTCACGGTTGCAACTAATGATCTCTGTGTTTCTAAAATCAATGCCTTTCCTGTAATCTAATTTTCTAAAGGATGCCATATGTCCTCTTTCATGCTGCTGGTTTTGTGGAGGGTCCTGGAGCCTCTGCGAAAAAGGCCTAAGGATAAATAAGTGTACTTGGTGTATAATCCAATTTTTTAGAGATTGCACGGTTGCAACTAATGATCTCTGTGTTTCTAAAATCAATGCCTTTCCAGAAATCTATTTTTCTAAAGTATGCCATATGTCCTCTTTACTGCTGCTGGTTTTGTTGAGGGTCCTGGAGCCTCTGCTACTAAGGCCTAAGGATAAATAAGTGTCCTGGTTGTCTAATCCTTTTTTTTTAGATTTCCCGGTTGCAACAAATTATCTCTGGGTTTCTAAAATCAATGCCTTTCCTGTAATCTATTAGTCAAAAGGATGCCATATGTCCTCTTTCATGCTGTTGTTTCTGTTAAGGCTACGGGAGACTCTTCTAAAAAGGCCTAAGGATAAAGAAGTGTACTGGGTGTATAATCTATGTTTTTTTAGATTTCACGGTTGCAACTAATGATCTCTGTGTTTCTAAAATCAATGCCTTTCCTGTAATATAAATTTCTAAAGGATGCCATATGTCCTCTTTCATGCTGCTGGTTTTGTGGAGGGTCCTGGAGCCTCTGCGAAAAAGGCCTAAGGATAAATAAGTGTACTTGGTGTATAATCCATTTTTTTTTAGATTTCCCGGTTGCAACAAATTATCTCTGGGTTTTTTGAGATTGCACGGTTGCAACTAATGATCTGTGTTTCTAAAATCAATGCCTTTCCAGAAATCTATTTTTCTAAAGGATGCCATATGTCCTCTTTACTGCTGCTGGCTTTGTTGAGGGTCCTGGAGCCTCTGCTACTAAGGCCTAAGGATAAATAAGTGTCCTGGGTGTCTAATCCATTTTTTTTTAGATTTCCCGGTTGCAACAAATTATCTCTGGGTTTCTAAAATCAATGCCTTTCCTGTAATCTATTAGTCACAAGGATGCCATATGTCTTCTTTCATGCTGTTGTTTCTGTTGAGGCTACGGGAGACTCTTCTAAAAAGGCCTAAGGATAAAGAAGTGTACTGGGTGTATAATCTATGTTTTTTTAGATTTCACGTTTGCAAAAAATTATCCACGGGTTTCTAAAATCAATGCCTTTCCAGTAATCTATTATTTACAAGGATGCCATATGTACTTTTTGATGCTGTTGTTTCGGTTGAGGCTCCGGGAGCCTCTTATTAAAAAGGCCTAATGAAAAATAAGTGTACTGGGTGTCTAATCAATGTTTTTTTCTATTTACCGGTTGCAACTAATGATCTCTGTGTTTCTGAAATCAATGCCTTTCCTATAATCATTTTTTCAAAAGGATGCCATATGTCCTCTTTCCTGCTGCTGGTTTTGTCGAGGGTCCTGGAGCCTCTGCTGAGCATAATTTTTTTTTTTTTTTATTTAACTTGACTTAATAACTGAAGCATGACTTCAGGAGTCAGGTGTGGTCATAGGTAGTGGTTGTTGTTAGCAGATTATTTTTATTGCAAATTGCAATTGCCACAGTGTGCATAAAATGTGCGTCACTAGTCCAAATTTTAAGTTTTTTTTTTCATGCAGGATTAGTTTGTGGACCGGCGCAATATTGGAAAGGCAAAAAACAGGTCTCCGTACCCGTTGATATAAGGGGTGACTACTACTGCTTTTACCAGGCTCCTCTTGGATAGCCCCAGAAAGTGTGACTATGAATCCCAAAAAGAAAATTAAATTAAGGTTGAAAACTAACTCCAAAGTAACTTGTAAGACCTGGAGCTCCTCAAACACACGTCCTACCGCAACAGCTATAGGCTCCGCCACCCACAAATCTTAACTTTTTCATGCCAATTGATATTGCCACAGCTGGAACAACAGTAAATAACATGTGCGTCACCACAGTCTCCGAAGCTGTTGTCGGATGTATACAAAAACACTGATAAAGTATTCCTTTAGGAGCGCAAAGAGATGGCTACCGGAACACTCCAGGAACTTCACAAGAGTGGCTGTATTGTGTTTCTGGTGATGTTTGAGATATCTGGGTAGTGTACAGAGAGGGCAAAAACCTCTCCATCTCTGTGCACCACAGGACAGGACGTCCTTGTCATCCATAAGCACATGAAATTGGTGGCATTTTCGTTGCTTCAAGAAGTTCAGTTTTTGTGGTGATAGATAGTACAGAATTAAATAAACTTTGGTTTCCTACCATACTCAAATTCGTACTTGCTGTGGGAAACAGTGGCCTGTCCATACCAGGAAGATGATTTAGACAGAAGTAACGAGCTCTGCTTGCAGGTGACACATGTTTATCGTCAATCATCAAAGGGGTTGCGTGCAGAATATGGCTGATGGCCCCTTATTCACATGTTTGTCCAGAGCCACAACATTTGCAAACAGCCAGAAGAAAGGTCGGTTCTCACCAGCCTTAAGTTGAGCTTCATTTACCAAATGCTGATATTCAAAAAAATAGACAAACAGTGCCTTAAATAACACATTTGCGATATGGATTCACCAGAGCAAGGTCATTGCAAGTACTAAGTTCCCACGATAACAAAATTAAAATGCCACAACTATGCAATCTTCACCTTCAGATTATTATTGTCACACTCCATTGTACTCCTATGCCCAGCTCCCTGCTCTTGTTTTTGTTGAGGGTCCTGGAGCCTCTGCTGAAAAGGCCTATGGATAATAAAGTGTACTGGGTGTCTGTTCAATGTTTTTTTTTATTTCCCGGTTGCAAGTAATTATTTCAGTGTTTCTAAAATCAATGCCTTTCCTGTAATCTATAATTCAAAAGGATGACATATGTCCTCTTTCATGCTGTTGTTTCGGTTGAAGCTCCAGGACCCTCGTATTAACAAGGCCTGAAGATAAATAAGTGTAACCGGTGTATAATGAATGTTTTTTTCTATTACACGGGTCATATAAATGATCTGTGGGTTTCTAAAATCAATGCCTTTACTGTAATCTTTTATTCAAAAGGATGACATATCTCCTCTTTCATGCTGTTGTTTCGGTTGAGGCTCCGGGACCCTCGTATTAAAAAGGCCTGAGCATAAATAAGTGTCCCGGGTGTCTAATCAATGTTTTTTTCTAATTTCATGGTTGCAAATAATGATCTGTGGGTTTCTAAAATCAATGCCTTTCCTGTAATCTTTTATTCAAAAGGATGACATATCTCCTCTTTCATGCTGTTGTTTCGGTTGAGGCTCCGGGACACTCGTATTAAAAAGGCCTGAGGATAAATAAGTGTAACGGGTGTGTAATCAATGTTTTTTTTCTATTTCACGGTTGCAAATAATGATCTGTGGGTTTCTAAAATCAATGCCTTTACTGTAATCTTTTATTCAAAAGGATGACATATCTCCTCTTTCATGCTGTTGTTTCGGTTGAGGCTCCGGGACCCTCGTATTAAAAAGGCCTGAGGATAAATAAGTGTCACGGGTGTGTAATCAATGTTTTTTTCTATTTCATGGTTGCAAATAATGATCTGTGGGTTTCTAAAATCAATGCCTTTACTGTAATCTTTTATTCAAAAGGATGACATATCTCCTCTTTCATGCTGTTGTTTCGGTTGAGGCTCCGGGACCCTCGTATTAAAAAGGCCTGAGGATAAATAAGTGTAACGGGTGTGTAATCAATGTTTTTTTCTATTTCACGGTTGCAAATAATGATCTGTGGGTTTCTAAAATCAATGCCTTTACTGTAATCTTTTATTCAAAAGGATGACATATCTCCTCTTTCATCCTGTTGTTTCGGTTGAGGCTCCGGGACCCTCGTATTAAAAAGGCCTGAGGATAAATAAGTGTAACGGGTGTGTAATCAATGTTTTTTTCTATTTCACGGTTGCAAATAATGATCTGTGGGTTTCTAAAATCAATGCCTTTACTGTAATCTTTTATTCAAAAGGATGACATATCTCCTCTTTCATGCTGTTGTTTTGGTTGAGGCTCCGGGACCCTCGTATTAAAAAGGCCTGAGGATAAATAAGTGTAACGGGTGTGTAATCAATGTTTTTTTCTATTTCACGGTTGCAAATAATGATCTGTGGGTTTCTAAAATCAATGCCTTTACTGTAATCTTTTATTCAAAAGGATGACATATCTCCTCTTTCATGCTGTTGTTTCGGTTGAGGCTCCGGGACCCTCGTATTAAAAAGGCCTGAGCATAAATAAGTGTCACGGGTGTCTAATCAATGTTTTTTTCTAATTTCACGGTTGCAAATAATGATCTGTGGGTTTCTAAAATCAATGCCTTTCCTGTAATCTATTATTCAAAAGGATGACATATCTCCTCTTTCATGCTGTTGTTTCGTTTGAGGCTCCGGGACCCTCGTATTAAAAAGGCCTGAGGATAAATAATTGTGTAACGGGTATCTAATGAATGTTTTTTTTTATTTCACGGGTCATATAAATGATCTCTGGGATTCTAAAATCAATGCCTTTCCTGTAATCTATTATTCAAAAGGATGACAGTACTACCAAAATACAGCCAATGAAGGGCCTTAGGAAGACTGAGCCAAGGTTGGATTGTAGTATTTGGTTAGGCTAATCATGATGGCCATGTAGACCACCACCACCGAGAGTCCTGGAAGTAACAGGGATGAGATGAAAGAAGTAAAAATATTAGAACTTGAAACAACAGAGTTAGCCATGGGTGTTAGTGCAAAAGCGCTTGGCTTTTTTTTGGCTTTGGGTGCGGCTATTCATGCAGGCCATATAGAGCTGCCACCAATCGGTGTCGTATCAGCTATTAAACTAATAAGAACAGTACTACCAAAACACAGCCAATGAAGGGCCTAAGGAAGACTGAGCCAAGGTTGGATTGTAGTATTTGGTTAGGCTAATCATGATGGCCATGTAGACCACCACCACCGAGAGTCCTGGAAGTAACAGGGATGAGATGAAAGAAGTAAAAATATTAGAACTTGAAACAACAGAGTTAGCCATGGGTGTTAGTGCAAAAGCGCTTGGCTTTTTTTTGGCTTTGGGTGCGGCTATTCATGCAGGCCATATAGAGCTGCCACCATTCAGTGTCGTATCAGCTATTAAACTTATAAGAACAGTACTACCAAAATACAGCCAATGAAGGGCCTTAGGAAGACTGAGCCAAGGTTGGATTGTAGTATTTGGTTAGGCTAATCATGATGGCCATGTAGACCACCACCACCGAGAGTCCTGGAAGTAACAGGGATGAGATGAAAGAAGTAAAAATATTAGAACTTGAAACAACAGAGTTAGCCATGTGTGTTAGGGCAAAACCGCTTGGCTTTTTTTTGGCTTTGGGTGCGGCTATTCATGCAGGCCATATAGAGCTGCCACTATTCGGTGTCGTATCAGCTATTAAACTAATAAGAACAGTACTACCAAAATACAGCCAATGAAGGGCCTTAGGAAGACTGGGCCAAGGTTGGATTGTAGTATTTGGTTAGGCTAATCATGATGGCCATGTAGACCACCACCACCGAGAGTCCTGGAAGTAACAGGGATGAGATGAAAGAAGTAAAAATATTAGAACTTGAAACAACAGAGTTAGCCATGGGTGTTAGTGCAAAAGCGCTTGGCTTTTTTTTGGCTTTGGGTGCGGCTATTCATGCAGGCCATATAGAGCTGCCACCATTCGGTGTCGTATCAGCTATTAAACTTATAAGAACAGTACTACCAAAATACAGCCAATGAAGGGCCTTAGGAAGACTGAGCCAAGGTTGGATTGTAGTATTTGGTTAGGCTAATCATGATGGCCATGTAGACCACCACCACCGAGAGTCCTGGAAGTAACAGGGATGATGAGATGAAAGTGCTAAGAATAGTACTACTTGAAACAACAGAGTTAGCCATGGGTGTTAATCCAAGACCGCTTGGATTTATTTTTGTATTGGGTGCAGCTAATCATGCAGGCCATATAGAGCTGACAACATTCGGTGTTGTATCAGCTATAAAAATAATAAGAACTGTACTACCAAAATACAGCCAATGAAGGGCCTTAGGAAGACTGGGCCAAGGTTGGATTGTAGTATTTGGTTAGGCTAATCATGATGGCCATGTAGACCACCACCACCGAGAGTCCTGGAAGTAACAGGGATGATGAGATGAAAGAGTTAAGAATAGTAGAACTTGAAACAACAGAGTTAGCCATGGGTGTTAGTGCAAAACCGCTTGGCTTTTTTTTGGCTTTGGGTGCGGCTATTCATGCAGGCCATATAGAGCTGACAACATTCGGTGTCGTATCAGCTATTAAACTAATAAGAACAGTACTACCAAAATACAGCCAATGAAGGGCCTTAGGAAGACTGAGCCAAGGTTGGATTGTAGTATTTGGTTAGGCTAATCATGATGGCCATGTAGACCACCACCACCGAGAGTCCTGGAAGTAACAGGGATGAGATGAAAGAAGTAAAAATATTAGAACTTGAAAAAACAGAGTTAGCCATGGGTGTTAGTGCAAAACCGCTTGGCTTTTTTTTTGCTTTGGGTGCGGCTATTCATGCAGGCCATATAGAGCTGCCACCATTCGGTGTCGTATCAGCTATTAAACTAATAAGAACAGTACTACCAAAATACAGCCAATGAAGGGCCTTTGGAAGACTGAGCCAAGGTTGGATTGTAGTATTTGGTTAGGCTAATCATGATGGCCATCTAGACCACCACCACCGAGAGTCCTGGAAGTAACAGGGATGAGATGAAAGAGCTAAGAATAGTAGAACTTGAAACAACAGAGTTAGCCATGGATGTTAGTGCAAAACCGCTTGGCTTTTTTTTGGCTTTGGGTGCGGCTATTCATGCAAGCCATATAGAGCTGACACCATTCGGTGTTGTATCAGCTATAAAAATAATAAGAACTGTACTATCAAGATACAGACAATGAAGGGCCTATGAAGACTGAGCAAAGGTTGGATTGTAGTATTTTGTTCGGCTAATCATGATGGCCATGTAGACCGCCCGTAACAGGGATGAAAGTGCTAAGAATAGTACTAATTGAAACAACCGAGTTAGCCATGGGTGTTAGTCTAAGACCACTCTGTTTTTTTTTGGGTTTGGGTGCAGCTAATCATGAAGGCCAGATAGACCTGCCACCATTTGGTGTTGTAACAGGTATGAAAATGCAAAGAACAGTACTACTTAACAAAACCTACTTACCATGGGTCCCAGAGCATATGTTTGGTTGTTATATTTTGTAAGGGTAATCATGCAGGCCATATAGAAAATGCCCGCTTAGAAGGCAAGAGTCCAAAATGAAATATCTAGGTATATATATATCCCCCGACCTGCAAGAGATATTTCAGGCCAATTACAAACACCTAGAGAGCACCTTAGTAGCAGACCTGTCAAATTGGAAAAACAAAACGATATCCTGGTTAGGCAGAATAAATGTTGTCAACATGAATATACTACCTAGACTCCTATATATATTACAAACAACACCTATCCCATTGCCGCCACATTTCATACCAAAAATCCAAGGTATAATAGAACAGTACATCTGGGGGGGCATCAGACCCAGAATAACTAGGAAAACGCTATATCTACCAAGGGATAGAGGGGGGCTAGGACTCCCTAACATATTGATGTACAAACAGGCCATTACCTTGAGGACATTGATAGACTGGTGTAATAACACACAGGGCAAATTATGGGTGCAATTATATTGTGACATTCTGGAAACTGGAAATGTTGGGGGCATAGCTTGGTTACCCAAAAAGAACAGACCAGGTGCGGTCTCCACATACCCATTGTACATAGCGTTTTTTGCCGGCTGGGACAAATTGATGAACACTAACACAAACATCTCATCCCCACTATCACCACTAACCCCCTTGTGTCACAACGTGGAGATACCATGGATGAGCAGGGAGTCTATTTTAACAAGCAGAGCACATATTAGGGAAAGATCAATCTCGACAATAACTGACAAAGGGAAACTGATGGCTCTAGAGAACATAAGTGACACAGAGATAGGAGAGAGCTTGAACTGGTTGGCACATTCACAACTAAGCCACTACTTGACAACACATAAACAGAAACACAACTTCCTCAGACCGCTTACTCCATATGAAACTCTATGTTCACGGGAAGAACCGATTACGCATGCAATCTCTCTATTATATAAATTACTATTGATAGATGATACACAAACCCTACCCACATACACAAAGGCATGGGAAAAAGAGCTAAACACAAACATTGACCTACAGGACTGGCTGACGGCATTTCAAATCACTAAGAAATCCTCAATTTCGACAGGAATACAAGAGTCCAGTTACAAATTCCTATCACGATGGTACCTCACTCCCCACAGACTAAAACAAATATATAAAACGACCACAGGAAGATGCTGGAGGGAATGCGGTGGGGCAGGCACTTTAGCGCACATATGGTGGGACTGTCCAGGCCTAGATCAGTTCTGGACTGACATACTAAACCATATCCAGACGGCGACAGGGAAACCCCTACAAAATAGCCCCACAACTTTACTGTTCCTCTCGTTACCCCCTTTGGAGAGCAAAGCTCTTACCGCACTCAGACTAGTTATGTTGGATGGGGCGAAAATGTTAATCCCCAAGCACTGGAAAAGCAAAATACTTCCAACAGTGAAAGAATGGACATTCTGGAAACTGGAAATGTTGGGGGCATAGCACAACAGGTAGACTCCCTATTACACTTAGAAAGGTACCACCATCTACAACACAACACAGTGGACATACACGAGATCATGTTACTACAATGGGAGGACTGCCAAAAAAGAGGCAGACTCAAAGATAGTTAAAGTAGCACTAACTTGTCATAGGGAACCCGGCGGTGGGGAATTACATAAATGATGTAACGGTTAACACCACATGTTTTTTCCTAAAAACCTAATCTGCACAACAGAATGCTGAAAGACCAGCGATATCTAAAAGCAGACAGCCAGGACTTGCAAAAATGAACATTTACTTTCACTTTTATAAACACTGGATCCAACCTAAACCATGGACAATATGAATCTTCTGCAGATAATGGACTTGATACCTCTATATTGTGACTTTCTTTCTGATGTATATTGAACAATATTTTTCGTATACCATGTTTGTCTATAATTTTCTCAAATAAAGCTTTTTTGAAACTTAAAAAAAAAAAAAAAAAAAAAGAATTTGACTATATGTAAATGTCCCTAAAATACCGTTTTTTTTCTGCATCCCCAAATTACATAAAAATATGCAAGATCCCCCCGGGCGTCCTATAATTTCGGGGATAGGTAGTGTCACTGAACATATTGGTAACTATGTGGACAATTATCTTAAACCTTTTGTTTTTTCTTTGCCCACATTTGTACAAGACACTACCGATTTGTTAAGACAACTAGATGGGATAGAAGTAGAGGAGGATACTTTATTAGTATCATTGGATGTGGAAGCTCTTTATTCCTCCATCCCTCACTCTTTAGGAATTGCAGCAGCCCAACATTTTCTTGAATCTAGAGGTATTCAGTTTGATAAACACAGTAAATTTGTAATTGATCTGTTAAAGTTTATCTTGGAAAATAATGTTTTTAAATTCGACAACAAGTTCTACAGACAAATAAGAGGTACAGCGATTGGGGCAACTTGTGACCCCTCATATGCATGTCTTTATTTAGGCTTATGGGAGCTTCTTGTCGTCTTTGAAGAATTCAATGAAATAAATAAATTCCTCAGTGTTGGTGTGGCGTCGCTATGTGGACAACATATTCATACTGTGGAAAGGTTCTGTGGCCATTTTAAAAGAATTTGTATCTAAATTGAATAACAATAATCTAAATATATTCCTTACTTATGAATATAATACAACCACATTACCATTCTTGGACATTATAATCAAAAAAGAAGGAAGTAAGCTTACCACAGAAATTTACAGAAAAACTACTGCAACTAATACACTATTACAGGCCTTCAGCCATCACCCACTGTCCCTCATTAGAGGAATACCTACTGGACAGTTCCTCAGACTTCAGAGGAACTGTTCTAGTAGGACTAAATACAAGACACATGCAAAAGAAATGGCAAACTGGTTTAAAGTAAGAGGATATTCTAATCGTAATGTAAAACTTGTAATGAATCAGGCGCTTAAGATTGATAGAGACTCCCTGCTGTGGGAGAAAAAGGAGAAAAAAAATAGGGTAAGGTTCATTACAGAATATAATGGACATTGGAATCAAGTCCGAAAGATCTTAAAAAGCAAATGGCAATTTCTACTCTCAGATGAAAATGTTAAAAGTGTAGTGGGTGATTTTCCATCCCTAGTAGCACGTAGGGCTCCCAATCTAAAAGATAGATTGGTTAATAGTGATTTTACACACAATCCAAAAGCACAGAATTGGTTAGAAAAACAACAAAAATTACAAGGTTGTTTCCAATGTGGTAATTGCGTGTTTTGCAGGTTTGTTGTTAAAACCAGACAGTTTGGTACTGGTGATAAAATATATGAAATCAGACAATTTATAAATTGTAAATCTGATAATGTAATATATCTATTGTACTGTCCGTGCCCTCTATATTACACAGGGAAAACTAAGAGAATTCTAAAAGATAGAATCACAGAACATTGTAATGATATTGCTAATGCAAAGGAAGGAATCATTAATAGTAATATAGCTCTACATTTTACATTTTAAATTATGCCATAATTGCTCTATAGATGACCTTAAAGTAATAGGCATTGAGAAATGCTCTCTTCATGGTAGAGGTGGTGATATAGACAATCTGCTTCTTAGAAAAGAAGTGGCTTGGATATACAGATTAAAAACTTTGTCACCAAAAGGATTGAATGAAAAATTGGATTTTGCCCCATTTCTCTAGTATTCTTTAAAATATTCATATTTCTCTAAACCCCAATACTACTATTAATAGGTAATAACAACCTTTAAATATACATTCCCATTATGGATAATGTATTTCCAATAGCTAATATGGGGACAGTGTGTTTTTCCTGATGCTCGTTTTTGCCTGTATCCGCTATGCTGGAGGTGGATCAAAAAAGCTTAACAATATAATTAAGTGCAAATATCGTTTGTATAAATTTATGACAAGCACTGTGAATATATTATTGGAGTTGAATAAATTCATTGATTGTGTGCGAATTGATACACTATACTTTCTTTTTTTTACTTTGTTTATTTTTCTTTTGTTGTGAACAGCATATAAATATATGTTGTGTTAATACCGCAAATAATTTCACCAATCCAGGAGAAGGGCTGAGTTTAAATAGAACAAGCATGGGACTTTGAATTATACGCCCTGAGGAAGCCCCAATGACGTTTGAGTCACGTGGGGGGTGAAACGGCCGTTGGCATGGTATGTCATTCTGCACAGCTGGGAATCAGGCCCCAATTCGTTGCTTGATGCAAGTTGCAAACACAGCTTTGGAACCATGCAGGTTGTAAACACAGCTCTGGAACCGCAATAAGAAGCAGGCTTTATACCCGGACCAAGTTACTTTATGAGGACATAACAGAGAAGGATCTCATTACCCAGAAGTCCTGTTTAAAGTATCTTTGGACTGTCGAGTCTATTTTTTAAATGGAATACATCCTTTGGGTAATAAAGTAACAGAATGAACCCTATTTGCAACAGTTTCAATATATGTTGCAATGAAATACAAGTAACTCTCTATAATTAGGGTGCAAATGTCCATTTTTTACCTGCTTGATATGTATAATGAAATTGGTTCATATTTGCTGTGATTACACAAGTACGGCTAGATTTAGAGTTTTGTCGGTAACGACCCGAAAAGCTAACGCCGGCTTTTTTCTGGCCGCACCATAAAAATAACTCTGGTATTGAGAGTCCACAGAATGGCTGCGTTAGGCTCCAAAAAAGGAGCGTAGAGCATATTTAACGCAGCTTCAACTCTCGATACCAGAGTTGCTTACGCAAGCGGCCAGCCTCAAAAACGTGCTCGTGCACGATTCCCCCATAGGAAACAATGGGGCTGTTTGAGCTGAAAAAAAAACCTAACACCTGCAAAAAAGTCGAGTTCAGCTCCCTACGTCTGCACCTAACACTCTAACATGTACCCCGAGTCTAAACACCCCTAACCTTACACTTATTAACCCCTAATCTGCCGCCCCCGCTATCGCTGACACCTGCATATTATTATTAACCCCTAATCTGCCGCTCCGTAAACCGCCGCTACTTACATTATCCCTATGTACCCCTAATCTGCTGCCCTAACATCGCCGACCCCTATATTATATTTATTAACCCCTAATCTGCCCCCCACAACGTCGCCTCCACCTGCCTACACTTATTAACCCCTAATCTGCCGAGCGGACCTGAGCGCTACTATAATAAAGTTATTAACCCCTAATCCGCCTCACTAACCCTATAATAAATAGTATTAACCCCTAATCTGCCCTCCCTAACATTGCCTACACCTAACTTCAATTATTAACCCCTAATCTGCCGACTGGAGCTCACCGCTATTCTAATAAATGTATTAACCCCTAAAGCTAAGTCTAACCCTAACACTAACACCCCCCTAAGTTAAATATAATTTACATCTAACAAAATTAATTATCTCTTATTAAATAAATTATTCCTATTTAAAGCTAAATACTTACCTGTAAAATAAATCCTAATATAGCTACAATATAAATTATAATTACATTGTAGCAATTTTAGGATTAATATTTATTTTACAGGCAACTTTGTAATTATTTTAACCATGTACAATAGCTATTAAATAGTTAAGAACTATTTAATAGTTACCTAGTTAAAATAATTACAAAATTACCTGTAAAATAAATCCTAACCTAAGTTACAATTAAACCTAACACTATACTATCATTAAATTAATTAAATAAAATACCTATAATTACCAAAAATTAAACCTAACACTACACTATCAATACATTAATTAAATACAATATCTACAAAAAACTACAATGAAATAAACTAACTAAAGTACAAAAAATAAAAAAGAACTAAGTTACAAAAAATAAAAAAAATATTTACAAACATAAGAAAAGTATTACAACAATTTTAAACTAATTACACCTACTCTAAGCCCCCTAATAAAATAACAAAGACCCCAAAATAAAAAATGCCCTACCCTATTCTAAATTACTAAAGTTCAAAGCTCTTTTACCTTACCAGCCCTGAACAGGGCCCTTTGCGGGGCATGCCCCAAGAAGTTCAGCTCTTTTGCCTGTAAAAAAAAACATACAATACCCCCCCCCCAACATTACAACCCACCACCCACATACCCCTAATCTAACCCAAACCCCCCTTAAATAAACCTAACACTAAGCCCCTGAAGATCATCCTACCTTGTCTTCACCTCACCAGGTATCACCGATCCGTCCTGGCTCCAAAATCTTCATCCAACCCAAGCGGGGGCTGGCGATCCATCATCCGGTGGCTGAAGAGGTCCAGAAGAGGCTCCAAAGTCTTCATCCTATCCGGGAAGAAGAGGCGATCTGGACCGGCAACCATCTTGATCCAAGCGGCATCTTCTATCTTCATCCGATGACGACCGGCTCCATCCTGAAGACCTCCACCGCGGACCCATCTTCTTCCGGCGACGTCCAACTGAAGAATGACGGTTCCTTTAAGGGACGTCATCCAAGATGGCGTCCCTCGAATTCCGATTGGCTGATAGGATTCTATCAGCCAATCGGAATTAAGGTAGGAATATTCTGATTGGCTGATGGAATCAGCCAATCAGAATCAAGTTCAATCCGATTGGCTGATCCAATCAGCCAATCAGATTGAGCTCGCATTCTATTGGCTGATCGGTACAGAATCAAGTTCAATCCGATTGGCTGATCCAATCAGCCAATCAGATTGAGCTCGCATTCTATTGGCTGATCGGAACAGCCAAAAGAATGCGAGCTCAATCTGATTGGCTGATTGGATCAGCCAATCGGATTGAACTTGATTCTGATTGGCTGATTCCATCAGCCAATCATAATATTCCTACCTTAATTTCCGATTGGCTGATAGAATCCTATCAGCCAATCGGAATTCGAGGGACGCCATCTTGGATGACGTCCCTTAAAGGACAAGTGCAAGTCTTGCCACAAGTTTCCATTCTAATTGCAAGATTAAATTATTTTGCTCTCTTATAAGCAAATGGTGAGTTTTTGAAGCACTTTTGGCATGTAACCTGCTTAAATTTCAATAAAAACTAAAGAAATGGAGATGTTGTAAAACAAAATGCTAAAAAAAAACAAATTAGTTAGCAGAATTTAAAGTTAGTAACTGCTAGCGTTTGATAAAATAAATAAATAACATATTGCACTTAGAAACAGTAATATAAAATGTATTTCAAGAAAAATTCTCACATTAACTTAAAATGAGAAGTGGGTTCCTCTGCATAATTTTAGCATCTTGCTGTTCTTTCTACTCCTCTTCCTTCACAACTCTATTTGCCTACTGCATATAAATCTCACACATGGCAAGCCTGGAGTTCCACCCTTGAATTTTCTTTCACTCCTCACATTTCCATGTAAAAACATTTTCAAAATTAGCCACTTCCTCACACAGAAGACAACAAAGATTTGAATCCACTCTCATTGTCTCCCTCCTTGACTATTGCAACTCCATACTCGTTGGTCTCCCTAGCCGCCATCTATCTCCTTTAAAATTTATAACAAATGCATCTGCCAGGTTTATTTTCCTTACACGTCATCTGCAGCACCTATCTGCAAATCCCTTCACTGACTTCCTCTAGCCTACAGAACTAAGCACAAAATCCATTCAAGGCCCTAAATAACACTGGTCCCCCTATATCTGACCTTGTCTCCAGAGACTCTCCTTCACTTGCTTTGCACATTACTTCCTCATATTCTAATCCACTGAACTTCTCCAGAATGATACTATTTTGTGGAACTCTCTGCCTAGCTCTTCCCTAGTTTTCAAAGTTTCACGCGCTCCTTAAAGATTCTACTTTTTGGGGATGCATACAATATACGCTAACCTCAGTTCCTCTTCTCCTTTTGTCATCCTCTTATCATGTAAGCCTACAAGCCCAGTTGTTTTATAGCTCCCCTAGCATAAGAGCTGATGACAACAATGCAACTCTTGGCCCTCTAGCAATTTGTCTCATAGAAATGCCACCTTTGCATATTATACTTAAAATCTGTTGGCACACTTCAAATATCTGATGATAATAAAAATAATGGTATTAATAATATTGATAGCCATAACACTATCTGCAGGCAATCCTGATTCTATCCCTGAGCCTCCCATTTCTAGTTACTAGCCCATACATTCTGGAAGTTATAATAATTGGATAGGTTTGAATACAATTGTAATGGCTATGAGGCTATTATTAACTGCATTTTACAAAAAGCAATCAAATACTTTGCATTTAGATCACCACTTACAATTTTTAAATAATTTATTAACTCTTTTTTGCAATCAGTTTTTATAAATGATTGTGGGTTAGATTACAAGTGGAGCAGTATTTTGCATTTTCGATATAGCGAAAACTCTGCTAAGATTTTCATTTTTGCGCTAGTCGGTATTACAAGTTAAAAGTAAACAGTTTTTTATCCAGCGGTAACACCCACTCTCACGCAAACACCATGGGGGATATTTATCAAAGCCTCAACTATGCTGCATTTGCCGGCACCAATACGCTCACCTAATATCGCGGCCGCGGACTGGAATACGTTGTCCATATTTATAAAAAAAGCCATCAAAAAGCCGCACACCAAGTACAGGGCAATGAGCATCAGACTGTTCTTAATTAACAGTCATCTATCTTGCTGCTATTCGGCTTTTTGCCAACTTTATTTATACCCTGTCACTAAATGCCGCCACTATACTAAAATGTTTAACCCCTATCCGGACCCCGCCACAACTAAATAATGTTTTTCACCCCTATCCCGCTGCCCCGGGCCCCGCCGCCACTAAAAAAATGTATTAACCCCTAAACCTCTGGCCTCCCACATCACTACCATTAACTAAACCTATTAACCCCTAAACCGCCAGCCCCCCACATCGCCATAAACTAAATTAAGCTATTAACCCCTAAACCTAACAACCTGCTAACTTTACCTTACAATTACAACATCCCTATATTATAATAAATTAAAACTTACCTTTAGAATTAAAATAAACTATATTAAACTATTAATTAACCTACCCTAACTATTATACTAAAATTACATTAAACTAGCAATTAAATTAACTACATTACATATTTAAAACCCCTAACCCTACTCAAATTTTTTAAATCTACTATTATAAATTACTAAGTTACATAAAAAAATAAACAATAAGTTACAAAAAAAAAAACACAGTATCAAAAATAAAAACGAATTACACCTAATCTAATAGCCATGTCAACATAAAAAAGCCCCCCAAAATAAAAAACCTAGCCTACAATAAACTACCAATGCCCCAAAGCTCTCATCCTATTGGCTGATTGCAACGGATGGATGAAGATAGAAGAGACCGCATGGATGAAGACTTTGCCAGATGAATAAAGATAGAAGAGGCCGCCCGGATGAAGAATTCTTGCCGGCTGGATAGATCCTTCAAGCGGAACTTCAAAAACTGTAAGTGGGTCGTCGGGGGTTAGTGTTAGGTTTATTTAAGGTTTTTTTTGGATGGGTTTTATTTTTAGAGTAGGGTCTGGGCAGGTAAAAGAGCTAAATGCCCTTTCAAGGGCAATGCCCATACAAATGCCCTTTTCAGGGCAATGGGGAGCTTAGGTTTTTAGATAGGCTTTTTATTTGGGGGGTTGGTTGGGTGGGTTTTACTGTTGGGGGGTGTTTGTATTTTTTTTCCAGGTAAAAGAGCTGATTTCTTTGGGGCGATGCCCCGCAAAAAGCCTTTTTAAGGGCAATCAGTAGTTTATTGTAGGCTAGGTTTTTTTTTATTTTGGGGGCTTTTTTATTTTGATAGGGCTATTAGATTAGGTGAAATTTGTTTTTATTTTTGATACTGTGGTTTGTTAGTTTTTGTAACTTAGTGTTTGTTTGCTTTTGTAACAGCGTTTTTTTTGTAATTTAGTAATTTGTAATAGTAGATTTAAATAATTTGAGTAGGGTTAGGGTTTTTTAATATGTAATGTAGTTAATTTAATTGCTAATTTAATGTAATTTTAGTATAATAGGGTAGGTTAATTAATAGTTTAATATAGTTTAATTTAATTCTACAGGCTCTGAGCAGGCGGACAGACATCGCCGCAATCATACTCGATCTGGTTGATTGACACCCCCTGCTGGCGGCCGATTGGCTGCAAATCTGCAGTGGGCGGCGTTGCACCAGCAGCTCACAAGAGCTGCTGGTGCAATGCTGAATACGAAGAGCGTATTGCTCTCCGCATTCAGCGAGGTCTGTCAGACCTGATCCGCACTGTCGGATCAGGTCCGACAGACCTTTGTTAAATAGGCCCCATGGAGTGCAATTTTTAACTCTCAGTACATTATGTTGTATTAGGCCTCACATAATCATTCTTCATTGGTTATTACAAGATGTTGGTTAAAATGTTTTAAAAAAGCAAACAATAACCAATATATATGAAACCTTATACTGTCAGAGGATAGTATTAAATGGAAGTCAAATGCTCATTGTGCCTGTTTTTCAAGTTAATGGATAAGTTTGCACTTGTGCGCTATTTATTCTTATTTGACAATTTTAAAACTAGACATGTGTCCGCCGGAAAATTTAAATGATTCAGTATTTTTTAATTTAGTTTCGGATGCATTCGCATCTATTCATTATATCGTTCATTAGTTTTGGATGCATTCGGATTGATTCGTTATAGCCGGCATTCGTTTCGGATGCATTCAGAAGTTTGGTATGTTTGGATTTATTCATTATGTTATGTTACATTGATTCGGATAGTTCCAACCAACACAAAAGGATTAATTTCACTGTTCTATCTCACTATATTTAATTGTAATATATCTCTATTAGTTTTTTTTAATAATAAATATGGAACGACAAAGAAATTGGGATTAGTCCAGAGTGTCAGACTAATTTGGATTTTTCGTTACAAATTGATTCGGATTAGTTTAGTTTTGTTACTAAGGTGATTCGGAGATTCGGATACATTCGAGTCTCCAAATCACTCAATTTTCATCCAAATTTTGATTCAGAATGAAACAAATTGCACATGTCTATTGACAACCTGGCATTCACTTTTAGCAATTTCTAGTGTGCATTCATATACACTTTAAAATATATATAGAAATAAATCATAAACTCCATACCTGAACAGAACTGGCTTTTTGCATTGTCATTATCCGACATGAATACATTTAACATGGTCCCTCATAGGAATTTATTACATGAGGGAAATTACACATTCGTACTTTCCAACATGAGTACTGTATTATGAATTATACTACTGTGATAAATAATAACTATAAACTGTACTTGCAACAACAAAATCCAATATGATAACAAATGGATTAGGATTAACTAACACATCTGTTATAACTACATATGTATAGAACAAGATAGATAGGGAGTTAGCATTCCCCATTCCCCGAATAAAGGAGTTTATTTGCTGATAATACACTCAAATATATATATATATATATATATATATATATATATATATATATATATATATATATATATATATACGTTGATTGGAGTAGCCGTGTTAGTCCAGAGATTTAGATATCAAAATAACAATTTAGATATCAAAATAACAAGAGTATTGCATTGTAATAAGTTTTATTAGACTATACATTTATAAGATGACAAGCTTTCGGAAGAGTGTCTTCCTTTTTCAAGTCTGAAGCAATACTGACCAATTTGATGGAATTTACAGAGGTCTGAATGCAGGGGGAGGAGGGTGTCGTAAAAATCCTGATGAGGGTTTAGGAGACAGGCAGATAGTGTCAGTAAAAGATTACAGGCAGGGGAAAAAATATGGTAATACACACAGCATATACTGACATAAAGTTATATATCAACATAGAATCCATATGAATAAAGATGGGAAATTAGGTATACAGGATATAAAATAGTCAAAAAAGGAGAAAGGAAAGAAAGAGGAAAAAAGGGGAATAATAATAATGACAAAAGTGTGGACATAGGCTTACCTGTGTACCTATGCATAGAGAGTGTGGAATATACAATGTAATTGACTACAGTATATGAAAGTACCACATTTAGTCCAGAATTTAGCAAGTTGAAGTGCAATATAATTTTCATTTCAAAGGTTTTTCTTTCCATGGTGCTTTTGAAGTTGCCTCTGAGAATCTTGATTTTGAGGTTTTGGATGGAGTGGTCAGGTTGGGTGAAATGGTGACCAACAGGGGTACAGTATTTTGTTTCACAGTGGTTTTTAAATGAGTGTCTGTGTAAGTTCATCCGAAGGTGCAGTTTTTGGCTTGTTTCTCCAATATAATATTCCCACTTCACATGCAGTGCAATGTATCAAGTATACCACATTTGCAGATATACATGATTATGCCCTTTTAATGTTATAGGATTTGCTTTTGTGATTAGCTGTGTTGCTTTCACAAATGTGTTGACATAGTTTGCAGAGAGCTTTGTTGCAGCGCTTGGTTCCGTTCTGGGTGTTCTTTCTATCAAGGGGTAGCTTTCTGTGGACCAGTTTCTGTTTTAGATTGGGTGGTTGTCTGAGTGCCAGGATAGGGGGTTTTGGAAAGATTTTTTTGAGTGTGGGATCCTCTAAGAGTAGTGGCTGTAAGTTTTTTATGATTTTTCGTATTCCTTCTACAGAAGGGTTAAATTTGACAACTAGTGGCATATAAGATATGTTTTTCTTCATGTGGGGTATTAAGGGCAGAGTTAATTTGTTTGTTTATAACCCTTGTTTGGTAACCTTTTTCTCTGAATGATTGGGACAGTGTGATGAGGTGTTTGTCACGGTCTTTGGTGTCTGAGCAAAATTCTGTGATATCTGATGGCCTGACTGTAGATTATGGATTTTTTTATGTGAATGAGGTGGGAGCTGGAGCCGTGGAGGTAGCTGCATCTATCTGTTGGTTTCCTGTATACAGATGAGTGTAGTTTGCCATTTGTGATGGATATTGTTGTATCAAGGAAGCTGACACAGTATCTAGAAAAGTAAATGTTAAGCTTGATTGATGCATGAAATAGATTAAATGATTTATGAAAATGTTCTAGGTTTTTTTCTCCTTCTGTCCATATGATGAAAATATCATCTATGTAGCGAAAGTATTTGAAGGGTTTGTGAGGGTGAGTAGCTAGGAATCTCTGTTCTGAATCAGCCATGAAGAGGTTTGCATAATGTGGTGCCATTTTGGTGCCCATGGCTGTTCCCATGGTTTGTAAATAGATGGAGTTATTGAAGATGAAATAATTGTGGGTGAGTATGAATTCTGTAAGTTTACTGACTGTAGAAGCGCTATATGTCTGGTTAGAGCTGTCTGAGGAAAGAAAGTTTAATCAAGCATCAATACCATCTTTATGTGGAATATTGCTGTACAGGGATTCCACATCCATTGTCACAAGTATAGTATTCTCTGGCAATTCTGTTATCTGGCTGATTTTGTTAAGAAAATCGGTGTCTTTTATAAAGCTAGTGGTGTTAATAACTAAGGGCTTAAGAATATTCTCCACTAGGCCCAATATTTGCTCACTCACAGTGTCCATGCCAGTTATTATTGGTCTCCCTGGGTTCCCTGGTTTGTGGATTTTTGGGAGCATGTAGAATGTCCCTATGCTAGGGTTAGAGGGCACCAGTTTGTCCAGTTTAAGTTGCCTGTGTTTAGGGAATGTTTTTATTAGTTTTCTAAGTTGCAAAGTATATTCCTGGGTGGCGTACTTTTCCAGTTTATTGTAATAAGTTTGATCTGATAATTGTCTATTTCCCTCTGTGAAGTAGTTCTGTGTATTCATGATCATCACTGCTCCTCTCTTGTCCGCAGGCTTAATGGTAATATTTTCATTGTTTTTTAAGTTTTTTATAGCGTTTTTTTCTAAATGTGAGAGGTTATACATTACTTTTTTCTGCTGTGTGTTAAGCAGGATGCTGTTCTTAACCAGATGCTTTCAATATAGCTGTCTAATTTTGTGTTGCGTCCTGGTGCAGGTGTGAAGATTGTGTTCTTTTTGCTTCCATTGTAGTCCTCCATAGTGCTGGTATTTTCTTTGTCATAAAAAAATTATTTTAGCCGCAATCTCCTGAAGAATTCTTCTAAGTCTGAGTACAGTTGTATGTTGTCTAGATTTGTACTTGGACAGAATGATAATCCTTTAGACTGTACTGATATCTCTGGTTCTGATAGGTGGTAGTTTTCTGAGTTACTTTCATGTAATGTTTTAAGATATAATCTGTAAATTCCATCAAATTGGTCAGTATTGCTTCAATACTAGTCCAATAAAAAAGTATCATTGCTCAATGCAATACTCTTGTTATTTTGATATATACAGTATATATATATATATATATATATATATATATATATATATATATATATATATATATATATATATATACATCAAGAATCACCCCCCACCACACGAGCACATACACATAGCACAGTTAAAGGGACAGTCAACACCAGAATTTTTGTTGTTTTAAAAGATAACCAACACAGTTATAATTATACATGTTTTACCTCTGTAATAACCTTGTATCTAAGCCTCAGCAGACTGCCCCCTTATTTCAGTTCTTTTAACCAGGGCCGGACTGGGAAAAAAAAATCAGCCCTGGAAATGTATGAAGACCAGCTCTGAATTCCATCGATAGAATGTACATGCCCCATTTTTCTCAAAAGGGATTACTGGGACACTCCTTCCCCAATATTTTTATTTTTCAGAATTAAATTATATTACTTTGTATTAAATAAAAATGTCAGATTGATGTTATATAGCAATGCTACAACCCAATTGCAACCATTAATCACCCCTTTAAATTGTAGCTTTCCAGCCCTAGCTGCTGCAGCCCACCGGGAAATCTCCTGGTATCCTGTTAGGCCAATCCGGCCCTGCTTTTAACAGACTGCAGTTTAGCCAATCAGAGCTGTCTCCATGGTAAATTCACGTGCATGAGCTCAATGTTATCTATATAAAACATGTGGACTAATGCCCTCTAGTGGTGAAAAACTATCAAAATGCATTTATATTAGAGGCGGCATTCGAGATCTAAGAAATTAGCATATGAACCTCCTAGGTTTAGCTTTCAACTAAGAATACCAAGAGAACAAAGCAAAATTGGTGATAAAAGTAAATTGGAAAGTTGTTTAAAATTACATGCCCTATTTGAAACATGAAAGTTTTTTTGGACTTGACTGTCCCTTTAATAAACCCATAAACATTAAGGGCTAGATTACAAGTGGAGAGCTAAATTATCACCGGCGTTCAATAATTAACCAGCCATTGCAAGTGGCTGGTTCTTGCTACCTCAAGCTCACAGTAGCAATTAGCACTCCGAAAATTAACCAGAGATTAGATCTCTGGTTCATTTTCTAAAGGTGCCCCAAATGCCTTCAAAATAATGTGCATTATGGTTTTTTATTTAAAACATGTAGCATTATTTTAAATAAAAAACAATTGCACTAGGAAGTTTTTGAGCGGGTGTGGGATGTTAGAAAAAAAAATCAGCAATGAAAGTGCCTTTACATTGAGTGCTATGAGAACTGTATGTTTGCAGTAAATATATATTTATATGCTTGCATACATATATATTTATGTGTTAATATGTGTATATACTTCTATACATATATATTTAAAGATGCTGCAATTGCTGCACTACTTACCCCTTCGCTGTGCGAGGTTCTGATGCCATCTCTGACGGCATCAGATTGAGGCTCACATTGGAGCCATGGAAGCACACACTCGTGAGCACAATGCTTCCTAGCAATGCAAAAGTGAGGTCACGTTCACATTGCTGACAACTTGTAACCAAGTAGAAATTCAGCAGCACAGCAGCAAATAATAGAACTAGAAGTTTATTTTTTCACATCAAACAGGTACAGCACATGGAATTAATGTCTAGACGTTTAATCCATGTGCTGTACCTGTTTGATGTGAAGAAATAAACTTCTTGTTCTATTATTTGCTGCTGTGCTGCTGAATTTCTACTTGATCTGTTCACAGCAGTTGTTTACAGCTTTCCCCGGCATTGCACTCGGCCCATGTGCATCATCATTACACTTGCCGTATGGACTTATGGCGTCTGACATAATTAGGGAGAGCCAATCAGGAGCGCCCCATGGTGAGTTTGGAGCGGCCGCTTTGAAATTTCTGCCTGACAACTTGTAATACTATTATTCAGTGGAGCGCTAATATCGCTTGTCCTAATTCAATGGGTGCAGGCAGCATGAATGAACATAATGCATATGGTCATATGCAGGTAGAATGGCTGCTGGGCATGTGAGTTTGTGCACACTGTTAAAAATTTGCAGCAAAACTATATTTTAAAATATAGTTAAACTCTCATTTTATGACTAATAAACATTATTTTACTAAATATTAAGCTCCCCTGTCACATAAGGATAGTTAATGCCGTTCCTTTCATGCCTTTTTTCTATAAAATACATGTATGTGATATAAATAATAATACACACTATTGTTCAATGACACTTTCAGCTCTGGTATTTAAATAACACTTCTTGTTTTCAATGTAGGAATTATACAGTAAATTAATTTTTTCCACAGTTTCTTTTATTACAGTAACACAAATACTTCAACGTAATATTTATGATGAAAACAATATATAGCAACTCTGATTAATTTCATGGAGACATATATTAGGATGAATTCATTCCAAGTGGAAAACACTTCTAACTCAGCATGAATGTTTTCACAATGACTTTTCAATACCTGTATTCCCGGTGTCAAAATTAATTTACGCATAAACAAAGTATACTTTAGTTAGTATATTTAAAGGGAGGGAAATTTAGGGCTCGATTACAAGTGAAGTAGGATTTTAATTTTTGCACTAGCCGGGTTGCCCTGGTATTACAAGTTGAAAGCAAACAGTTTTTTCTCTAGCGGTAACCAAAATCACAATTAAAGTCAAAATTCGAAAATCGTGATCACATTTTCACATTCCCCTATAGAAGTCAATAGAGAAAAAAAAGTGGAAAAAACCGTACTCTCTCGCACAAACACTATAGCCCTTATAACTTTTTTGTGCAATAGTTTTTATAAATAATTATTATTAGATGGTGCTAATATGAGAGTAACTGTACTTTGTAATTTATTATTGATGTGTTTTGTGCAACACTTAACCACAGCTCTGAGATCGCAGTAAGGATTGAAGTGTAAATCGCAATCCCGATTTCTCTAAACTTGTAATATCAGTGCAATTAAAAATGCTAACAAAAACACGATATCGCTTGCACAAAAATGTTTACACCTCACTTGTAATCTAGCCCATTATGTTTAAAACAATGCACACATATATACATACACATACATAGATATACATAGATATACATACACACACATATATACAGTATCTCACAAAAGTGAGTACACCCCTCTCATTTTTGTAAATATTTTATTATATATTTTCATGTGACAACACTGAAGAAATTACACTTTGCTACAATATAAAGTAGTGAGTGTATAACCTGTATAACAGTGTAAATTTGCTGTCCCCCCAAAATAACTCAACACACAGCCATTAATGTCTAAACCATTGGCAACAAAAGTGAGTACACCCCTAAGTGTAAATGTCCAAATTGGGCCCAAAGTGTCAATATTTTGTGTGGTCACCATTATTTTCCAGCACTGCCTTAACCCACTTGGGCATGGAGTTCACCAGAGCTTTACAGGTTGCCACTGGAGTCCTCTTCCACTGCTCCATGATGACATAACGGAGCTGGTGGATGTTAGAGACCTTGTGCTCCCCTACCTTCCATTTGAGGATACCCATAGATGCTCATTAGGGTTTAGATCTGGAGACATGCTTGGCCAGTTAATCACATTTACCCTAGCTTCTTTAGCAAGGCAGTGGTCGTCTTGGAGGTGTATTTGGGGTCATTATCATGTTGGAATACTCCCCTGTGGCCCAGTCTCCGAAGGAAGGGTCATGCTCTGCTTCAGTATGTCACAGTATATGTTGGCATTCATGGTTCCCTCAATGTAGTTCCCCAGTAAAATAAGTTTATCTTGGTCTCATCGGACCACAGGACATAGTTCTAGTAATCTATGTCCTTAGTCTGCTTGTCTTCAGCAAACTTTTTGCAGGCTTTCTTGTGCATCATCTTTAAAAGAGGCTTTCTTCTGGGACGACAGCCATGCAGACCAATTTGATGCAGTGTGCGGTGTATGGTCTGAGCACTGACAGGCTGACCCCCCACTCCTTCAACATCTGCAGCAATGCTGGCAGCACTCATACGTCTATTTAGCAAAGACAGCCTCTGGATATGACGCTGAGCATGTGCACTCAACTTCTTTGGTCGAACATGGCGAGGCTTGTTCTGAGTGGAACCTGTCTTGTGAAACCGCTGTATGGTCTTGTCTACCAAGCTGCAGCTCAGTTTCAGGGTCTTGGCAATCTTCTTATAGCCTAGGCCATTTTTATGTAGAGCAACAATTCTTTATTTCAGATCCTCAGAGAGTTCTTTGCCATGAGATGCCATGTTGAATTTCCAGTGACCAGTATGAGAGAGTGTGAGCGCGATAACACCACATTTAATACACCTGCTCCCCATTCACACCTGAGACCTTGTAACACTAACGAGTCACATGACACCGGGGAGGGAAAATGGCTAATTGTGCCCAACTTAGGGGTGTACTCACTTTTGTTGCCAACGGTTTAGACATTAATGGCTGTGTGTTGAGTTACTTTGAGAGGCCAACAAATTTACACTGTTACACAGGCTGTACACTCACTACTTTATATTGTAGCAAAGTGTCATTTCTTTAGTGTTGTTACATGAAAAATTATAATAAAATATTTACAAAAATGTGAGGGGTGTACTCACTTTTGTGAGATACTGTATATACTGTATATATATATATTTCCTCTGATGAAGCAGTGACGTAACCGCAAAACGCGTAAGGCCACGCCCACCTTGCGTCAGCTACTAACGATCAGCTGTATGCCTTTGCATTGCTTGGTCAGTTTTCACAATACACAGGCTATTTGAGCGGACTTTTACAGACTGAAGGAAATTGTGAGATCGCTCTGAACATCAGTAATATCCTGGATTTATGGTGAACATTTAAGCGTCTTGGACAGATCACAGTGATCAACAATCTTCAGCTGTATATTTACCGACACGCTTGTACATACCTCACATGTTTGAGGTTGGCTTCTGTGAGTAGATACCCTACAGGGGATTCTCTTTTTAATGTGTTAAACTTTCTGTATGATTAAATTGATTTGCACTATGTAGGTGCTTCTGTACGCTTCCTTTTTTACTTGCCTATATATATATATATAAACAATGAAGAATGCGGATTCTTTTTCCTGATATATATATATATATATATATATATATATATATTAAACCACACTTTATTTGAAGACCAGTGAGTACCCTCCTTTTGTTTCTATATATATATATAATCAACAAAGAATGTGGATCCATTTTCCTGAAATATATATATATATATATATATATATATATACTGTATATGTATATATACACAAATACACACACATACATAGATTGTTGAGCCCTTCCCAAGAGCTACTGGTGCAATGCTCAATACGGAGAGCGTATTGCTCTCCGCATTCAGCGAGGTCTGTCGGACCTGATCCACACCTGATCAGGTCCGACAGACCTTTATTAAATAGACCCCAAAGTGAGCATTAGAAATACTATTACAATTACATTGATTAAAATGTTTCTAATTCAAATATTGCATAAATTGAATATTACATTTAAAAAGAGCATTAGAGGGGGGCGAAGCCAAGCCATGGAGGAACATGGACGTGTAGTACACTACTTCCGTGAATGAATCCCTCCATTGTGCCTACCACAGCATGCCGCAGTGACTCTAACTACCTTACAGACCTCTCCTAAGAACCTGGGGACATTAACATCCAGACTGGGACTCCAGAGCCGTAGCTCATAACGGAGCCAGGCAGAGAACAGGCCGCAACCCAGAGGCGCCATCATCGCTGTACCCGGAACGGAGGTAAATCAGCCCTTACAGCCCCACCTTAACCACTTTACATCAGATGGCCAGATAAGTACCCTGGAAGGGGGATAGAAGCGGAGACCGCTTATCTGATTGCGCCACACAAAGAACGCCCACGATCCGGCAGTTTACTCCAAACCGAGGCTCAGAACGTGGCCTAACTTAAGCGACACACTGCTGCGCCTGAAAGTCCTAACCTAAGCAGGCCTCTAATACATTGTATTATTAAATACATACGAAGATCCACAAGACTGGAACTGTTTCAGTAGCTATAGACATAACGCCTAGCAGTGACTGTACACAGAAATGCAACTAGCAACACAGGCTTATAGATCCACAACAGATCATTTTTAAGGAGAATAAAAAATAAAACAGGGTACTCCTACAATATACGCATAAGACTGAGAAATAAAAGTAACTATGACATCCAAGATGCCTTCTTCTCTACACAAGAGATTACAGAAAAAGATTCTAAAAGTATTTCACCTACCAAAAAAGACACGACAACATTAGAACAGCCAAGTCATCCCCCAATGCTGACACAGGAACACTTCTAAACAAACATCTTATATAAGCCTGAGCTACCTGTACACTCCCACACCCATAAAACCAAAAAGACCAATCACAATAGCCCCTTTGTTTAATTGCTCGTTAATTGAAGCACCTGAACACTTCTCATAGTATACCCCAATGGGAAACAATAATAAAATAGATGAATTAATAATAATATACCCCAATGGGAAAGATTAGTAAGATAGATAAATTTAGAATACACACCAATGGGAGACAGTGATGAAATAGATAGATTCATATTATGGATACATACTATGTAAACTGTGCACATCTACATATATGTGACCGCACTTAATCTAGTGCTCGCCACACTTTACTATTTAATATAAAACAATCCTACCTATTTTTCCGCTGTGTTTATCACGAGACACAGCAACACAGCTAATGCTTTCATATACTCGTAACCTAGTTTCTCTACTTCATACCGAGTTTTTGAATGTGGATCCTTTCACATTATTCCACAAATATAAGCCCAATTCTTACACTCTAACATTTGAAAAAAAATGCCAGATGAGTCGTGTAAGGTAGGTGATAATCCCTGATTGAATGGCTTCTGACGTGGCAACAGATGATAGGTTAATTTACCCCGACCAACAGGCCAATCAACAACGTCAGCAACTACACTCCCCTACTGTTACGTGAACTGACATCTTAAGACTCGCGGCAGTAATCTAAGATAGTCCGATAACGCCCCCGACATCATCAGTGTACAACATCATTCACTTTAGGCTCCAGTCCGTCAGCGCTAACACTGGCACCAATCCGATACAACAGAGGGACACCGCCCCCACACTGAGCCTGTCACTGACAAAGCCCGCCTCCTCTCCACGTCACAGAGCTGTCAAAACAAGCTTCCACAAACAAACATCCATAAATAGATCCGGTCATAGGACACAAGGGAACCCCAATAAAAGCATCCATCCATGCCAATCAATTTATAAATATTGGTATTAATAAGCGTCTCATAGGTGAACAATACTGAGTCTTTTCAAACTCGCTAATGGAAGCACTTCAGTCTAAAACAATCTCTACATACACAAATCAACCCATATCTGCCTAATCCTCCAATCCGGAGCATTGACAGTTCGACCAGTCCTTAACTAGTTACCCTAATGGGTAATGGCAAATTAGTGCAGACCTCTTCTCTATAACATGACTATTGCTATAGTGTTGCAAACTACAACTCCATGTAAACACAATTACCTAAACAATAGTTATAATTTACATTCACAACCTAGTTCTTCTATAATGTCCTAAATCCACAAAAAAAAAAAAAAAATATCACACTGTATAGGCTATTGTACTCAATTAAAATGTGCTCAAAAGATTGAAGCCCCCCTATAGGGATACAATCTGTATACTAGTTAATGTGATATAATAAGGATACCTCAATCCCTCTCTAAACTACACTACAAAATACCCATTAAACCATAATAAAGTGGTACGATAATAATCATCAACAATAAGTATAACAAAAATTAAATAGCATATTAGTAATAATGCCCCTATTTGTGTATAGCCTAAGTACCAAAAATGATATGCTCAATGGTCATGAATATACAACCATGGTCCTAAATAGACCATAATAATAATAGTGCCTACACCCTCATTAGAATTATCTGTGATAATGGTACAACCTATACTAAAAATATATATTACTATATATTCTCTAGTGCTATATTGTAACAAATAATGATAATAATAATCCCCTAATAATAATAAATTATAACCAAAGTATCCATATATAATAATAATAAGTTATATAATAACTGTGTCCTCCCTATAATCGATAGATCTATTAAATTTATTTATTATGAGAAGTGGACAGATGACAACAGTCAATTAAACTCCAGTTCACAATAATATGTATGAGATCATACATATCATCCCTACAACCATCATAATATTCAGGTTCACAATGCATGTATGGATGGTCATTCTCAACCTAATAGGAGCCTATATACCCCCACAAATATGTCTATGTACTAAAAGACCCTCCCACGACCAAAATTGAACATCATACAAAACTAGCAGTATCTATCACTTCATTTAAACCTAGTGGAAATAAGGTTTTAAATTTGTAGATCCAATAGGTCTCTCTATGTCTAAGTCGTGAAAACCTATTGTATGAATGGCTAGATGGAATACTTTCTAGTGGGGTGATCTTAAAATTGCATCTCAATTGCAATATGTTCCTGGCAAATATGCCTAGGTACACTGTGTTTCAAAGATTTGTTTTTAATGTTCCTAAGATGTTCGCTCCACCTGATTCTTATTTTTCTGCAGGTTCTCCCAATGTATTGGAGCCCACATTCACAGGTAAGTACATATATCACATATGAAGAATCGCAGGATTCTTGTTCTCCCGTGGTGTTTGATTTAACACTAGAGGCTTTATGAGTAATATAATCATACATATAGCACCGGGTCTTCCCACACCTAAAACTACCTTTCAATAGGTGTCGGGTAGCTGAAGACTCAGATTTCTTTTTAGCATTCTTCTGTATTTCACCTTTAGACAACATGACCACTTTACTGGGTGCTAGTCTTTGTTTTAAAGTGGATGCCCTTTGAGATACAATTTTAGGTTGTGTGGGTAATGTTTTTTTCAGAATAGGGTCTCTCATAAGGAGAGGCCAATGTTTTTCTAAGGTTTTTCCTATAGCTTTATAATTGGTATTATATTGGGTCACAAAAAGAGGAATCTCTTTATATAAATCCACATTATTTTTCTCATCATAGTTCTTTGTTGACGAAAGCAGTTTTGTACGATTGAGTTTCCTAGCCCTATTATAACTGTTGGTGACTAATTGTGACGGATAGCCTTTCTCTAGAAATCTCGACATTAATGTTTTAGATTGTTCGTCATACTTATCTATAGAAGAACAATTACGTCTTATTCTACAGAACTGGCTAAAAGGTATATTTTTCTTCCAGTTTAATAGATGGTTACTGACAAAATGTAAAAAATTATTACAGTCAACTTGTTTGAAATAAGTTGCAGTACAGACCTTACCATCAGTATCCCATGAAAGGCTTAAATCCAAAAACTCTATTGTTGATTGCTGGATGTTGGAGGTAAATCCAATACCCATACTGTTGTTATGAAGGAGTGATACAAATTCTTTTGCCTAAGCTAGAGGACCATCAAAAATAAACAAAAGATTGTCTATGTACCGGCCATAGAACACCAGATTGCCCCACCAGTTCGAGTCATAAATATATAACTTTTCAAAATGACCCATAAAAAGATTGGCAAAACTGGGGGCAAATCTGGTGCCCATGGCCGTACCCTTAATCTGCAAATAAAATTCATCCTGAAACTGAAAATAATTATGATGTAAAATAAAATCAATCAATGTGAGTAAATATTCTTTTTGCGTCTTGGGCATATAGATATCTCCCTCAAGATAGAGACTAGTGGTAAAGAGACCTATCTCATGCGCAATATTGGAATATAAAGATCCATCATCACAGGACACCCATAAGGTGTTAGTATTCTGATTCCGTTTAATCTGTGATAGTTTATCCAGCAAGTCTTTGGTGTCCTTGATGTAGGATGGTAGATTACAGACATATCTCTGAAGAAAAAAATCAACATATTCTGACAACTTGTCAGTCAAACTGTTAATGCCAGCAATAATTGGTCTACCAGGAGGAACTTTATCATCCTTATGTAATTTTGGAAGATGGTAATAAAAAGGTATATCAGGATGATCTGGTGTCAGATATCTTTTTTCTTTTTTGTTTAGAATAGGTATGACCATATTCCAATATTTTGCCCAAATTCTTTGAAAATTCCAAAGTAGGGTCAGATGTCAACTTTCTGTAATACTCTTGATCCCAAAGGATGCGTTTGGCTTCCTTAAGGTAATCACATAAATCCTGTAAGACAATCCCACCCCCCTTGTCAGCCTGGCGATTGACCAAACTGTCATTCATCATCAGACTGCGTAATGCTCTTGCCTCATTTGGCCAGATTTTTTTATTTTTTGGAATATGGTTAGGAATTCTTTCCCAGTCTTCCAATACAAGCTGTTGAAACAGGTCGATGTAAGATACATCCTCCTTAGGGGGGGACCAAGTGGAAGGAGGATTGAGGGGAGTATGTATATATTCTTCAAAAAGTATTTCTGTAATTTGGCTAGGATCACAATAGAGAAGATTAGAAGATTAGCTGATTCTCTTTCTCTTTGCGTGTCTAAAATAATAGACATACCCGATATATTGCGTTTCTTCATCATTTTTAGCGCAAAATATCTTTGTAGTGACAACTTTCGTGTATATCTATTCAGATCCATGAACAAATTGAATAGATTGTGTGTGCTTGGGGGACAATAAGATAAACCCCTACCTAGAATTCTTACTTCATCGTCCGTGAGAGCGTGTGAGGACAGATTGAAAATGCCACTTTTCAATTTTTGTAATTGTGCTTTTTTGTGGGTTTTCCCTCTGCCTTGTTTTCCCCGTTTGGGTACGGTCTCTTTTTTTTATTTGATACTTGTGGTGTTGGTCTCCTCCAAAGAGGGGCCAACTGAGGGTCTCTAAAAAAAAACCCACCAGAGGTAGATGGTAGGTTGTCCCTATTCAAACTCTCTCCAGGTGCAGAACGATTATCATCAATCTGACTTAAGGGCTGGTATCTGTTATGTATAGGTATATAATTAGGATTGTCAGAATCCTGATGAGACAAAATTCTCCTATAGTCTCTATCACTATGGGGTGGTCTCTCGTTCTGTGGTTGGGAATTTCATGAATACCTATGATGATTTATATCATATCTGGGAGTCCACATATTCCCATTATGATTGTTATGGGGCCTATTTTCTATATCATGGCCCTCATAAGCTCTGTGGGGCTGGTAATTATTGTGACTCCAATAGTTTTGTCTAGGCCCCTGGTGTTGCCTAAAATTCCTATTATTTCCATTATTGTTATAATTGTTTGCTTTTTTATTGTTTTTAGAGTTTTGGTCTGTGGTTTATCCCTATTAAACGTGTATATTTCTAACTCCAAGCACTTAATGCATATACTTACGGTCAACACCAAGGGGTTAAATTCACCAAAAAAAAGAAATATAGCTCTAATAGACTTTAAGAGGCTGGCGGGTGACATTATTCTATTAGAGGAGACCCACTTTATAAAAGGGAGAGAACCCAAAACTTTTCACTATAAGTTTGGCACTAGCTATTATGCCTCCAATGCTAAAAAGAAAACACAAGGAGTGGGAATATTGATTAAAAAAGGGATACCATTCCAAGAAATTCAAATAATCAGAGACAGAGAGGGACGATATATACTGATTAATGGATTAATGTATGGCCGTCCAATGACACTATTATCTTTATATGCCCCATCCCTAAAACAACACCTTTTCCTTCAAAAAATAAACAACTTGATCTTTGAATTCTCAAAAGGCACACTGATAATGGGGGGAGACCTAAACTTGGCACTGCAACCAGAACTGGACTGCTCCACTACACACTCTTCCTCACCTAAATCCACCATACAAAAATCAAATATGCTCCTGAAGCAAATCGCAGTAAAAGATGTATGGAGGATACTAAACCATAAAAAGAGAGATTATACGTTCTACTCCTACCCCCACAAAAGATACAGTAGAATAGGCTACATTTTCACTGACGTCATAGGTCTTACTCTGTTCCACTCAGCAAAGTTACACACGACAACCTGGACTGATCACAACATAGTGCACTGCGCATTTGCATGGCCAAACAAACCAATTCGAGATTTCATATGGAGATTAGATGAACGCTTGATAACCGACTTAGATATCAAACTTAAAATAACAAAGCGTATTACGGAATACTTTGACCTCTCCCCAGACTAATTGGGAAGCTCATAAAGCGGTCATCAGAGGAGAACTCATTGCACATAAAGCCCGACTGAATAAAATAGGCAGAGAAGAAACAATAAACTTAATTCATACGATTTAGCAACTTGAGTCTCAACATAAGCTGACCCCCTCAAATACCCAAACATTAGATATTTTGACTTAAAAAAAAACAAGAACTAGCTAACATCCTTAACAAAGACCTAAACAAAAAATATATGATGATGAAACAATACGGGTACATAACCCATAACAAACCAGGCAAATCGCTAGCTAGACTAGTTAATAAAAAGTCGAAAGCATCCTATATCTTACAGGTTAAAAACAGTAAAG
This sequence comes from Bombina bombina, assembly GCF_027579735.1. NCBI lineage: Eukaryota > Metazoa > Chordata > Amphibia > Anura > Bombinatoridae > Bombina > Bombina bombina. The sequence goes on along the minus strand of NC_069504.1, from coordinate 125,286,233 downwards.
GGATAATGCAACATACATCACACGATATAGCATCAACCTTCAAAGATTATTTCCAAAAGCTTTACAATCTCCCACTTAACACATCAAGAGAACAAACTCATGTACAATAGAGAGCAGAGAGCAAAGACTCTTTTCTCGCACACCTTAATTTACCCAAAATCACACAAGACCAATTAGACAAACTGGAATCACCAATCACGGAAATGGAAATAAACAACACAATTAAAAATCTTCTAACGGGAAAATTACCAGGCCTGGACGGCTTTAGTTATTCTTACTACACCAAGTTTAAGACCCTACTAATACCACATTTGCTGACATACTTTATTTCGATAAGTGAATCATGCCGTTTTCAAAATCGGCTTTAGAAGCACACATTATAATGTTACTCAAACCAGGAAAGCCATTAGATAATCCCTCCAATTACCGACCCATATCTTTAATCAACGCAGACGTTAAGATTTACTCCAGAATTATAACAACACGACTAAATGCACTCATGCCAGAGATCATTAATCCGGACCAAGTGGGATTTATCCCAGGCAGAGAGGCGAAAGATGGCACGGTCAGGGCCTTGAATCTTATACACTATGCAAGTGAAAAAAAAATACCTATGGTTTTACTTTCAACAGATGCAGAAAAGGCCTTTGACCATGTCATCTGGGACTTTTTTAGACAAACCTTACAACACATGGGCCTGGGAAACATAACCATTAGCCGTATCTTCGCCATGTATCATCAGTTAAGTGCAAAAATATCCCTCAATGGCATACTATCAGAATCATTCACCATAACAAATTGCACCAGACAGGGGTGCCCCCTGTCACCACTTTTATTTGCATGTGTTATAGAAACCTTGGCCTCAAAGATTAGACAAAATGAAGATATACAGGGCGTGACTATCGGAGATCACACATATAAAGTCTCACTATATATGCCGATGACATCCTATTCACAGTCACTGACCCAAAAAATTCTTTGCAGAATATACTTCATGAATTACAATCTTTTCAATACTGCTCAAATTTTGTAATTAACCTATCTAAGTCGGAAATTTTAAATATTTCTATGGACACACAAATGGCTAAAATTATAAATGATATAACTCCCTTTAAATGGTGTTCCTTATCCATTAAATATCTGGGTATTTACCTTACACCAACTTTAGATAAGATATTTAGTAATAACTATTTACCCTTAAAAGAGTAAATAATAAACGACCTAACCAGATGGAGACATAAGAACATATCGTGGACCGGCAGAATTAATTTAATTAAAATGAACACATTTCCTAAGATCCTATATCTCCTACAGACTCTACCTATCCCCCTTCCTAACACCTACATCAAGTCCTTACAAAAAGCCTTTACTGACTTCACATGGAACAGAAAGCACCCCAGAATAAATAGGCAAATTATGATGTTACATAAAACCCAAGGTGGCATAGGCATGCCTAATTTGCAGGCATATAGAACAGAAATATTTCTACAAAGAATCGTAGACCTGTACACGCAACCACCCCATAAAAGGTGGGTACAAATAGAACTAGACTGTATACAATCTTCATATGTTGATCATCTATGTTGGTCATTCAACGCTAAACAAAGGACCTTGAAAACCACCAATCCTATAATACTAGAGACTTTTAACACATGGAAAACAGCCCTTAAACAATACCCCACAGTGTCTTCTAGACCCTCCCCCTTAACCTCAATGTATAAGAACGAAGTGATAAACTTACCGAACTTAACACCAGGACAAAGAAATCTACCAGCATACTTACTCATAGACAGTGAACAAATTAAATCACAGCAATCATTGACCCAACAGGGACTTTCCAAATTTGGGAATTGGTATATCTACCATAGGAAGCATAATTTTTTCACGACAAACCCACTAGCCAAAAACATGACGAGACCACGCACCAACTTTTAATTATTATGTACCCAGACTCCTACACCACGACACACAATATAAAATATTTATAAAATACTGACCCACGCCCAATCGGGTTATGTACATCACTATATGGAGAATTGGGAAAGAGATTTGGGTATCGTCATACTACCTCAGACATGTTTGCAAATATTCCAAAACACATTAAAAACATCTGCATCCTCAAACCTCACGGAACTTAACATCAAAATAATACATAGGTGGTTTTATACCCCCCGCAGGCTCCACCGTATGTTTCACACAGCAGAAAACAGATGTTGGAGATGCGGACATGTAGGTAGTGATATGGCCCATTTATGGTGGTGGTGCTCCTCTATTCAAAACTTATGGAGGCTAATAATCACAGAAATTGAACAAATTATTGAAAAACAATTACCCCTAAATCCCTTAATTTGGCTCCTAAATAAACCACCAAATCTAAGACATAAACCGACACAGAAACTCTTCTTTATTATAACAAATAGCATAAAGTCTTTGATAGCGAAAAATTGGAAAAGTAAAGAAATCCCTAGCATTGCAATGTGGAGGGATAGGGTCTCTGAGATACTGGAGCTACAAGAGTTTCACTATATACAACATGAGCAAATGGAGGTATATGCTGAAATAGCAACACTATGGGAAAATTATAATAAGACACTGAATAACTCCTAACCGTAACACCCTTGGATGTTAACTTACCTACATTAATAGAACATATAGTTTGATGTAAAAATGAGAGCACATAATATACATAATTAAGGATTGCAGCTACAATTAAGCCTACGACATTAAATTAAGAAACATTGTTTTGGTTTGTGTAAACGGTTTTATAAGTTATTATGATTAAAAAGGAATCAGCATGTATCTATAAAGAAGGAGCTGCGTCTCCGAACTTGTAACGTTTTAATACACAAATAAAGCTGATTTAAAAAAAAATTAAAAAAAAGAGCATTAGAAATACTATTAAAAATATATAGATTCGAATTTTCGAATTTGAATATTGTATAATTCAAATCGAATTTTTCATTTAAAGAAGGCATTAGAAATACTATTACATAAAACAAATATTTCAATGTTGTGCAAACATTCAAAATTCGAAAGAACGAACAAATGTGTTAAAGTTCATTTCAATTTTCAAATGTTGCAAAACATTCACTCATCCCTAAATGCAAAACAACTCACTACTTGTAATATAAGCACTAATAGCGCACCCTTCACTACCCATTTAAAGTATAGTGCGGGCTAAAAAATATCAGCCGTGTTAAGAATCTTTTGTAAACTTTTTTTTACCATTCACTCTTAATACCAGATTGTGTGCTATTCTTAATGCAGGGTCAGGGTAACACACCCTGATGGTGACCTATACATGTTCTAAAATCAGGTCCGGAATCGTTATATCTTCAATATTTTAGATTGAGATGAAGATGCAGTTCAAGCAAATGTCCGACTTTGGAATCTTTACTCTCACCCACACAACTGAAACAAGGATGTATCACAACTAGCAGTTCGGAGATGTATAGATGTGGTCATATAAAATGTAGACCATGCGAATACATGGATAAGACCAAAACATTCACTTAATTTGTTACTGGGGAGAGATTTGACATAAAATCGTGCATGCATTGCATGACAACACAGGTAATACACATGATTAGGTGTGATTCTTGTGGGATGCAATATATAGGACTCATGTCTTTCTGTAGTATAGAACATTGTTTCTCAACGGCGGTCCTCAAGTACCCCCAACAGGCCAAGTTTCCATTATAGCTGAACCAGTCCACAGGTGACATAATCAGCTGCTGGGTGAGAGCAGGTTAGTAACCACAGCGTTACTGATGAGTTGATTACTTCACCTGTGAACTGGTTCTGCTATAATAAAAACATGGCCTGTTGGGGGTACTTGAGGACCGCGGTTGAGAAACTTTGGTGTAGAAAACCTCCTCACCCATCCATATCCCTGACCCCCCCAAACCACTTTCTAACCATCCCCTAACCTTTCTAACCAAGTATGTTGCTAGACTTAAAGGGCCATAATACGCAAATGTTTAAACACTTGAAAGTGATGCAGCATAGCTGTAAAAAGCTGACTAGAAAATATCTCCTGAACATCTCTATGTAAAAAAGAAAGATATTTTACCTCAAAAGTTTCTCAGTAGCCACCTCCCATTGTAAAGGATTTCTAAGCAGCATATTAGTATGTCTGTCCTGGGACAGCTGAAAGGATGAGCATCGTGCACTCTCATATTATTTCCCTATTCAGCTTACTATGAAATCTCATGAGAGTTAAGTCAAATCTCATGAGATCACAGTAAAAGAGTTCATGACCTCAGCACTGCTGATGCTGATTGGCTGCTGTTCATTTCTTCATTTATTTATTTTTTTACCTGCAGCTGGGAGCAGCTGAGTATAACTTTTTACACAGAACTTACTCTGCTGAGCTGAGGAGAATGTGAGGTAAAATATCTTCCTTTTTTACATAGAGATGCTCAGGTGATATTTTCCTGTCCGTTTTTTACAGTTATAATGCATCAGTTTCAAGTCATTTAGCCCATGAGTATTATGTCCCTTTAAGCAACGCATGATATTGAGAACATGATTTAGCGTTTTCATATTTCACAATATTGCAACACAATTTCGCGTTTGTAATATTCATATTTCATAATATTGCAATTGCTTGATCATGTTTTTCTTATAATATTGCTATTGCACTATATATCTATAGATATATTTTAATATAGAACACATTTGCTACAGTGCAATTGCAATATTATTAGTAAAACATGATCAGGCAATCGCAATATTATGACATATGAAAATTACAAATGCAAAAGTACAATTGCAATATTGGGAAATAAGAATATATAAAACAAGCAATCACAGTCTTAAAATAAGTTAAAATACACTCCTAAGGACACAACATGAGATTAGTACATTCACGTTTACAGTTTACATAATATTCTAACATTATACAATACAATCTCCTGGTCCTATTGTTTTAACAGGAAGTTTTTTTGTTTAGTTTTTTGTCTATTTTAAAGTCGATCGCAGACATATGAATATATAGGAGTTCCGTGGGAGTTTACTGGGCATTCCATGGGAGTAAACTGTATGTTAATAGGGAAACATCACCGTGAGTTTCTAATATTCAAAGCACTGCCTTCCATCTTAGCTATCCCTTTTCAGCTATATCCGTCTCACCTGCTTTTCAGTGGCGATATTTCCCAGTGTGACAAATTTAGTGAATGTGCAGTGAAACTGAATATAGATAGGCATAATCTGAAGTGTTTCTACACAGAAAACATTTTTATTTTCGCAAACATACACTCTATTTTGTGTAAACAAGCTTTAAAGACAATTGACAAAAAAACTGATTTGTTTGGGATACTCCAGATTTAAAGGGACCCTAAACCCAAAATGTTTCTTTAATGATTCAATTTTAAACATTCCAATTTACTTATATTATCTAATTTGATTCATTCTTTAGATATCCTTTGTTGAAGAAATAGCAATGCACACAGGTGAGCCAATCACATGAAGCACCTATGTGCAGCCACCAATCAGCAGCTACTGAGCCTATCTAGTTATGCTTTTCAGCAAAGGATATCAAGATAATGAAGCACATTAGATAAAAGAAGTAAACTGAAAAGTTGGGTTCCATGTCTTAAAGGGACACTGAACCCAAATTTTGTCTATCGTGATTCAGAGAGAGCATGCAATTTTAAGCAACTTTCTAATGTACTCCTATTATCAAATTCTTTTCATTCTCTTGGTATCTTTATTTGAAATGCAAGAATGTAAATTTAGATGCCGGACCATTTTTGGTGAACACACTTGGGCCTATTTATCAAGCCGTCAACCTCAAATACGCGTAATAGTGGAGACCTTGATTCTCCATATTTATGAAAGCCTACAGACAGCCAAAAGTAGAATTTTGTGACGTAACATACGATCCGCCGGTCTCAGTCCGACACAGATCGATGCTTACGTCATTGCAGATGTTCCGAATGCAAATTCGGCACTATCTGACTACTTTTGGAAGTTAACAAATATCCACCATGTACACTCGCCACTATTCCAGCATAGCGTACCTGGTTTTTAATCTGCCGCCCTGGAGGTGGCGGATGCCATAGGAATCAATGAGAGTCTGAAAGAAGCGGAAGCTCATGTTCGCTGCTGCCCGATATCCCATTGATTCCTATGAGAGAATAAAGTTATGTTTACACCTAACACCCTAACACGTACCCCGAGTCTAAACACCCCTAATCTGTCACCCCCTACACCGCTGCCACCTACTTTATACTTATTGCCCGACGCAGAAAAGACCAACCACCCCTGTTGAAGGCCTTCTCCGAGTCGGACGAAAAGAGGATCATGGGCGTCCCTGAGGACTTAGCATGGTTTATTATTTGTATAATTTTAATGACATTATCTCGAGCTTCTCGCCCTGGAATGAATCCGACCTGGTCCGCTCCCGGACCCAGCTGCAACAAAATAAACTTATTAACCCCTAAACCGCCACTCCCGGAGCCCACCTCCACCTACATTATGTTATTAACCAATAATCTGCCGCCCCCTACACCGCCACCACCTACATTACATTTATTAACCCCAAATCTGCCACCCCCAACGTCGCCGCCACTATTCTAAAGGCATTAACCCCTAAACCTAAGTCTAACCCTAACACCCCCTAATCTAAATATTATTTAAATAAATCTAAATAAAACCTACAATTATTATCTAAATTATTCCTATTTAAAAATACTTACCTATAAAATAAACCCTAAGCTAGCTACAATATAACTAATAGTTACATTGTAGCTAGCTTAGGGTTTATTTTTATTTTACAGGCAAGTTTGTATTTATTTTAACTAGGTAGAATAGTTACTAAATAGTTATTAACTATTTAATAACTAACTAGCTAAAATAAATACAAAAGTACCTGTAAAATAAAACCTAACCTAAGTTACAATTACACCTAACACTACACTATAATTAAGTTATTTCCCTAAATTAAATACAATTAAATACAATTAAATTAAATGATCTAAAGTACAAAAAAAAAAAAGCACTAAATTACAGAAAGAATGTGAGCTCAATCCTATTGGCTGTTCCAATCAGCCAATAGTATTGAAGTTCAATCCTATTGGCTGATTGCATCAGCCAATAGGATTTTTTCTACCTTAATTCCGATTGGATGATAGAATTCTATCAGCCAATCGGAATCTAAGGGATGCCATCTTGGATGACGTCACTTAAAGGAACCTTCATTCGTCGGGTAGTCGTCGGCCAAGGAGGATGCTCCACCTCGGATGCCTTGAAGATGGACTCGCTCCGTGCCGGATGGATGAAGATAGAAGATGCCGTCTGGATGAAGACTTCTGCCGTCTGGAGGACTACTTCTGCCCGGCTTGGATGAAGACTTCTGCCGGTCTGGAGGACCACTTCTGCCCGGCTTGGATGAAGATGTCTCCCGGTAAGTCGATCTTCAGGGGGTTAGTGTTAGTTTTTTTTAAGGGTGTATTGGGAGGGTTTTATTTTTAGGTTAGGGTTTTGGGCCTGCAAAAGAGCTAACTGCCCTTTTAAGGGCAATGCCCATCCAAATGCCCTTTTCAGGGCAATGGGGAGCTTAGGTTTCTTTAGTTAGTATTTTTTTGGGGGGGTTGGTTGTGTGGGTGGTGTTTTATTTATTATTTTCTGTAATTTAGTGGGAGGGGTTTTTTGTACTTTAGATAATTGTATATAATTTAGTTCATTGTTTTTCATTTATTTAATTGTATTTAATTGTAGTGTAGTGTTAGGTTTAATTGTAACTTAGGTTAGGTTTTATTTTACAGGTACTTTTGTATTTATTTTAGCTAGGTAGTTATTAAATAGTTAATAACTATTTAGTAACTATTCTACCTAGTTAAAATAAATACAAACTTGCCTCTAAAATAAAAATAAACCCTAAGCTAGATACAATGTAACTATTAGTTATATTGTAGCTATTTTAGGGTTTATTTTATAGGTAAGTATTTAGTTTTAAATAGGAATAATGTAGTTAATGATAGTAATTTTATTTACTTTTATTTAAATTAGATTTAAGTTAGGGGGTGTTAGGGTTCGACTTAGGTTTAGGGGTTAATACATTTAATATAGTGGCGGCGACGTTGGGGACGGCAGATTAGGGGGTTAATAAGTGTTATGTAGGTGGCGGCGGTGTAGGGGAGGGCAGATTAGAGGTTAATAACATAATGTAAGTGGCGGCGGTGTAGGGGGCGGCAGATTAGGGGTTAATAAGTATAATGTAGGTGACGGCGGTGTAGGGGGGGCAGATTAGGGGCTAATAACATAATATAGGTGGCGGTGGTGTAGGGGTGGCAGATTAGGGGTTAATAAGTATAATGTAGGTGGCGGCGGTGTAAGGGGGGCAGATTAGGGGTTAATAACATAATGTAGGTGGCGGCGATGTAGGGGCGGCAGATTAGGGGTTAATAAGTATAATGTAGGTGGCGGCGGTGTAAGGGGGGCAGATTAGGGGTTAATAACATAATGTAGGTGGCGGCGGTGTAGGGGGCGGCAGATTAGGGGTTAATAAGTATAATGTAGGTGGCGGTGGGCTCTGGGAGCGGCGGTTTAGGGGTTAATAACTTTATTTTGTTGCGGCGGATCCGGGAACGGCGGTATAGGTGTAAAACAGTATAGTATAGTGTAGGTGTTTAGTGACAGTATACCAATAAAGAGAAAAAGCCAAAGAGCAGCGAGATCGATGACTGTTAGTTAACAACAGTCCGCTGCTCATCGCCCGTACTGGTGCACAGCTTTTTGACAGCTTTTTTGGTAACTTTGGAGAACGAATTCAGGTCCGCGGCAGCGATGTTAGGCGATTTTAGGCGAGCGTATTGGTGCTGGCGAATGCAAGTAAGTTGACAGGTTGATAAATAGGGGCCACTGTGCTGTTCTTGCTGATTAGTGGGTAAATTCACCTGCCAATAAACGAGTGCTTTCCATGGTTCTGAACCAAAAAAATAGCTTAGATGCCTTTTTTTCAAATAAAGAAAGCAAGAGAACAAAGAAAAATTGATAATAGGAGTAAATTAGAAAGTTGTTTAAAATGACATGCTCTATCTGAATCACGAAAGAAAAAATGTGGGTTCAGTGTCCCTTTAACCTTCAGCTGTGTTCTTGACCTTACTGCCTGCTCTATCCTTTGACTGACTATTTACTATGCCTCTGTCTCAGGCCCTCTTTAAAGCTGCAGTACTTCAGTTCTCTATTATGGGCTCAGTCCAGATAAGGTTTTGGCAATAATCCTATAAGCTAAGCCATCTGTAATTGCTATTTCACCCTACAGCTTCTGGTATTACTCTGCTTATTTGTCTGTTAGATTCTTGCTTAATTTCTGGTGGATACCTCCATTGTTGTTTAAAAAGTTATCTAGAGTATTCATCATTTGCAATTATCAGAATACATTAATGTGTCTAAAAGTATGGCCACTTTTAGTTTTAGAAATTCTGTTTTGCCTTAATCCACTATTGTCCTCAAGTTCCCAAATCCTGACACTACTTCACGCATCACACACACACACACTCTCACCACTCACTCACACACACACACTCTCACCACTCACTCACACATGCATACACATACACAAATACTCTCACTACTCACTCACTCACACACGCACACACATACACACACTCTCACCACATCCTCACACACGCACACACATACAGAAAGACTCTCACTACTCACTCACACATACATGCACACACATACACAAATACTCTCACTACTCACTCACACACGCACACACATACACACACTCTCACCACATCCTCACACATGCACACACATACACAAAGACTCTCACTACTAGCTCAGGCACACACACACACACATACACAAATACTCTCACTACTCACACACACATATACACACATACCCTTACCACTCACTCACACACGCACGCACACACATACTCTCACCACTCACTCACACATGCACGCACACACATACTCTCACCACTCACTCACACATGCACGCACACACATACTCTCACTACTCACTCACACGCACACTCATACACACACACTCACACACACACTCTCACCATTCACACACATGCACACACACACTCTCATCACTCACACACATGCACAAACATACACACACATACTTTCACTACTCACACACACTACATATTTATAGGACAAGATATATAGGGAGTTAACATTCCCCTAATAAAGGAGTTTATTTGCTGTTAAAACACTAAAATATATTTATACATCAAGAATTACCACCCTCCACACACACACACATATACATACACAGACACACACATACACATAGCAGAGTTTATAAACCCATAAACATTAAGGGCTAGATTACAAGTGTAGTGTAAAATTATTGCAGGGGCACGATAATTAACCAGCCATACAAGTGGCAATGAGCACTCAGAAAATGAACCATTAGATCTCTGGTTCATTTTCTAAAAGTGCCCCAAATGCCCTCAAAATAGAGTGCATAATGTTTTTTTATTTTAAAAAATGTAGCATTATTTTAAATAAAAAACAACTGCACTAGGCAATTTTGGGCTGGTGTAAAAACAGCACTGAAAGTTCCTTTACATTAAGAGCTATGGAAACTGTATGTTGCCAGTAAATATATATGTATATGCTTGCATACATATATATATATATATATATATATATATATATATATATATATATATATATATATATATATATATATATATAAATATATATATATATATATATATATATATATATATGTGTTAATATGTGTATATACTCATATACATATATATTTATGTGCTAATATGTGTATATACTCATATACATATATATTTATGTGCTAATATGTGTATATACTCATATACATATATATTTAAAAATGCTGCAATCGCTGTACTACTTAACCCTTCGCTGCGCTAGGTTCTAATGCCATCCATGACGGCATCAGAAAGAGGCTTCCATTGGACTCATGGAAGCGCGCACTCGTGAGCGCAATGCTTCCTAGCAATTCAAAAGTGAGGTCACGCTCGCATTGCTGATAACTTGTAATACCATTGCACATTAGCGTGCGCTGGTATAACTCAGTGGAGCGCTAATATCGCTTGTCCTAATTTTATTGGGTGCAGACAGCAAGCAGGAACATAATGCATATGGTCATATGCAGGTAGAATGGCTGCTGTGCATGTGAGTTTTTGCACACTGTTGAAAATGGGCAGCAAAACTACATTTTAAAATATAATTAAACTCTCATTTTATGACTAATAAACATTGTTTTGCTCAATATTAAGCTCCCCTATCACATAAGGATAGTTAATGTCGTTCCTTTCATGCCTTTTTTCTATAAACATCCATGTATCTGATATAAATAATAATACACACTATTGTTCAATGACACTTTCAGCTCTGGTATTTAAATAACACTTCTTGTTTTCAATGTAGGAATTATACAGTAAATTAATTTTTTCCACAGTTTCTTTTATTACAGTAACACAGATACTTCAACATAATATTTATGATGAAAACAATATATAGCAACTCTGATTCATTTCATGGAGACATATATTAGGATGAATTCATTCCAAGTGGAAAACACTTCTAACTCAGCATGAATGTTTTCACAATGACTTTTCAATACCTGTATTCCTGGTGTTAAAATAAATTTACGCATAAACTAAGTATACTTTAGTTAATATATTTGCAAATTAAAGGAAGGGATATTTAAAGCTAGATTACAAGTGGAGCGTTATTTTGAAATTTCGCTATAGCGAAAACTTCGCTAGGATTTTCATTTTTTCAGTAGCCAGGTTGAAAGTAAACCAAAGTCGCTCTTAAAGTCGATATTCAAAAATTGTGATCACGTTTTCGCATTCCCCCTTAGAAGTTAATGGAGAAAAAAAAGTGGAACACCCACTCTCTCGTGCAAACACTATAGCCCTTATAACTTTTTTGTGCAATATTTTTTTAAACAATTTTTTATTAGATGGTGCTATTATGAGAGTAACTGTAATTTGTAATCTATTATTGATGTGTTTTGTGCAACTTTTTAGTTTCTGAAAACAGTTAACCACAGCTCTGAGATCGAGGTAAGGATTGAATCATATATTTTGCTCAACTTATAATATCAGTGCAATTAAAACCGCTCACAAAAACATGATATCGCTTGCGCAAAAATGTTGTGCCTCACTTGTAATCTAGCCAATTATGTTTAAAACAAGGGACACATACATACATACATACATACATACATACATACAAATACATAGATAGACATTTATACACACACACACACATATATATATATATATATATATATATATATATATATATCAGTATCTCACAAAAGTGAGTACACCCCTCACATTTTGTTAAATATTTTTTTAGATATTTTCATGTGACAACCCTGAAGATATGACACTTTGCTACAATGTAAAGTAGTGAGTGTACAGCCGGAATAACAGTGTAAATTTGCCGTTCCCTTCAAAATAACTCAACACACAGCCATTAATGTCTAAACCATTGGCAACAAAAGTGAGTACACTCCTAAGTGGAAATGTCCAAACTGGGCCCAAAGTGTCAATATTTTGTGTGGCCACCATTATTTTCTAGCACTGCCTTAACCCTCTTGGGCATGGAGTTCACCAGAGCTTCACAGGTTGTCACTGAAGTCCTTTTCCACTCCTCCATGACGACATCACGGAGCTGGTGGATGTTAGAGACCTTGCGCTCCCGCACCTTCCACTTAAAGATGCCCCACAGATGCTCAATAGGGTTTAGGTCTGGAGACATGATTGGCCAGTCCATCACATTTACCTTCAGCTTCTTTAGCAAGGCAGTGGTCATCTTGGAGGTCTTGGGGTCATTATCATGTTGCAATACTGCCCTGCGGCCCAGTCTCCGAAGGGAGGGGATCATGCTCTGCTTCAGTATGTCACAGTACATGTTGGCATTCATGGTTCCCTCAATGAACTGTAGCTCCCCAGTGCTAGCAGCACTCATGCAGGCCCAGACCATAACACTCACGCCACCATGCTTGACTGTAGGCAAGACACACTTGTCTTTGTACTCCTCACCTGGTTGCCGCCACACACGCTTGACACCATCTAAACCAAATATGTTTATCATGGTCTCATCGGACCACAGAACATGGTTCCAGTAATCCATGTACTTAGTCTGCTTGTCTTCAGCAAACTGTTTGCGGGCTTTCTTGTGCATCATCTTTAGAAGAGGCTTCCTTCTGGGACAACAGCCTTGCAGACCAATTTGATGCAGTGTGCAGCGCTTGGTCTGAGCACTGACAGGCTGACCCTCCCACCTCTTCAACCTCTGCAGCAATGCTGGCAGCACTCATACGTATATTTCCCAAAGACACCCTCTGGATATGATGCTGAGCACATGCATCCAACTTCTTTGGTCGACCATGGTGAGGCCTTTTCTGAGTGGAACCTGTCCTGTGAAACCGCTGTATGGTCTTGCCCACCATGCTGCAGCTCAGTTTCAGGGTCTTATAGCCTATGCCAGAAAAATGAAATGCCAGGAAATTAAATTTAAAAAATTTCCGCACACCTTGTTCCAATCAGCCAATAGAATGTGACCTCAATCCTATTGGCTGATTGGATCAGCCAATAGGATTGAACTTCAACAGCCAATAGGATTTTTCCTACCTTAATTCCGATTGGCTGATAGAATTCTAAGTATAATGTAGGTGGCGGCGGTGTAGGGGGCAGCAGATTAGGGATTAATAAGTATAATGTAGGTGGCGGTGGGCTCCGGTAGCGGCGGTATAGGGGGTAAACAGTATAGTTTAGTGTGGGTGTTTAGTGACAGGGTACCAATAAAGCTGTGTAAAAGCCGAAGAGCAGCAAGATCGATGACTGTTAGTTAACAACAGTCCACTGCTCATCGCCCCGTATTTGGTGCGCAGCTTTTTGACAGCTTTTTTGGTAATTTTGGAGAACGTATTCAGGTTCGCGGCAGCGATGTTAGGCGATCTTAGGCGAGCGTATTGGTGCCGTTGAATGCAAGTAAGTTGATGGCTTGACAAACTCACACACACACACTCTCGCCACTCACACACATATACACACACTCTAACAACTCAAAGACACATTCTCACCACTCACTCCCACACACGCACACACACATACACACACACTCTCACCACTCACTCACACACACTAGACATGTGCATGCCGAAAAAATTTAGTTCGGTTCAGATTGAAAATTTGAATCAATTCGGTTCGGATTCGTATCGGATTTATTCAGATTTGAATAAATTCGGCTGGATTCGGTTTGATTAGGTTCGGTTCGGTTTGGAAATTCGGAATTTCGGTAAGTGTTAGGTGGGATGTGCTGTGTATTAGACTAGTATTATGTACTGTATATTAGGTGTAACCCATAGCAGAGTGATATAACCTAATATACTGTACAATACTAGTGTAATCCATGGCCATCCGAATCTACCGAATAAATCTGAATAAATCCGAACTAATTCGGATTTATTCGGTAGATTCGGCACTATTTTAATTCGGAAATTCGAATCGATCCGAATCCCGCATTTTATGAATTCGGCCGAATTTCCAAATCGATACGAATTGCACATTTCTAACACACACACACGTAGGTATGAGCAATCAATATTACAGTAATAAAATACTTAAACATATTAGAGCATTTTATTATTGGTATTGTATGTCTCTTTTACTACATAAAGTAGCGAAAACAAATTAGCATTTACTTTAAACAAGTTGTACCTTTGAAATCCAGAGATTGACAGTTTATACTTGACCTGCTCTTTTCGCACTTGTTTTTATCTATCATGAGATTTGTGTACTTGTGTTACATATTCTTTACAGTTTTAATGCAAAGTGAATCATTGTTTCAAAACTGCTTTGATACATAGATATTTATCACTTATTTTGTATAAGCTAGACCCATCAGAGATAAAAAAAACTCTGAAGTTTTTTACATATATTAACAACATCCAAAGCATCTCCGCAGATCATACATTTCCTATGAGATTAATTATATCCTTTGTTATCAAATTAGAAGATCTTTGTTCTTTACTCAAAGCAATAATTCCATTGCTTTATCCTTGTTCACGTTCTGAATGTTTTCTTAGCACTTAATATAGTTTATCAGCAAACATGGTTATTATACAAGAATTAAAATTAATATTTGTTATCTTTTGTCTTTGTGCTTAATCCACTACTGTATTGTTTCTCTATCATGATATGAAGCTGTCACTTTTTAACATGTTATAATGCTAATCACTCTAAAAAGTTGTTAGTGTATTTTAATTGGTAAATTCTAATACAGATTTGAAAACTGGGTAATTAACACCAATGTTTGTTTTGTGCTCAGATAACTCATAAATTTAACATTCAGTTCTAGCATACAAGTGGTGCGCTAACATTTGCGTGTCAGCAATAATGGGCGAGATGGCGAGTGGAGCGCTATTTAGCACTTTTGCTAGAGTGCTAATTGCGCTAGAAGTAAACTTCTTGCGTGCGTCGGGTTACGCTCGTTTTACAAGTTGAAAGTAAAAAGTTATCACACTCGCACTAACCCGATGCATGCAAATAGCTTACTTCTAGCGCAATTAGAATATAGAGCACGCTATAATGTATTCCCCATAGAAGTCAATGGAGCAAAAAAGTGGGGGGGGGGGGGGACTAACACCCTACTCATGTGCTAAGCTGAACTCCTGTTCTCAAGGGTGCTAAACCGACATGAAGAGATCTCAATGTTAAAGCCCTTTGCTGTCTTTTTTTGATAAAGGCTTCCAAGGAAGCTGAAACACGTAGAAGAGACTTGTTGGAACTCTACATATTCACTGATCCCTTGATATATAGAGCGCTCTATGAAGAAGAAGGGAGGACATTCTACTTTGGAACCACATACAGGCATCATCATGCACAAGCATCAGCACGGAGTTTGAAGGCGAAAAAACTACCCGTGATTGGCTAACCCCTATCCAGGTGACACCAGAGAACTGAAACCCGGAAGCAAGAGAGATACTCACACGAGGCGCACGTCGCTACAGCGGTCTCTGTAAGGTACTGGGAGGTAAAAAATAGCCATTAAAAGTGGTATATTTGTGGGGTAAGGAAGATCTATAGCCATTTTTGAATATTATTTGGCACAAAGGAAAACTCCACCGAATATTTAAAACCACACTGCGGCCTTTTTCCAATCTCTACGAACTGATACATATATGACTTTTTATACCCGCTGAAAGCGATACTATCGACACATAGTGTTACAATTTAAGGAACAATGTATCCTTCTTTTGGATAATCTGGAACTACAGGTAGCCCTCAGTTTACACCGGGGTTAGGTTCCAGGAGGAATGGTTGTAAATTTAAACCGTTGTAAATTGAAACCCAGTTTATAATGTAAGTCAATGGGAAGTGAGGGAGTTAGGTTCCAGGCCCCTCTCAAAATTGTCATAAGTAACACCTAATATATTATTTTTAAAGCTTTGAAATGAAGACTTTAAATGCTAAACTGTATTATAAACCAAATAATATAGATTGTATCATCATCAAACTAAGTTTAATGAACAAAAACATTTGCTAAACATCACCTAATAAAATAATCACACAACAGACTGCATCATCAAACTAAGTTTAATGAACAAAAAGGTTTTTTTACTTGCATTTTTCTGCAATCAGTTCTCTGCATTGTTAGCATGTTAGATAATATTGGGTCTGCACCTATTCTATACATTTCAATCTGCAGTGATTAAAAAGCAGTTAGGCACCCTCACCTCAAGCTGCTGGACAGGAAGATAATAGGGAAGTGCCTGCTAAATTTTGCTCGATAGATCTTGTCTGATCTGTGTACACAAATCCATTTAAAGCTGTTAAGTTGCATAACTTTGCTGCAAAACAAGCGGACAGCTCCACCTACTGGCTATTGTAATTAGTGCATTGCTTTCCAAAAGCTTTTCAATAGCAGTCACATGATTGAAAAAAAAGGTTGTTATTCTGAAACGGCGTAAATTGAACCAGCGTAAATCGAGGGCCACCTGTATTATCAAACAGAGTTTTGTTAAATACCTATTGAGGAGATTGGCATTATTTTTACACATTTTTTATACATCTTTACCTTTTTATATATGTCTTTTTTCTAAGAGTCCAATTATTTGTTATCATATGCGCATGTAGCTTTAGAGAATCGTAGGTTATAATACTAATTAATTACCTTTTATTATTTACCACCGGTGGCTGAATATGTGAATTCTATGATTTTATTATATATTGTATAGAATAAAATTTCTGACATTTCGTATATCCAACTGGTTGATGTGTTTTTGCTTTTAGAGCTTCTTTTAGTTTATTCTAGTTATCTATCTTTTTAAACAATAAAGAAAAAAGTAGACTGTCACATTA
Organism: Bombina bombina; assembly: GCF_027579735.1. Lineage (NCBI taxonomy): Eukaryota > Metazoa > Chordata > Amphibia > Anura > Bombinatoridae > Bombina > Bombina bombina. Next base: position 125,268,889 of record NC_069504.1, on the reverse strand, counting down.
ATCAAAAAATATACACTGCTTAAGTAGAATGTTTTTGCTTCCTTAGCTTAGAGCTTGAGTGTTATCTGACATGAAACTTTATTGCATGCCCTCAGAGAAATGCATTGGGGGCAAGATTACAAGTGGAGCGATATTTATCGCTCCCACTCTTACGCTATCTCTACTAGAATTAAGCTTTTTGCGCACTTCAGCTAGTGCAAGTTAAAATATAGTGCCCATATTAATGTATGCCCTCAGAGAAATCAATGGAGCAAGAAAAGTGGAAAAAAAACACCCAACTCCGAACCCGATCTCATATTCTCAAGTGCGCTTACACAACATGAAAATATTAATATTTCACATTCGAGTGTTCTTCATATGAAGAAATTGTATTTTGGTACAATATGTATCTATAAATATATGCTGTGTATATACAGGGAGTGCAGAATTATTAGGCAAATGAGTATTTTGACCACATCATCCTCTTTATGCATGTTGTCTTACTCCAAGCTGTATAGGCTCGAAAGCATACTACCAATTAAGCATATTAGGTGATGTGCATCTCTGTAATGAGAAGGGGTGTGGTCTAATGACATCAACACCCTATATCAGGTGTGCATAATTATTCGGCAACTTCCTTTCCTTTGGCAAAATGGGTCAAAAGAAGGACTTGACAGGCTCAGAAAAGTAAAAAATAGTGAGATATCTTGCAGAGGGATGCAGCACTCTTAAAATTGCAAAGCTTCTGAAGCGTGATCATTGAACAATCAAGCGTTTCATTCAAAATAGTCAACAGGGTCGCAAGAAGCGTGTGGAAAAACCAAGTAACTGCCCATGAACTGAGAAAAGTCAAGCGTGCAGCTGCCAAGATGCCACTTGCCACCAGTTTGGCCATATTTCAGAGCTGCAACATCACTGGAGTGCCCAAAAGCACAAGGTGTGCAATACTCAGAGACATGGCCAAGGTAAGAAAGGCTGAAAGACGACCACCACTGAACAAGACACACAAGCTGAAACGTCAAGACTGAAATATCTCAAGACTGATTTTTCTAAGGTTTTATGGACTGATGAAATGAGAGTGAGTCTTGATGGGCCAGATGGATGGGCCCGTGGCTGGATTGGTAAAGGGCAAAGAGCTCCAGTCCGACTCAGACGCCAGCAAGGTGGAGGTGGAGTACTGGTTTGGGCTGGTATCATCAAAGATGAGCTTGTGGGGCCTTTTCGGGTTGAGGATGGAGTCAAGCTCAACTCCCAGTCCTACTGCCAGTTTCTGGAAGATACCTTCAAGCAGTGGTACAGGAAGAAGTCTGCATCCTTCAAGAAAAACATGATTTTCATGCAGGACAATGCTCCATCACACGCGTCCAAGTACTCCACAGCGTGGCTGGCAAGAAAGGGTATAAAAGAAGAAAATCTAATGACATGGCCTCCTTGTTCACATGATCTGAACCCCATTGAGAACCTGTGGTCCATCATCAAATGTGAGATTTACAAGGAGGGAAAACAGTACACCTCTCTGAACAGTGTCTGGGAGGCTGTGGTTGCTGCTGCACGCAATGTTGATGGTGAACAGATCAAAACACTGACAGAATCCATGGATGGCAGGCTTTTGAGTGTCCTTGCAAAGAAAGGTGGCTATATTGGTCACTGATTTGTTTTTGTTTTGTTTTTGAATGTCAGAAATGTATATTTGTGAATGTTGAGATGTTATATTGGTTTCACTGGTAAAAACAAATAATTGAAATGGGTATATATTTGTTTTTTGTTAAGTTGCCTAATAATTATGCACAGTAATATTCACCTGCACACACAGATATCCCCCTAAAATAGTTAAAACTAAATAGAAACTAAAAACTACTTCCAAAAATATTCAGCTTTGATATTAATGAGTTTTTTGGGTTCATTGAGAACATGGTTGTTGTTCAATAATAAAATTAATCCTCAAAAATACAACTTGCCTAATAATTCTGCACTCCCTGTATACAACTACTGGAAAGGGGGCACTCAGATAATTATTGTGTCTTGTGTTATATCCGTGCTAACAGTCCCAAATAAATATGTACCACTTAAAAAGATAGAGTTCTGTATAACGTATAAAGAACCAAAGAAGGACAAGGCTGCACAGGATAAAACTTTAAACCAAGCGTTTATTATATAGGTGGTAAAGACACCGGGTCTGCCTTCACTAAATTCACAATATTATATACCAGATAACAGGTGAACCAGATAATAGTACATCACAATATCATTGATTTCAAACATTACCCCCTACATAATGTAATCCAGGCTCATAGTGTAAAAACATGCTCCGTTAATATAGAACTGGTACCGTCCCTATACTCCTCTGCAATCCGGGCACTTGAGTGTAAATACACGCTCCGGTAACAAGATATAAGTCCGGTCTCCTATATACCAAACAGGACTGCGAAAAAACTTCCAGCTGAGCAGCGTAGTCAAACACAATGCTGATGGGATACTACCAGTTGCAAGACTTAAACCACACGGCTTACCTTCACCTTCCTTGATTTATGGGGCAAATGCCATCTGGCTACAAATTACCTCCATGATCCTGTATTTCTGTGATGCCGATGCGGGTCTTCACTTGCTGAACTTCGGTAGAGATGAATTTAGTGAACAGGTACAATCAAAGCCACTTCACCTGATGGTGTCCTCCATGCTGCAAAGTTACAATCCACCCATCTAAACTAATCTAATAAACGTTTAGTTTAATGTGTTATCCTGTGCAGAGTGGTACATATATATATATACTCTCTCTGTGCAAAGAAAATCACAAAGACAAGGGTGCCTCCTCGTGTGATATAGTTTGGACAAATGTAAAAATAGGTGAATACAGATTTTACACTCACAAGTAAAGCAGCACTCTGTTGTGCTTATAGAGGCAGACTGGGAGTTCACAGTGTCCCAGTTCACTGACCAAGGCAGTGCAACAAATCACTCCAGGGTAGATTTCAATCAAGCTCAGGCTCTCAGCAAAGAGTTAAAATACCATAGTTTAATGGTGCAGTAAAATACAATATAAAATGTCACAAATGTGACCGTAACAATGGATAAACAAGCAACTAGTTTCTCAGATCTCTGTCTGTTTCCTCAGGCTTCTATCCAAAGACTGAGAGCTCTGGCTTATAAATGCTAAATGACCACTCTAAGAGTGAAACATAACCACACCTATTCAGGTGTGGAAGTGAACCTGCCTCATCAGGTGTGTGAGTGCACACCAGTTTCAATCAGACCATAGTTAGAATACAATGATTAAAACCATTTCCAAATAATTCACATTATACTAAAAAACAAACAAGTACTGTAAAAATTGGTTAATAAAGGATGTAAAAAACAACAACCATAGCCAAACATTATCTTATGGTGGATATCATGTCAGCATCATATGTTATAGGATATTATTATGGTATTCTAAAATAGTAACATTAAAAAATTGTTCCCCACCCTTTTTTAAAAATAAAATATACATACATACATACATACATATATATATATATATATATATATATATATATATATATATATATATATATATATATATATATATATATATATATACACATACACACACATACATATATAAAAAGTACATGATATTCTAATTCTTGGTGTTCATACCAAATGTCTTAGTATGTTGTCAGTTAGTCTAAATAAATTAAAGTTTTATTAAAGCACCTATTGATGTTAACAGCCTTTGGTCAAATATGTATAAGCAAGATTTTCTATAGGAGAGAGCCCTTTAAATTATGCAGGCCTTATTGAAAAAAAAAAATATATATATATATACACATACATCCATATCTACACACACACACACACATATATATACAAACACACACATATATACATACACATTTTAAGTCAAATGCACCTGGTGTTCCCAGGCAGTCTCCCATCCAGGTACTGACCAGGCCTGGCCCTGCTTAGCTTCCAAGATCAAACGGGATCAGGTACATTCAGTGAAGTGTGGTAATATCTTAATGTAAGCGATATGTATTAAGCAATAGATAAGTGTACTTAGTGAATATCTATTAACCTACTCTAATGTGTAAAAACGGGGTTGTAATACATTATGTTCAATATACAAAAAGATGGTATAGAAATACAGTAGTAACAATATTGTTTAATGTGTTGGAGATAATGTTGAGGTGTATATTGTGAGTGCAGACTTAACTAAAATGATACAATAAAAATAAAAATGTTCAGTGAACAGTGTATATGTTTTCTAATGTGCAGCATATATATTCATAAATCCATAATAGCATGGGTGTATTACATGTATTAAACCGGTATATCCTATGTTGGTATAACAAACCCATATCTTGAAGTGGTATATATAGATATACATACACATACATATACGTATATATACACACACATATATACACATATATATATACATACACACATATATATATATATATATATATATATATATATATACATACATACATATACATACATACATACACACACACACACAAATACACACATACATACACACACACATATATATATATACATATACACATATATACACACCCACACATACACATCGCATGTGCCCTAAATGATTGTGTTATATACCAATCATGACTATAATGTGATCAACCTTATGTGATGTATGATACATAAATGTGTGCTGTGATATATAAAAGTGAAGAAGAATAAATGTATGACTATAAAGTCAATATGTGTAGTATATAATATAAATTTGTACTGTGATATACAAAGAGGAGAAAAATAAATGTATGACTATAAAGTCAATATTTGTAATATATAATATAAATTTGTACTGTGATATACAAAGAGGAGAAAAATAGCTATAAAGTCAATATATACACCTCTGATAATACCTGTGTAATATTAAATAGCTATAGTGTTGCATGGAAAAAAATGATGACCTGATAATCCACAGCAAGATGTACAAAAATATTATATTCAAAAAGCAGACATATCTATGTTCTCATTCAATCCTGTGGGAAAGAGAGTACCAAATTTATAGATCCAGTAGGTTTCCCTTTGACATAACTTTTTGAACCTATTAGTTCCTTGCTTGTATTGTATTCTCTCTAGAGGGGTTATGCAAAATTGACATTTAGTACCACAATGATGTTGAACATGATGTCCTGATACACTATGTTTGAGTGAACCTTTCTCTATGTTTCTAAAGTGTTCTCCCATCTGCTTCTGACTTTCCTTATGGTTCTACCTAGGTATTGCATCCCACATTTACAGGTTAATAGGTATATGACATAATTAGAGCTACAATCTAATCTATCCTTAAGTTCATATGTACATCCTGTGATAGAAGAAGTGACACTAGTTGCCCCATGCGTGACATATTTACACATGTTGCATCTTTTAATTCTACATTTAAAAGCTCCTTTTTGTTGGTGTCTATTGTTGGACAGACCTCTTATTCCTGATGTTCTTTTGGACATTATGATTTTGCTGGGGGCTATTTTCTGTTTAATGGTTGGGGCTCTCCGAAATGTAATGTTAGGGGAATCATCCAAAATCCCTTTTAAAATCGGATCTTTTTTAAGAAGGTACCAGTGTTTCTTAATTATTTTTGTAATGGCTTTATAGTTGGAGTTATAGTTAGTAATAAATGTAGTCTGCTTTTTGTTACTATTACATCTATTTAACCCATTATAAGGTAGCGGATTAAGAATTTCATTTCTATTTAGTTCTCTTGCCCTTCGGTAACCTTCTTCTAAGAGCATTGGAGGGTACCCTTTTTCAAGAAATCTATTTTTTAAGATAAGGGATTGCTCATCATATGTCTCTAATAATGTGCAATTACGCCTAATCCGTCTAAACTGACTAAATGGAATATTTTCCTTCCAACTCTTTAGATGGTTACTTTGATAGTCTAAAAAGTTATTGCTATCTACTAATTTAAAGAAGGTTTTGGATTGCACCCTATTATTTATATCCCAAGTGAGCACTATATCAAGATATTCAATTTCTTCCAAATGTATTTTGTGAGTGAAGGTTAGACCAAAATCATTAGTATCAAGTTTAAAAGCAAATTCTCTAGCTGAATCCAATGACCCATTCCAAATGATGATTAGATCATCTATGTATCTACCATAGAAGACCAGGTTCTCATCCCAGCTTCCACCGTTGATATAAATATCTTCAAAACAGCCCATTACCAAATTAGCGAAGCTGGGAGCGAACCTGGTCCCCATGGCAGTACCCTTGGTCGGTATATAATAATTATCTTGATATTTAAAATAGTTATGTTTTAATCTAATTAGCTTCAATATATATTATTTCTGAATATCTGGCATATAAAAATCTTCATGTAGATATTCAGAAACACATTTTAACCCTATTTCATGTGATATATTGGAATATAGTGTGTTTACATCGCATGTCATCCATAGGTATTTACTTTTTCTTGTAATATTAGAAGGTTTATGAAGTAAGTCTGTGGTGTCCTTAATGTATGAGGGAAGTTGTCTAACATATTTTTGCAGAAAAAAATCCACATATGCTGATAGATGATCTGTGATACTATTCATACCTGCTATTATAGGTCTACCTGGTGGTGTTTGTAGATTTTTTTGGATTTTGGGTAGGTGGTAAAAATATGGAATACTGGGATTTTTTGGTGTTAAATATTGTTTTTCTTTCAAGGTCAAGATACCTTCTTCAAATCCAAATTGAATAATATAATTTAATTTCTTAGTGAACAGAAGTGTAGGGTCTTGATCTAGAGGCCTGTAGTAATCAAAATCCTTTATTATTCTATCTGCTTACTTCAAGTAATCTTGATAGTCCTGTAGGACTATACCGCCCCCCTTGTCCGCCTGACGTATGACTATTGAATCATTTTTTGACAATTTTAGAAGGGCTCTCTTTTCATTAGGCCAAAGATTTGAATCACCTAGAACATGTTTAGGGATATTGGCTAAATCCTCCAGAACCATATTTTGGAATACATCTATAAAAGAACCTTCTTCCCGAGGGGGCATGAAGGATGAGGGTAGGCATTTGTCTGAATGAATATAGCCTTCATAAAGGTTATCCACTAGTGAATCAATATCATTGTGAATCACTAACTGGGGATTTCTTTCGGCCATAGCATCTGTTACAATAGGTATACCTTCAATACCTTTGTTTTTCAAGATTTTTTTCGTGAAATATTTTTGTAAGGAGAGTTTACGAGTGAATCTATTTAGATCTACAAATGTCCCCTCTCCCTCTTCTCCCTCTTGATCGTGTGATCTTTTTATCCCTTGGTTGGGCCTCTGATATTGAGCATCTTTCCTCCATAGGGGTGCTAGATTCAGTGGGGGTTTGTCTAAAAAACCTTGCTGATAGGTGCCATTTTCAACATAGTTAGTTGATGTGGAAGGCCCTTCCATAGGGTTTGGGGAATTAGGCTGCCTATTGTTCCTATCTTGCATATTAGGGTCTCTACTATTTGATTGTAGAACTTCAAATCTATTCTGGGTGGAAATAGGCGATGGTGCATATTGTTGAACTGTAGGAGTTTTGGGGGGAGCATTACCATTTACCTTATGATGTTGTGGTCTATTAAAAGTATAATTTTGTTGATTGTTGTAGCCAAAATGTTGATTTTTTAAGATAAGGGATTGCTCATCATATGTCTCTAATAATGTGCAATTACGCCTAATCCGTCTAAACTGACTAAATGGAATATTTTCCTTCCAACTCTTTAGATGGTTACTTTGATAGTCTAAAAAGTTATTGCTATCTACTAATTTAAAGAAGGTTTTGGATTGCACCCTATTATTTATATCCCAAGTGAGCACTATATCAAGATATTCAATTTCTTCCAAATGTATTTTGTGAGTGAAGGTTAGACCAAAATCATTAGTATCAAGTTTAAAAGCAAATTCTCTAGCTGAATCCAATGACCCATTCCAAATGATGATTAGATCATCTATGTATCTACCATAGAAGACCAGGTTCTCATCCCAACTTCCACCGTTGATATAAATATCTTCAAAACAGCCCATTACCAAATTAGCAAAGCTGGGAGCGAACCTGGTTCACTGAACATTTTTATTTTTATTGTATCATTTTAGTTAAGTCTGAACTCACAATATACACCTCAACATTATCTCCAACACATTAAACAATATTGTTACTACTGTATTTCTATACCATCTTTTTGTATATTGAACATAATGTATTACAACCCCGTTTTTACACATTAGAGTAGGTTAATAGATATTCACTAAGTACACTTATCTATTGCTTAATACATACATTTCATATCGCTTAGATTAAGATATTACCACACTTCACTGAATGTACCTGATCCTGTTTGTTCTTGGAAGTTAAGCAGGGCCAGGCCTGGTCAGTACCTGGATGGGAGACTGCCATGAAACACCAGGTGCATTAGACTTAAAATGTGTATGTATGTGTGTATATATATATATATGTGTGTGTGTGTGTGTAGATATGGATATATATGTGTGTATGTATGTGTATATATATATATGTATATATACAAAGTCAGAGAAGGGATTGCAACATCATACTGTTAGTAAGAGCCATGGTGCGCTGCAAATATTTCTCCAAATTGTATCCAAACAGCAGGCACTCACTGGACTTTATTATAAAATATAAATACTTCATTGCATCAGGTTAAAACCGACAAACGTTTCGGCACTGCATTGTGCCTTTGTCAATGTCAAAAATTACACAATAGCACACAACCAGAGTGCAGCTCCACACCCCAGTATTTATATTTTATAATAAAGTCCAGTGAGTGCCTGCTGTTTGGATACTATATGTATATAAGTATATATATATTTTTTCAATAAGGCCTGCATAACTTAAAGGGCTCTCTCCTATAGAAAATCTTGCTTATACATATTTGACCAAAGGCTGTTAACATCAATAGGTGCTTTAATAAAACTTTAATTTATTTAGACTAACTGACAACATACTAAGACATTTGGTATGAACACCAAGAATTAGAATATCATGTACTTTTTATATATGTATGTGTGTGTATGTGTATATATATATATATATATGTATATGTATGTATATATATATATATATATATATATATTTTTTTTTTTTTTTTTTTTTTTTTTTTTTAAAGGGTGGGGAACAATGTTTTAATGTTACTATTTTAGAATACCATAATAATATCCTATAACATATGATGCTGACATGATATCCACCATAAGATAATGTTTGGCTATGGTTGTTGTTTTTTACATCCTTTATTAACCAATTTGTACAGTACTTGTTTGTTTTTTAGTATAATGTGAATTATTTGGAAATGGTTTTAATCATTGTATTCTAACTATGGTCTGATTGAAACTGGTGTGCACTCACACACCTGATGAGGCAGGTTCATTTCCACACCTGAATAGGTGTGGTTATGTTTCACTCTTAGAGTGGTCATTTAGCATTTATAAGCCAGAGCTCTCAGTCTTTGGATAGAAGCCTGAGGAAACAGACAGAGATCTGAGAAACTAGTTGCTTGTTTATCCATTGTTACGGTCACATTTGTGACATTTTATATTGTATTTTACTGCACCATTAAACTATGGTATTTTAACTCTTTGCTGAGAGCCTGAGCTTGATTGAAATCTACCCTGGAGTGATTTGTTGCACTGCCTTGGTCAGTGAACTGGGACACTGTGAACTCCCAGTCTGCCTCTATAAGCACAACAGAGTGCTGCTTTACTTGTGAGCATAAAATCTGTATTCACCTATTTTTACATTTGTCCAAACTATATCACACGAGGAGGCGCCCTTGTCTTTGTGATTTTCTTTGCACAGAGAGAGTATTTACCCAGACTGGTTTTGTGACAAGGAGCTGACTGCTGCATCTAAGGGAGAATCTTATATATGTGCTACCCAGGAGGACTAATAAACCTCTGAACTGCCCTCCTAATCTTGGGACTGTCTGAGCATCAATATCATATACAGATAAGAACTTATTAGAGACTTAATACTATTTATTTATTATATATTGTTTTAAGCTGCATTTTCTGTTTATATTGATCACATCACATTTGATGAGAGTCCATGTCTCATTTTTTCTGTAATTTTCATTATTATTTTGTCTTTATACATTATTATCTGATCATTGTATATTATTTTTAAGTTTTGATTGCTTTTACTATACTTCAGTATTATCCTACAGATTGTTTTATATATTTCTTCTAGCGCCCCCTAGAGTTACGCTTGCATAGTGTAACAAGTATTTCCATATATATATATATATATATATATATATATATATATATATATATATATAAAATATAGGTGCATTAAAGATGGATCTCCTTTATTTGAATATTAAACTAGCAGATAAGGGAGGTATGAGAAACATTTTTCCAACATTATTGTTTAAATTTTAAATTATGCATTATTTTATGGTATTTTATCTATACATGGGACTAAATATTTGTATCCTAGCTGCCCCTTTACCCAAGTTTTTACTGTCTAACCAGATTCCATAAATACACTAAAAACCATCCAAGGTATGCCAAAATTCCAGGAGAAAATTGGAAACTATGTGAATTTCCTTTTAGTTCCCTTTCTCTCCTTTTTACAATGCTATACTCTAGATACTGACGATTAAAAAAAACTAAATGATGTTTCAGGGCCTGATGATAAAAGATTCTCCTGCTTGGAGACAATTTGCAATGCAGACTTCACGGGGGCTGAACTAAATACTAAAATAAAAAGTGCGGAACCCTCCAGCACTGTGAGATCTTTTAAAAGACAGGCATGTTTTACTATATTTCTCTGAGGGGTGTTCTCTGCATTTCCCTATGTGAAGAAGAGAAAAGCCCAGTGCAATATAGACTAACAACATGCTCTCTAGGAGCAGGTGTCGCAATGAAAAAAGTGCACAAAAGAATTAAACAAAAAATGTTAAATGGAAAAATAAACAATAAATCTTCATGAGAAGAAAATAAATCAAGATTTAGTACTTCAGTCCAAAAGATGTTCAAAGCTGTCCATCCTAAGGTAGCATGGATTTCAAGTAAATCAATCCAATGATCAAAGAACAAAATCTTGAAGTGTAGCAGTGTAACACAGAAAGCAGGGTCTTTAACCTAAATTTACACCAGGATATGGCTGCTCCTCTTCTTAACCTGTAAAGGTAATGCTAATGATCAAACGTTTCTGCAAAGAAAGCAAATGAAACGGTGCATCATGTGTGTATCGACAGACTGAAGATTTGTGACTGAACCACTACAAATCTTCAGTCTGCGTTTATAAGCACAATTGAGTGCTGCTACCAAATGGGAGTACCCTGTATATATATTTTTTTTTTTTTAAATAATTTTTTTATTGAAGTTAAAGCATATATCATCACAGCAAAAACTCGCCCTGAGGCCAAAGTTACAACAAAGAAAATAATACATTGTTTACATAAAGGTATTATTAAGTAAGCAATATGCATATATATTTCAAATCTGGATATGAAAATAGACAATATCTTAGGCGAGATGAATTAGAACTTCATTTTATATTATCAGTGTATGAGCTCCACAATCTAATAATATTTTACCTAAGACCAACATATCAACTTGTGGAGATTTAACATGAGTATCAGCCACTCTTGGGCCGTGCTATATAGGGGGGAGGGGGATATTCAGCGTGTAAGCACTGCTATGTGTATAGGGAAAGGAGGTGGGGGGGACAGAGCCAAGTATAAATGTGAGTAACTTAGGATGTCTGGAGTGGATTTAGAAGTGCCTGATCGTAAAGATCTTATGTTATTAGAGTTTAAGTATTGTCAATGTACCTTACAATATATATGGGACTAAGTGGGGAGGCTACTAAAGTCTCCTGAAGTTACATATAGGTTAAGGAGTAGATGGTTTGCAGACAGGTTGTTGTAAGTTGCAGAATTCATGTGTCTATACGAGATGGAGCAAATGTTTTATTGTCTGGGCTAGTAGCTATTGTCTTGGGTATAAATATCTAGTTAATGGCATACGTCAATACTTATGTGGTATCAAATAGCAAAAAAATCCATCTATCTTAGTACATTTGAGAACTATTTTAAGCTTATCAAAGACTTAGAAAACCTGAGGAAACCAGGAAAAAACAGACATTGTATAGCATAAGAATTGTATATCAATTAGTCAACATGAACAGATACCTGTAGGTCTAAGAATAGAATTAAGTCTATATAACACCATACAAAGAATAGAGCATACTTAAACATAAAGCTAGGTTTAGAAGCAGGTGTAATATCAGAGACAGTTCCTATAGCAGGTTAACAACTGTACCAACATCATAATTATGTTATATAGAGCAGTGAACATGCATCTCTCTGAGACTTACACTATAGGTGGTTACCCTGTGCTTGAACATTAAATACATAAGAGTATGTGACAGCTAAGGGGTTACATGACATATGACTCAAATACTATATCATATCAGTAAATAACAGAGAACATTGATACGAATCATATGAATGGGATTGCCATTGATGTAAAACAGCGGTATAGCCACCAGAAACTGATGATGAATAACATGAGCTAGAGGATTAGTTTGGCCATCAAGTCTAATACAAAAGTAAGGTGCCCTAATTAGGGAGACATAGGACTTCCTGTGGGAGGAGCGCTGAGAGAGGTGTGCGCGCTCCGGCTCGTTTGTTTGTAGAGCCGCCAAACAACTGACTCCCAGCCACAGAGCCCTATTGTCGGGTAAAAGATAGACCCGGCCTGGGGAAATTAAGGTGGTCACAGGAAGCCAACAGATCCCTTTAAGGCTGTTTGGTAGCAGCCGCAGAGACAGAGCAGAGCTGGAAGAGATCTTGGGGAACCAGCGTAACTAGCTATGTATGAATAGCAGTGGACAGAAAGTGCAAGCCCCATTTCAAGGAGCGGGTCGTGCACCTGGATCCCTGTGTACCCTGTGCAATATTCGTTGTACCTAGGTGAGAGAGTCCTGGTGGTGAGCGGCGCAGAAAGCACGGGGCCAGGGTGGGAGGTCGTACAGCCTGGACGGTGGAGGTCAGAACTACCTTACCCCCTTGTAAGTCGGCTCCCGCAGCTGACGTCACGCCCACGAGACAGTCATCGTGTAAAGAACCCCGGAGAATCGTCGCCTGGTCGCCTAAGAACACACTGGCTGCGGGTGATGTGCAGAGCTTCAAGTCCTCCTGAGAGGTATGTCTACTAACTCTAATATGCTGCTCAAGCCGTGAAGATAGCGGGGGTAAGTTGCATCTGCCTTGTTATATCTTAACCTGCAAAACTGCACTCTGTTGACACAAATTCTACTGGGCTATATTTGAACTTTTTCTCCTTCTCATAAACTCACAGAGGCTTTAACGTTAAAAGTGCTAGGAGGCGGCATTGCAAAGAGCTCCGTATCTCAGCAATAATTTTTGACATCTAACTTCGCCAACGTTTGCCCTAAAAGCCACTAGTCTTAGCAGAGTGCCACCAGGACCTGCCCGACATCGATAGTGAATTAATAAGCTGTATCTTTTGCCCTCTTTCTAAATTTGGCTTGATGCACTCTGATTGCAACAAGAGACTGCATGACAAATAACTGGAGATTGCATCAGACAAGCCAAAGTGGGCAATAGCAGGTCGTTGTCATACTGGGATTGTGGACATTACTCGCTTTGTATTGAGCCCCTGAGAGTTGCCTAGGCAATACAGCCTGTTGAAGCCTAACAGTGATTGCTGCCGTGACAGGGAATGTCAGTGAAACAACAAGCTGCCTAACTTTTAAATCTCTGTATTAACCTGGCCACTAACTTTTGCTAGTCCAATCTGCATATAGCAGGACTTTTGATAAAGGTTAAAAGTAAATATAACTAAGTAATCTTGATACCATCGCTCTCTATGCAAATACTTAGTCCCTACCTGCTGCAGAGGGTATCTTATATTAATCTGGAAAACTGGCCATAAAATCCACTAGCTGGTTAAGACTGAATAGTAAAGGCAAAGGAGTGCACAAAAGCTAACGCACATCTAGTAACTGTTGTTATGAAAGACAGAGCAGGCAGAATAAGGAGCATTGTGCTATAAGAGAATTGAAAGGCTCTGTCTCCTGCAATATTTAAACTTATATCGTCAAGAATCTGTTGCCTTTTTTTCCCCTGTTCTTTTTTTTTTTTTTTTTTTTTTTTTTTCTGATGGTTTATTTTTTTTGTGTTTTGGTCCTCTCGGATCTGGTTATTTGATATGGTTTGTGCACATGTTTTCACTTATTTGAATAGCTACGTTTTTTAACGTGCAAAATAATAGCATATGGTTGATACTGGAATAGTATTAAGCAATTATAAAATACAAAACACTTGAGTAATACACGATAAAAAGGCACTATAACACAAGGCACTGATATCACAGGTCTATTTCTCTATTTTTACATAGACCATAAACAAACTTATACACCTGCATAGGGTTTTTTTTTTTTTTTTTTTTTTTTTTTTGGTACTATATTCAACACTAAGCACGGGAAAAATCTAAAGGGTAAGGGGTCAGGAGGGCAGACAAGGGGGGGATAGGGCATAGGACTATGGGATCAGGAGAATTTTTGACACACATATAGTTTGGATAGAACAGGCTGCAAAGTTATAAAGGTGATTGTATGAAACCCAATAAGATTACACATAACAGAGCTTGGCGCTAGTGGCAGTAAGGTATGTGAACAGGCCTATACAGGCTAAAGACAGTCAGAGGTTTAAAAGTCTACAGACAGGTGTACATAACAGGGAGGGCTAGATACCTGAGTACAGAGTATATCTATCTAAAAAAAAGAACTCACCTCCCCAATCCTCCATGGATAAATATATGACAGGGGCAAAAAATAAATCCCCCGCGATGCCCCCCAGGAGAAAACCAAAAATAGGTCAAGATACAGGGACTGAGGGCAGTTTTGAAAATTCCTGTATAAATCAAGATTCACAAATGACAATAAATCAGTTAGCAGAACTCTTACTCCCTCAATTTGAACTGGTTAAAAAGGAGATTACAGATCTATCACAGGAAATAAGGCTGTTCTCAGTTAGAATTTCAGAAATGGAGTCCAGGGTCTCAGAGGCAGAAGATAAGCTAAACACCCAAGATATAATTATAGGGGAGAACACAGATAACATCAAAGCACTTTTAGTGAAAGTGGAAGAACTAGAGGACAGATCCCGCCGGAACAATGTCCGGGTAGTGGGACTCCCAGAGAGTAGAGAGTTTGAGGATCTGCTGAAATTTGCTGCTACTACACTTCCCAAGGTACTAGGGATCCAGACAGACAGAGACACACTACAAGTAGAACGGGCCCATAGGGTGGGAAATGTCAGGACCTCCACAGAGGGAAATTCTCGTCCTAGGATGGTTATAATTAAGTATCTAAACTTCCAAGACAAGATTAGCATTATGCAGCATTACAGGAAACTACAAGGATTAACAATTGAGGGGAAAAAAATCCTGCTGTTTCAGGATTTTTCTTCTGAAACAGCTGCCAAGAGGAGGATAATGGCACCATTCTGTTCAGGGCTAATTAAGGCTGGGTTAAGAGCAATGTTGATATATCCTGCAAGAATTAATGTTTTAACAATGGAAGGGAGAGTAATGCTAAACTCAGTCAAGGAAGCAAAAGATTTCTGTCAGGAGAATAATATAGAAGTCTGAAGGGAAGTTTTTTTACTCAATAAGTATGTGTTATACAAGGATGACGCATCAGAATTTTAGAAGGTTATGCGTAATAAAAAGGATCAGAGGGGGGGGGACAGTGGATGGTTACCGGGGAGGGGGGATTGGGGTTTTTTTTTTTTTTTTTTTTTCTTAACAATGCCCTGCTTTTTCAGAGACGGTTTTCAGGGTTAAAGGAATAAAATGGTAGAATCCTTAAAAGTAGTTGCATGGAACGTGGGGGGAATAACTTCCCCCATAAAACGAAAAAATGTTTTGAGATTATTGAAAAGAGAGACACCGGATATCACTTTTCTCCAAGAACTGCATTTAAAGGGCCACGAAATAGAAAAATTAAAAGCGGACTGGGTGGCAGAAATAGTAGCAACACCTTGCAGTAAGCGCAAGCGGGGGGTGGCCATTATGATAAATAGAAAGCTGAATTATAAAATCCTGAAACAAGAATGCGATCATCTAGGTAGGTTTATAGTTCTTCAGATACAGATAGAAGGGGTTAACTGGGTTTTCTGTAATATATATGCCCCCAATAAACTTGATAAAGATTTCTGGCAAAAAATACAACAAAAACTTCTACCATATTTAGAGCAGAACTTGGTTATTGCTGGGGATATGAATCTTACTATGTATCCAGAGATGGATAGGTCGAAAACTAGAAGCAGCCAGTCACATAAAAGGGAAGCTAAATTTTTCAGAAATTATGTAAAGGCATTAAAATTGAGGGATATTTGGCGGTGCCAACACCCGGACGATCAAGTATATACGTGTGAGTCTAAGGCATATAGATGCTTTTCACGTATCGACCTGTTTCTGATAACTCAGCAAGTAGCAAGACTGGAGATTGAAACTCAGATATCGGATATCTCGATATCCGATCATGCCATTATTAGCTTACAGGTTTGGCCGGGGACAAAAATCAGAAGTCCTGGGAATACGTTTAGCTTTCCAACATACATGAGTCAAAATGCACAGTTCACGAACTGGCTGAAAGTAAAGTGGCAGGAGTACGGGGAACAGAATAGGGAATACCAAGACAAATCAGAAACCTTCTGGGAAGCAGGGAAAGCAGTCATGCGTGGAGAAATTAAGGCTTACATGGTGAAGCTAATGCGCAAATTTAAAGCAAGGGAGTCACAGTTAGCAAACCAGCTCAGAAACGCATATAATAGATTTCTCCAATCCCAGAACCAAGTAAACTGGAATAAATATATTGCCTTTAAAACTGAACGAGAGGATTTTCTTAGAGAAAAATGGGCCAGGGAAGATTTTAAGGTTAGAGCCAAGTATCAAGGGTATCAGGGGGTTTCAGCTAAACACTTAACAAAAATAATAAAGTTTCGACAAAAGAAAAATATTATATCAGCAATTAAGGACGGGAATAAGGTATTAACGCAACCTGCAGACATTCGGGATGCCTTCTTCAAATACTTTCGTAATATTTATACCAGCGGCGGAATAAATGAAAGGGCTAAGGCACAATTCTGGGAACAAATTAAATTACCTAGTATTTCAGAGGAGGATCTTAATCAAATCAATGCGTCAATAACAGAGGTAGAAATAGTTAGGGCGATACAAAGGATAAAAACAGGAAAAGCACCTGGCCCGGACGGCCTTCCGATTGAATTTTATAGAATATTATTAGACACAGTGGGCACTGTACTAAAGAACCTATATAATGACTACTTTTTAAGACAAGCTTTAAAATCCCCATACTTCTCAGATTCTATCGTGACTCTTATACACAAGAAAGGGAAAGATCTAGATGAGTTATCATCATACCGTCCAATTTCCCTGCTAAACCAGGATTATAAAATTTTTATGGCAATTATAGCCGACAGGTTAAAAAAGGTCATGGGTAAGCTGATTCATACGGATCAGGCAGGCTTTATCCCGGATAGGAACGCGGTCCGTAACATGAGAAGAGTCCTAACAGCGGTGGACCACTGTCGCCAGATCTGCCAGCCGGGCAGTAAAGATTACCACAATTCTATAAAAAAAGATCTCGCTTTAGTCACTATAGATGCTGAAAAAGCGTTTGATTCCATTGAGTGGAACCATCTTATAACCTCTCTTGAAAAATTTGTTTTTTCTGGCCGGGTGGTGGATCTGGTGAGAGTGGTCTATAGTAAACCGAGATCTCAGCTTTTAGTGAATGGGGAGTTGACACAGCATATTACTTTAGAAAAAGGAACACGTCAGGGCTGTCCGCTATCCCCGCTCCTATTCGACCTGGCCTTGGAACCTCTGGCAGTTCATTTACGGCAAACAATACAACCAGTTAAGATAGGCAATGAAAAGCTACTTATATCATTATATGCAGACGATATCCTCTTGTTTTTGCAGGATACTGCAAAGTCTATCCCTTGTGTCCTTCAAATCATTGCAGACTTCAGTACCTTTTCAGGATACAAAATCAACCCTAAAAAGTCAGAGCTATTATGGGTAAACAAAACAAGGCAAAGCACTAACTATATCTTTACAGAAGTTATGGCCATCAATTATCTAGGGGTTAAGATCACTAGGAACCCGGGTGAATGGTATCAACTAAATTATTCTGAATTATTTGATAAGATCAAAGTCGATTTGAATAAATGGAATTTATATTTTCTGTCAATATCGGTCAGATGTATGATAATTAAAACAATTATATTTCCGAAAATATTATTTTTGCTGCAGAACCTTCCCCTCTTCATCTCAAGAAAAGATATAAAGAGATATAATAAAGCTTGTAACTCTTTTATTTGGGGGAAAAAGAGACCAAGAATAGCCCTAGATAAAATGAGTAATGCAAAACAATACGCAGGGTTTGCTCTCCCCAATATCAAGCATTATAATTTAGTAGCCCTGGCAAAATTTGGACTAGACTGGCTTGCAAAAGCAGATTATGTAACATATTATAATCTAGATGCAGAATTAATTAGCCCTTTTAACCCACAAGCTATACTACACTGCCCATATAGGAAGCTACCTCAGAATATAGCGGCAATGTTAACTTTTGTCAATATTATTAAAGGCTGGCAGTTATACTGTCTTTTAGTAGGACAGGAATTTCGTGTGTCCCCACATTTACCGATTATTGGGTGCGTTAACTTCCCATCGGGCTATAATTATGGAATATTTACTGAATGGAAGGAAAAGGGGCTGAGTTATTTCGCGCAGCTGAAGAGTGATAGGGACGGACAGACCTGTACTTTTCAGAGATTAGCAGAACAATATCACTTACCAACAAATAATTTTTATGCTTACTTACAAGTACGTCATTATATTGAAAAAGTTAATAGAGAAGTAACGGCTGAGTGGGGATTCGCCCAAATAGCATCGGGCGTTAAACTTTATCAAGCAGGCAAACACTCAATCTCCTGGTGGTATCAAAAAATTTTAAGTATAAAAGGGCCGATATATATCAATCAAGCGAAAGATAAATTCAATAAATATTTCGGCACGTTACAAGCTGAAACAGTACTAGAGAGTATTAAATTAGCAGCTGAGGCGACCTCATGTATTAGCTGGAGGGAGTCTCAATGCAAAATAATAAACAACTATTATCTGACCCCAGCAAGAATGGCCAAGTGGACCGAGGCAAATAGTGGGAACTGTTATAGATGTACCAAGGCAGGAGCAGATCTTCTGCACTGTATCTGGAAGTGTCCTAAAGTTAGGCAATATTGGGCAAAGGTTCAGTACTGGCTGAACTGTCATCTCCAAAGTAAAGTGGAATTACAGGCAGAGCATATATTCTTTTTAAAAAAGTCAGCTAACGTGGGTGAGAGGATGCTGGTTAATATAGTAATACTGGTGTCACGTAGTTTGCTGTTTAAAAAATGGAGGCAAAAAGAAGTCCCCTGTATTAGGGAAGTCAGTAATATAATTAAAACCCAGATGCTTGTGGAAAGACAGAATCTTAAGAGTGACTCAGAAAAACAATATAAAAGTTATTTTAAAAAATGGAGGAGCGTGATCAGTTCATGGGCCCCAGAGAAGCAGGCCCGATTCCTGGAGCCTTTTCAGAATGCAGTTCCATTTCTAAACCTGATTATATCCGGGGTAATACCTAGGTCCTGGTTAAAGGAAAGGATTAATTGATAGGGGCTAATTATAAAAAAAGACAGGAAGCCGGCTCCCCCTTTCCCTTTTTTTTTTTTTTTTTTTTTTTCTCTCTCTCCCCACCTCTCGTCACTTCCCCCCCCTCCCCCCATCCCCTCTCGATTCTCTGATATGTTTAACTGGGTGTACTGTCCATATAGTCACATATAAAGTAAAACTTGGTGTTTTGTCCCTTTTGTATTAATCAATTGAGATGTATTCTAGCGTTTCTTTCTTCTTTCACTATTTTTGTTCTCTCTGTGGAATAAACGTCTTAGAAGAGAGCCATATGTCTAGAACATAAGTGGCTCAGGCTAGGAAAAGGGAGGTTAAGACCTAATGTTAGGTTTGATTTTTTTTTGTATATATAGACAGGGATCTTTTTGTCACAGAAAAGAATTTGTATAGGTGACATATATTTATTTTGTTAGAAGTACCCTTTTTTCTTGGTTTGTGTACATTGTGTATTTTTTGATCTATGTTATAATCTGATTTTAACCTCAATAAAAGAATATGAATAAAAAAAAAAATTAGGGAGACATAAGCCTCAGGACAATATCTGGATAGTAAATAAACATAATTGATGCAATAGCAGGTAGACATTTAGCTAAAGAATAAGCCCGTGGGGTCAAACAGAGAATTTAACATCAATAGGCATATTGGGTACAAGATATCAGTTATTAATATATAAGGTAAATAACAGGGTTTTACCCTGTAGCATCTCTGAAAGTTGTATACCTAATTAAAATATACAATATGAGCAAACCTGCAGAGGACATCTCTTGTTGAGTGGATTTATAGGGAAATGCTTCATGCAAGTAATTTTAGTTTTAGCAAACAAAACCTCTGTCTATAAGTATATACCAGCTTAGATAATATAATGGGGCTACAGCCTATGTTAAACTAAATAATTGCTCGACGCTAATGTTAACATAGAGTAGCCCATTAAAAAGCATGCAGTATGGATCTATATGTAATTAACTAAACAGAGATTTAATAGGATCTGGTCTGAATGCTATAAATCTGTACTTGAACAGGGAAATTACGGTTCAGACCAATCTTGTATAAATAATTGACTGTGCTCCCCATAAGACCACATACAGCATATCATAAGAACATATACCTCATATTGGCAGTGGGGACAGGAGCAATCATAAAATTACATAGTTTGACTATAAAGAGGTTACAAAGAGAAATATGTGAGATGGCTAGAACAGTAAATAACATGGCAGATATCAGTTGCATAGAACTATATATGAACAAACATGAACACTTGGGATATATACATATATGCAAATTAGTATAATAATTGTAGCAGACAAGAGGCTGCAAACACCGGTTTCTCTAAGCTGCTGAAACACAGGAACATGGAGCGGTCAGGGAGTAACATATCATGTGACATATAGATCTTAAACCTATGTGGTACTAAGATTAAAAACATTTGTTCTCTTCCCATATATTGGAGCTAAGAGAGTTTTAGGTTAAACTAAGTAAATTATAGGGAGTCTTGGGTAATATATAACCTGACAGTGAAAGTACTAAGCCTAACGGCGCTACAACTATACATTTTATATGAACAATTAAACCCTAAGTGTCTTATGGCAGAGGGATAGAACCAAACACTACTACTTGCTGATTTGAGGATCATATTTAGTATTCCCTTAGGGTTTTCTAATGGAAGCATCCTACTTTTAACTTATAGTAATAGTAAGTTTAGCTAGAGGTAGGAAGGGGTTGCTATATGAGCTTACTAAGCAGTAAATAAGAGATGCTGAGGAAAGGAGTTCATTAGACATTATCTACATTAAACAATGAGCTGTTATAAGAGGTTAGGCCTCAATATCTAGTTACAGAACTCCCCGTAAGATGTCCCAGCCTAATGTACCATATGTTAATGGGCTTAAAATACACACCAAGCTTACCAGGCAGTAAGCAAGAATTACTGAGGGAGGGAAAACGTTAGACATTATCTGCATTAGACAATTGGTTGGTATGATAGGTTAGGCATCGATATCCAGTTAAATAACTCTCATCAAGATGTCCCTGCCTAAAGATACATTTCTATAGGGAACTTAGTAGGCTATATGGTGGCAAAGGATATATAGGTACATAAAGCAGAAATAACTAGATAAACAAAATCTTCATTATAAGTTCACATAAGACAGGTTGTATAATAGTGTGAAAATGGTGCGCAAGTGACTACCGTTAGGCTATACATACCCATACTTGCATAAGGACCACTGAGTAAACCATGAAGCAGCCAGTAACACTAATAGGACTGCCAATATAATTTTAAACACCTACTAATATAAGTTCTGAAGAAAAATTGGCTAGATCCACATTAAAAATTACAGTCTACCCTACTCCGGTCTCTGGGGCAACAAGTGCACTCCTAGAGGGTAATAAGGAGAATGTCTCTAGTCCTGTGTCTCCAATTCTCTGAATTGCAGGAACCGAAAATGAAAAGAAGTGTAAGGGATCTGATATATGAAGATTGGCTGCATCCTTCTGATGGAAATTCAGTGCTCTTCTCAAAACTGACGACTCTCTGAGATCAAAGAATTCCTGAGCAGACTGTAAAGAAGGAACTGCAAGGTATTCCTTGGTGCCAGACATTAGGGCTTTGGGTGTGAAGATTAATACTTTCTGTGTAGGGCTAAAGGCATTAGGTACTGTCATTAGTGCTGTCAGCTTTTTCTTGTAGCGGTAAGAACCAGGAGCCGCCCGCATAGCATCATAGATAGCCTGATCCTCGTTCTCAGAGCTTAGAGGATCTGTGAGTGGTGATGACTCCGGTGGCTGGTTATTTATGCTGACTACTAACAATGAAGGAGCTGTTTCCAAGTTATTGCTACCGACCAACACAGTGTCAGTGTGCCTGAGCTCCTGCCTTGTTAGGAACTCCAAAAGCAACTGTATATCCTCAGCCATGCTCTGAAAATACCCCTCTAAGAGTTGTTGAGTGCGCTGCTCCCAGGCTTGTAAGGCCTCCATATTGGCCGAAGTAGTGAGGTGTATATGGAATTTCGTAGCTCTATGTGGACTGGTAGCGAGTTCTTTATATAGTATAGTGTAGTTTAAGTTTAGTAGACTGGACAGTCCTGCCAGAAATCATTTAGTGATGATTAGGGCTGGTATCATGTATTTGCCCTTACCTCTCTTCTCAGCTGTCACTCGGGCGTAGTTAGTTGCTCAGTGATGGCGTGTTCCTTCACCCCAGGCCGCAAAATGGCGCTATCAGTACCCTGTAGATGTGGCCTGTGGAAACGGATCTTGGGTCCTCTAGCTCACCGCGGCAGACCAGGCGTTAGGATTAGTTCACCTCCGGAACTCGATATCTCACCGATGTGGTCAGCAGCTCAGCCGCCGAAGCGGGGAAAAAGAAAAACCACAGCT